>NC_092133.1:100216136-100528805 GCF_043159975.1 Macaca nemestrina | reverse complement strand
ATTTCACAGAACACAAAGAAGTTTCTCAGAAAGCTTCTTTCTCTTTGTTATCGGAGGATATTTCCTTTGGCCCTATAATCTTCAATGGGATCCGAAATATCTGTTCTCAGATTCCACAGAAATAAGGCTAGCAAAGAGTTCCAAGAAATACACATGTAACTCTGTGAGATGAATTAACAGAACGCTAAGCAGTTTCTCAGAAAGGTTCTTTCCAGATTTCATCTGAGGATATTTCCTTTTTCACCATAGCCCTCTATGGGCTTCCAAATATCACTTTGCCTATTCCACAAGAACTGTCTTAGCGAAAGGCTTCTTGAGGGGAAAGCTGTAACTCTGTGAGATGATTTCACAGAACACAAAGAAGTTTCTCAGAAAGCTTCTTTCTCTTTGTTTTGGCATGATATTTTCTTTGGCCCTATAGTCTTCAAAGGGTTCCGAAATATCTGTTCTCATATTCCACAGAAATAAGGCTAGCAAAGAGATCCACGAAATACACATGTAACTCTGTGAGATGAATTAACAGAACACTAAGCAGTTGCTCAGAAAGCTTCTTTCCAGATTTCATCGGAGGATATTTCCTTTTTCACCATAGCCCACTATGGGCTTCCAATTATCACTTTGCCAATTCCACAATAACTGTCTTAGCGAAAGGCTTCTGGAGGGGAAAGCTGTAACTGCTTGAGATGATTTCACAGAACACAAAGAAATTTCTCAGAAAGCTTCTTTCTCTTTGTTATGGGAGGATATTTCCTTTGGCCCTATAGTCTTCAAAGGGATCAGAAATATTTGTTCCCAGATTCCACATAAATAAGGCTAGCAATGGGATCCACGAAATACACATGTAATTCTGTGAGATGAATTAACAGAACACTAAGCAGTTTCTCAGAAATCTTCTTTCCAGATTTCATCTGAGGATATTTCCTTTTTCACCATAGCCCTCTATGGGCTTCCAAATATCACTTGAGCTATTCCACAAGAACTGTCTTAGCAAAAGGCTTCTTGAGGGGAAAGCTGTAACTCTGTGAGATGATTTCACAGAACACAAAGAAGTTTCTCAGAAAGCTTCTTTCTCTTTGTTATCGGAGGATATTTCCTTTGGCCCTATAGCCTTCAAAGGGATCCGAAATATCTGTTCTCAGATTCCACAGAAATAAGGGTAGCAAAGAGTTCCAAGAAATACACATGTAACTCTGTGAGATGAATTAACAGAACGCTAAGCAGTTTCTCAGAAAGCTTCTTTCCAGATTTCATCTGAGGATATTTCCTTTTTCACCAAACCCTCTATGGGCTTCCAAATATCACTTTGCCAATTCCAGAAGAACTGTCTTAGCGAAAGGCTTCTTGAGGGGAAAGCTGTAACTCTGTGAGGTGATTTCACAGAACACAAAGAAGTTTCTCAGAAAGCTTCTTTCTCTTTGTTATGGGAGGATATTTCCTTTGGCCCTATAGTCTTCAAAGGGATCCGAAATATCTGTGCTCAGATTCCACAGAAATAAGGCTAGCAAAGAGATCCACGAAATACACATGTAACTCTGTGAGATGAATTAACAGAACACTAAGCAGTTTCTCAGAAAGCTTCTTTCCAGATTTCATCTGAGGATATTTCCTTTTTCACCATAGCCCTCTATGGGCTTCCAAATATCACTTTGCCAATTCCACAAGAACTGTCTCAGCGAAAGCGTTCTTGAGGGAAAAGCTATAACTCTGTGAGATGATTTCACAGAACACAAAGAAGTATCTCAGAAAGCTTCTTTCTCTTTGTTATCGGAGGATATTTCCTTGGGCCCTTTAGTCTTCAAAGGGATCCGAAATATCTGTTCTCAGATTCCACAGAAATAAGGCTAGCAAAGAGATGCACGAAATACACATGTAACTCTGTGAGATGAGATAACAGCACACTAAGCAGTTTCTCAGAAAGCTTCTTTCCAGATTTCATCTGAGGATATTTCCTTTGTCACCATAGCCCCCTATGGGCTTCCAAATACCATTTTGCCAATTCCACAAGAACTGTCTTAGAGAAAGGCTTCTTGAGGGGAAAGCTGTAACTCTGTGAGATGATTTCACAGAACACAAAGAAGTTTCTCAGAAAGCTTCTTTCTCTTTGTTATCGGAGGATATTTCCTTTGGCCCTATAATCTTCAATGGGATCCGAAATATCTGTTCTCAGATTCCACAGAAATAAGGCTAGCAAAGAGTTCCAAGAAATACACATGTAACTCTGTGAGATGAATTAACAGAACGCTAAGCAGTTTCTCAGAAAGCTTCTTTCCAGATTTCATCTGAGGATATTTCCTTTTTCACCATAGCCCTCTATGGGCTTCCAAATATCACTTTGCCTATTCCACAAGAACTGTCTTAGCGAAAGGCTTCTTGAGGGGAAAGCTGTAACTCTGTGAGATGATTTCACAGAGCACAAAGAAGTTTCTCAGAAAGCTTCTTTCTGTTTGTTTTGGCATGATATTTCCTTTGGCCCTATAGTCTTCAAAGGGACCCGAAATATCTGTTCTCATATTCCACAGAAATAAGGCTAGCAAAGAGATCCACGAAATACACATGTAACTCTATGAGATGAATTAACAGAACACTAAGCAGTTGCTCAGAAAGCTTCTTTCCAGATTTCATCTGAGGATATTTCCTTTTTCACCATAGCCCACTATGGGCTTCCAATTATCACTTTGCCAATTCCACAATAACTGTCTTAGCGAAAGGCTTCTGGAGGGGAAAGCTGTAACTCCTTGAGATGATTTCACAGAACACAAAGAAGTTTCTCAGAAAGCTTCTTTCTCTTTGTTATGGGAGGATATTTCCTTTGGCCCTATAGTCTTCAAAGGGATCAGAAATATTTGTTCCCAGATTCCACATAAATAAGGCTAGCAATGGGATCCACGAAACACACATGTAATTCTGTGAGATGAATTAACAGAACACTAAGCAGTTTCTCAGAAAGCTTCTTTCCAGATTTCATCGGAGGATATTTCCTTTTTCACCATAGCCCACTATGGGCTTCCAATTATCACTTTGCCAATTCCACAAGAACTGTCTTAGCGAAAGGCTTCTGGAGGGGAAGATGTAACTCCTTGAGATGATTTCACATAACACAAAGAAGTTTCTCAGAAAGCTTCTTTCTCTTTGTTATCGGAGGATATTTCCTTTGGCCCTATAGTCTTCAAAGGGATCCGAAATATCTGTTCTCAGATTCCACAGAAATAAGGCTAGCAAAGAGATCCACGAAATACACATGTAACTCTGTGAGATGAGATAACAGCACACTAAGCAGTTTCTCAGAAAGCTTCTTTCCAGATTTCATCTTAGGTTATTTCCTTTTTCACCAAACCCTCTATGGGCTTCCAAATATCACTTTGCCAATTCCACAAGAACTGTCTTAGCGAAAGGCTTCTTGAGGGGAAAGCTGCAACTCTGTGAGATGATTTCACAGAACACAAAGAAGTTTCTCAGAAAGCTTCTTTCTCTTTGTTATGGGAGGATATTTTCTTTGGCCCTCTAGTCTAGAAAGGGATCCGAAATATCTGTGTTCAGATTCCACAGAAATAAGTCTAGCAAAAGATCCACGAAATACACATGTAATTCTGTGAGATGAATTAACAGAACACTAAGCAGTTTCTCAGGAAGCTTCTTTCCAGATTTCATCTGAGGATATTTCCTTTTTCACCATAGCCCTCTATGGGCTTCCAAATATCACTTTGCCTATTCCACAAGAACTGTCTTAGCGAAAGGATTCTTGAGGGGAAAGCTGTAACTCTGTGAGATGATTTCACAGAGCACAAAGAAGTTTCTCAGAAAGCTTCTTTCTCTTTGTTTTGGCATGATATTTCCTTTGGCCCTATAGTCTTCAAAGGGATCCGAAATATCTGTTCTCAGATTCCACAGAAATAAGGCTAGCAAAGAGATCCACGAAATACACATGTAACACTGTGAGATGAATTAATAGAACACTAAGCAGTTTCTCAGAAAGCTTCTTTCCAGATTTCATTTGAGGATATTTCCTTTTTCACCATAGCCCTCTATGGGCTCCCAAATATCACTTTCCCAATTCCACAAGAACTGTCTTAGCGAAAGGCTTCTTGAGGGGAAAGCTGCAACTCTGTGAGATGATTTCACAGAACACAAAGAAGTTTCTCAGAAAGCTTCTTTCTCTTTGTTTTGGCATGATATTTCCTTTGGCCCTATAGTCTTCAAAGGGTTCCGAAATATCTGTTCTCATATTCCACAGAAATAAGGCTAGCAAAGAGATCCACGAAATACACATGTAACTCTGTGAGATGAATTAACAGAACACTAAGCAGTTTCTCAGAAAGCTTCTTTCCAGATTTCATCGGAGGATATTTCCTTTTTCACCATAGCCCATTATGGGCTTCCAATTATCACTTTGCCAATTCCACAATAACTGTCTTAGCGATAGGCTTCTGGAGGGGAAAGCTGTAACTGCTTGAGATGATTTCACAGAACACAAAGAAGTTTCTCAGAAAGCTTCTTTCTCTTTGTTATGGGAGGTTATTTCCTTTGGCCCTATAGTCTTCAAAGGGATCAGAAATATTTGTTCCCAGATTCCACAAAAATAAGACTAGCAATGGGACCCACGAAATACACATGTAATTCTGTGAGATGAATTAACAGAACACTAAGCAGTTTCTCAGAAAGCTTCTTTCCAGATTTCATCTGAGGATATTTCCTTTTTCACCATAGCCCTCTATGGGCTTCCAAATATCACTTGAGCTATTCCACAAGAACTGTCTTAGCGAAAGGCTTCTTGAGGGGAAAGCTGTAACTCTGTGAGATGATTTCACAGAACACAAAGAAGTTTCTCAGAAAGCTTCTTTCTCTTTGTTATCGGAGGATATTTCCTTTGGCCCTATAGTCTGCAATGGGATCCGAAATATCTGTTCTCAGATTCCACAGAAATAAGGGTAGCAAAGAGTTCCAAGAAATACACATGTAACTCTGTGAGATGAATTAACAGAACGCTAAGCAGTTTCTCAGAAATCTTCTTTCCAGATTTCATCTGAGGATATTTCCTTTTTCACCAAACCCTCTATGGGCTTCCAAATATCACTTTGCCAATTCCACAAGAACTGTCTTAGCGAAAGGCTTCTTGAGGGGAAAGCTGTAACTCTGTGAGATGATTTCACAGAACACAAAGAAGTTTCTCAGAAAGCTTCTTTCTCTTTGTTATGGGAGAATATTTCCTTTGGCCCTGTAGTCTTCAAAGGGATCCGAAATATCTGTGCTCAGATTCCACAGAAATAAGGCTAGCAAAGAGATCCACGAAATACACATGTAACTCTGTGAGATGAATTAACAGAACACTAAGCAGTTTCTCAGAAAGCTTCTTTCCAGATTTCATCTGAGGATATTTCCTTTTTCACCATAGCCCTCTATGGGCTTCCAAATATCACTTTGCCAATTCCACAAGAACTGTCTCAGCGAAAGCGTTCTTGAGGGAAAAGCTGTAACTCTGTGAGATGATTTCACAGAACACAAAGAAGTTTCTCAGAAAGCTTCCTTCTCTTTGTTATCGGAGGATATTTCCTTGGGCCCTTTAGTCTTCAAAGGGATCCGAAATATCTGTTCTCAGATTCCACAGAAATAAGGCTAGCAAAGAGATGCACGAAATACACATGTAACTCTGTGAGATGAGATAACAGCACACTAAGCAGTTTCTCAGAAAGCTTCTTTCCAGATTTCATCTGAGGATATTTCCTTTTTCACCATAGCCCCCTATGGGCTTCCAAATACCATTTTGCCAATTCCACAAGAACTGTCTTAGAGAAAGGCTTCTTGAGGGGAATGCTGTAACTCTGTGAGATGATTTCACAGAACACAAAGAAGTTTCTCAGAAAGCTTCTTTCTCTTTGTTATCGGAGGATATTTCCTTTGGCCCTATAGTCTTCAATGGGATCCGAAATATCTGTTCTCAGATTAAACAGAAATAAGGCTAGCAAAGAGTTCCAAGAAATACACATGTAACTCTGTGAGATGAATTAACAGAACGCTAAGCAGTTTCTCAGAAAGCTTCTTTCTAGATTTCATCTGAGGATATTTCCTTTTTCAGCAAACCTTCTATGGGCTTCCAAATATCACTTTGCCAATTCCAGAAGAACTGTCTTAGCGAAAGGCTTCTTGAGGGGAAAGCTGCAACTCTGTGAGATGATTTCACAGAACACAAAGAAGTTTCTCAGAAAGCTTCTTTCTCTTTGTTATGGGAGGATATTTCCTTTGGCCCTATATTCTTCAAAGGGATCCGAAATATCTGTGCTCAGATTCCACAGAAATAAGGCTAGCAAAGAGTTCCAAGAAATACACATGTAACTCTGTGAGATGAATTAACAGAACACTAAGCAGTTTCTCAGAAAGCTTCTTTCCAGATTTCATCTGAGGATATTTCCTTTTTCACCAAACCCTCTATGGGCTTCCAAATATCACTTTACCAATTCCACAAGAACTGTCTTAGCGAAAGGCTTCTTGAGGGGAAAGCTGTAACTCTGTGAGATGATTTCACAGAACACAAAGAAGTTTCTCAGAAAGCGTCTTTCTCTTTGTTATGGGAGGATATTTCCTTTGGCCCTATAGTCTTCAAAGGGATCCGAAATATATGTGCTCAGATTCCACAGAAATAAGGCTAGCAAAGAGATCCACGAAATACACATGTAACTCTATGAGATGAATTAACAGAACACTAAGCAGTTTCTCAGAAAGCTTCTTTCCAGATTTCCTGTGAGGATATTTCCTTTTTCACCGTAGCCCTCTATGGACTTCCAAATATCACTTTGCCAATTCCACAAAAACTGTCTTAGCGAAAGGCTTCTTGAGTTGAAAGCTGTAACTCTGTGAGATGATTTCACAGAACACAAAGAAGTTTCTCAGAAAGCTTCTTTCTCTTTGTTATAGGAGGATATTTCCTTTGGCCCTATTGTCTTCAATGGGACACGAAATATCTGTACTAAGATTCCACAGAAATAAGGCTAGCAAAGAGTTCAAAGAAATACACATGTAACTCTGTGAGATGAATTAACAGAACACTAAGCAGTTTCTCAGAAAGCTTCTTTCCAGATTTCATCTGAGGATATTTCCTTTTTCACCATAGCCCTCTATGGGCTTCCAAATATCACTTTGACAATTCCACAAGAACTGTCTTAGCGAAAGGCTTCTTGAGGGGAAAGCTGTAACTCTGTGAGATGATTTCACAGAACACAAAGAAGTTTCTCAGAAAGCTTCTTTCTCTTTGATTTGGCATGATATTTCCTTTGGCCCTATACTCTTCAAAGGGTTCCGAAGTATCTGTTCTCATATTCCACAGAAATAAGGCTAGCAAAGAGATCCACGAAATACACATGTAACTCTGTGAGATGAATTAACAGAACACTAAGCAGTTTCTCAGAAAGCTTCTTTCCAGATTTCATCGGAGGATAATTCCTTTTTCACCATAACCCACTATGGGCTTCCAATTATCACTTTGCCAATTCCACAAGAACTGTCTTAGCGAAAGGCTTCTGGAGGGGAAGCTGTAACTCCTTGAGATGATTTCACATAACACAAAGAAGTTTCTCAGAAAGCTTCTTTCTCTTTGTTATCGGAGGATATTTCCTTTGGCCCTATAGTCTTCATAGGGATCCGAAATATCTGTTCTCAGATTCCACAGAAATAAGGCTAGCAAAGAGATCCACGAAATACACATGTAACTCTGTGAGATGAGATAACAGCACACTAAGCAGTTTCTCAGAAAGCTTCTTTCCAGATTTCATCTTAGGTTATTTCCTTTTTCACCAAAACCTCTATGAGCTTCCAAATATCACTTTGCCAATTCCACAAGAACTGTCTTAGCGAAAGGCTTCTTGAGGGGAAAGCTCCAACTCTGTGAGATGATTTCACAGAACACAAAGAAGTTTCTCAGAAAGCTTCTTTCTCTTTGTTGTGGGAGGATATTTTCTTTGGCCCTATAGTCTTCAAAGGGATCCGAAATATCTGTGCTCAGATTCCACAGAAATAAGGCTAGCAAAGAGATCCACGAAATACACATGTAACTCTGTGAGATGAATTAACAGAACACTAAGCAGTTTCTCAGGAAACTTTTTTCCAGATTTCATCTGAGGATATTTCCTTTTTCACCATAGCCCTCTATGGGCTTCCAAATATTACTTTGCCAATTCCACAAGAACTGTCTTAGCGAAAGGCTTCTTGAGGGGAAAGCTGTAACTCTGTGAGATGATTTCATAGAACACAAAGAAGTTTCTCAGAAAGATTCTTTCTCTTTGTTATAGGAGGATATTTCCTTTGGTCCTATTGTCTTCAATGGGATCCGAAATAACTGTACTAAGATTCCACAGAAATAAGGCTAGCAAAGAGATCAACGAAATACAGATGTAATTCTTTGAGATGAGTTAACAGAACACTAAGCAGTTTCTCAGAAAGCTTCTTTCCAGATTTCATCTGAGGATATTTCCTTTTTCACCATAGCCCTCTATGGGCTTCCAAATATCACTTTGCCAATTCCACAAGAACTGTCTTAGCGAAAGGCATCGTGAGGGGAAAGCTGTAACTCTGTGAGATGATTTCACAGAACACAAAGAAGTTTCTCAGAAAGCTTCCTTCTCTTTGTTATCGGAGGATATTTCCTTTGGCCCTATAGTCTTCAAAGGGATCCGAAATATCTGTTCTCAGATTCCACAGAA
Organism: Macaca nemestrina; assembly: GCF_043159975.1. NCBI lineage: Eukaryota > Metazoa > Chordata > Mammalia > Primates > Cercopithecidae > Macaca > Macaca nemestrina. The sequence continues at coordinate 100,520,118 of NC_092133.1, read as the reverse complement.
ATAAGGCTAGCAAAGAGATCCACGAAATACACATGTAACTCTGTGAGATGAATTAACAGAACACTAAGCAGTTTCTCAGAAAGCTTCTTTCCAGATTTCATCTGAGGATATTTTCTTTTTCACCATAGCCCTCTATGGGCTTTCAAATACCACTTTGCCAATTCCACAAGAACTGTCTTAGCGAAAGGCTTCTTGAGGGGAAAGCTGTAACTCTGTGAGTTGATTTCACAGAACACAAAGAAGTTTCTCAGAAAGGTTCTTTCTCTATGTTTTGGCATGATATTTCCTTTGGCCCTGTAGTCTTCAAAGGGTTCGGAAATACTCTTCTCAGATTCCACAGAAATAAGGCTAGCAAAGAGATCCACGAAATACACATGTAACTCTGTGAGATGAATTAACTGAACACTAAGCAGTTTCTCAGAAAGCTTCTTTCCAGATTTCATCGGAGGATATTTCCTTTTTCACCATAGCCCTCTAGGGGCTTCCAAATATCACTTTGCCAATTCCACAAGAACTGTCTTAGCGAAAGGCTTCTTGAGGGGAAAGCTGTAACTCTGTGAGATGATTTCACAGAACACAAAGAAGTTTCTCAGAAATCTTCTTTCTCTTTGTTATCGGAGGATATTTCCTTTGGCCCTATAGTCTTCAAAGGGACCCGAAATATCTGTTCTCAGATTCCACAGAAATAAGGCTAACAAAGAGATCCACGAAATACACATGTAACTCTGTGAGATGAGATAACAGCACACTAAGTAGTGTCTCAGAAAGCTTCTTTCCAGATTTCATCTGAGAATATTTCCTTTTTCACCCTAGCCCTCTACGGGCTTCCAAATATCACCTTGCCTATTCCACAAGAACGGTCTTAGCGAAAGGCTTCTTGAGGGGAAAGCTGTAACTCTATGAGATGATTTCACAGAACACAAAGAAGTTTCTCAGAAAGCTTCTTTCTCTTTGTTTTGGCATGATATTTCCTTTGGCCCTATAGTCTTCAAAGGGATCCGAAATATCTGTTCTCAGATTTCACAGATATAAGGCTAGCAAAGAGATCCACGAAATACACATGTAACTCTGTGAGATGAATTAACAGAACACTAAGCAGTTTCTCAGAAAGCTTCTTTCCAGATTTCATGTGAGGATATTTCCTCTTTCACCATAGCCCTCAATGGGCTTCCAAATATCACTTTGCCAATTCCACAAGAATTGTCTTAGCGAAAGGCTTCTTGAGGGGAAAGCTGTAACTCTTAGAGATGATTTCACAGAACACAAAGAAGTTTCTCAGAATGCTTCTTTCTCTTTGTTTTGGCATGATATTTAATTTGGCCCTATAGTCTTCAAAGGGTTCCGAAATATCTGTTCTCAGATTCCACAGAAATAAGGCTAGCAAAGAGATCCACGAAATACACATGTAACTCTGTGAGATGAATTAACAGAACACTAAGCGGTTTCTCAGAAAGCTTCTTTCCAGATTTCATCGGAGGATATTCCCTTTTTCACCATAGTCCACTAAGGGCTTCCAAATATCACTTTGCCTATTCCACAAGAACTGTCTTAGCGAAAGGCTTCTTGAGGGGAAAGCTGTAACTCTGTGAGATGATTTCACAGAACACAAAGAAGTTTCTCAGAAAGCTTCTTTCTCTTTGTTATAGGAGAATATTTCCTTTGGCCTTATTGTCTTCAATGGGATCCGAAATATCTGTTCTCAGATTCCACAGAAATAAGGCTAGCAAAGAGTTCCAGGAAATACACATGTAACTCTGTGAGATGAATTAACAGAACGCTAAGCAGTTTCTCAGAAAGCTTCTTTCCAGATTTCATCTGAGGATATTTCCTTTTTCACCAAACCCTCTATGGGCTTCCAAATATCACTTTGCCAATTCCACAAGAAGTGTCTTAGCAAAAGGCTTCTTGAGGGGAAAGCTGCAACTCTGTGAGATGACTTCACAGAACACAAAGAAGTTTCTCAGAAAGCTTCTTTCTCTTTGTTATGGGAGTATATTTCCTTTGGCCCTATAGTCTTCAAAGGGATCCGAAATATCTGTGCTCAGATTCCACAGAAATAAGGCTAGCAAAGAGATCCACGAAATACACATGTAACTCTGTGAGATGAATTAACAGAACACTAAGCAGTTTCTCAGAAAGCTTCTTTCCAGATTTCATCGGAGGATATTTCCTTTTTCACCATAGTCCACTAAGGGCTTCCAAATATCACTTTGCCTATTCCACAAGAACTGTCTTAGCGAAAGGCTTCTTGAGGGGAAAGCTGTAACTCTGTGAGATGATTTCACAGAACACAAAGAAGTTTCTCAGAAAGCTTCTTTCTCTTTGTTATAGGAGGATATTTCCTTTGGCCCTATTGTCTTCAATGGGATCCGAAATATCTGTACTCAGATTCCACAGAAATAAGGCTAGCAAAGAGATCCACGAAATACAGATGTAACTCTGTGAGATGAATTAACAGAACCCTAAGCAGTTTCTCATAAAGCTTCTTTCCAGATTTCATCTGAGGATATTTCCTTTTTCACCATAGCCCTCTATGGGCTTCCAATTATCACTTTGCCAATTCCACAAGAACTGTCTAGGGAAAGGCTTCTTGAGGTGAAAGCTGTAACTCTGTGAGATGATTTCACAGAACACAAAGAAGTTTCTCAGAAAGCTTCCTTCTCTTTGTTATCGGAGGATATTTCCTTTGGCCCTATAGTCTTCAAAGGGATCCGAAATATCTGTTCTCAGATTCCACAGAAATAAGGCTAGCAAAGAGATCCACGAAATACACATGTAACTCTGTGAGATGAATTAACAGAACACTAAGCACTTTCTCAGAAAGCTTCTTTCCATATTTACTGTGAGGATATTTCCTTTTTCACTATAGCCCTCTATGGGCTTCCAAATATCACTTTGCCAATTCCACAAGAACTGTCTTAGCGAAAGGCTTCTTGAGGGGAAAGCTGTAACTCTGTGAGATGATTTCACAGAACACAAAGAAGTTTCTCAGAAAGCGTCTTTCTCTTTGTTATGGGAGGATATTTCCTTTGGCCCTATAGTCTTCAAAGGGATCCGAAATATATGTGCTCAGATTCCACAGAAATAAGGCTAGCAAAGAGATCCACGAAATACACATGTAACTCTATGAGATGAATTAACAGAACACTAAGCAGTTTCTCAGAAAGCTTCTTTCCAGATTTCCTGTGAGGATATTTCCTTTTTCACCGTAGCCCTCTATGGACTTCCAAATATCACTTTGCCAATTCCACAAGAACTGTCTTAGCGAAAGGCTTCTTGAGTTGAAAGCTGTAACTCTGTGAGATGATTTCACAGAACACAAAGAAGTTTCTCAGAAAGCTTCTTTCTCTTTGTTATAGGAGGATATTTCCTTTGGCCCTATTGTCTTCAATGGGACACGAAATATCTGTACTAAGATTCCACAGAAATAAGGCTAGCAAAGAGTTCAAAGAAATACACATGTAACTCTGTGAGATGAATTAACAGAACACTAAGCAGTTTCTCAGAAAGCTTCTTTCCAGATTTCATCTGAGGATATTTCCTTTTTCACCATAGCCCTCTATGGGCTTCCAAATATCACTTTGACAATTCCACAAGAACTGTCTTAGCGAAAGGCTTCTTGAGGGGAAAGCTGTAACTCTGTGAGATGATTTCACAGAACACAAAGAAGTTTCTCAGAAAGCTTCTTTCTCTTTGATTTGGCATGATATTTCCTTTGGCCCTATACTCTTCAAAGGGTTCCGAAGTATCTGTTCTCATATTCCACAGAAATAAGGCTAGCAAAGAGATCCACGAAATACACATGTAACTCTGTGAGATGAATTAACAGAACACTAAGCAGTTTCTCAGAAAGCTTCTTTCCAGATTTCATCGGAGGATAATTCCTTTTTCACCATAACCCACTATGGGCTTCCAATTATCACTTTGCCAATTCCACAAGAACTGTCTTAGCGAAAGGCTTCTGGAGGGGAAGCTGTAACTCCTTGAGATGATTTCACATAACACAAAGAAGTTTCTCAGAAAGCTTCTTTCTCTTTGTTATCGGAGGATATTTCCTTTGGCCCTATAGTCTTCATAGGGATCCGAAATATCTGTTCTCAGATTCCACAGAAATAAGGCTAGCAAAGAGATCCACGAAATACACATGTAACTCTGTGAGATGAGATAACAGCACACTAAGCAGTTTCTCAGAAAGCTTCTTTCCAGATTTCATCTTAGGTTATTTCCTTTTTCACCAAAACCTCTATGAGCTTCCAAATATCACTTTGCCAATTCCACAAGAACTGTCTTAGCGAAAGGCTTCTTGAGGGGAAAGCTCCAACTCTGTGAGATGATTTCACAGAACACAAAGAAGTTTCTCAGAAAGCTTCTTTCTCTTTGTTGTGGGAGGATATTTTCTTTGGCCCTATAGTCTTCAAAGTGATCCGAAATATCTGTGCTCAGATTCCACAGAAATAAGGCTAGCAAAGAGATCCACGAAATACACATGTAACTCTGTGAGATGAATTAACAGAACACTAAGCAGTTTCTCAGGAAACTTTTTTCCAGATTTCATCTGAGGATATTTCCTTTTTCACCATAGCCCTCTATGGGCTTCCAAATATTACTTTGCCAATTCCACAAGAACTGTCTTAGCGAAAGGCTTCTTGAGGGGAAAGCTGTAACTCTGTGAGATGATTTCATAGAACACAAAGAAGTTTCTCAGAAAGATTCTTTCTCTTTGTTATAGGAGGATATTTCCTTTGGTCCTATTGTCTTCAATGGGATCCGAAATAACTGTACTAAGATTCCACAGAAATAAGGCTAGCAAAGAGATCAACGAAATACAGATGTAATTCTTTGAGATGAGTTAACAGAACACTAAGCAGTTTCTCAGAAAGCTTCTTTCCAGATTTCATCTGAGGATATTTCCTTTTTCACCATAGCCCTCTATGGGCTTCCAAATATCACTTTGCCAATTCCACAAGAACTGTCTTAGCGAAAGGCATCGTGAGGGGAAAGCTGTAACTCTGTGAGATGATTTCACAGAACACAAAGAAGTTTCTCAGAAAGCTTCCTTCTCTTTGTTATCGGAGGATATTTCCTTTGGCCCTATAGTCTTCAAAGGGATCCGAAATATCTGTTCTCAGATTCCACAGAAATAAGGCTAGCAAAGAGATCCACGAAATACACATGTAACTCTGTGAGATGAATTAACAGAACACTAAGCAGTTTCTCAGAAAGCTTCTTTCCAGATTTCATCTGAGGATATTTCCTTTTTCACCATAGCCCTCTATGGGCTTTCAAATACCACTTTGCCAATTCCACAAGAACTGTCTTAGCGAAAGGCTTCTTGAGGGGAAAGCTGTAACTCTGTGAGTTGATTTCACAGAACACAAAGAAGTTTCTCAGAAAGGTTCTTTCTCTATGTTTTGGCATGATATTTCCTTTGGCCCTGTAGTCTTCAAAGGGTTCGGAAATACGCTTCTCAGATTCCACAGAAATAAGGCTAGCAAAGAGATCCACGAAATACACATGTAACTCTGTGAGATGAATTAACTGAACACTAAGCAGTTTCTCAGAAAGCTTCTTTCCAGATTTCATCGGAGGATATTTCCTTTTTCACCATAGCCCTCTAGGGGCTTCCAAATATCACTTTGCCAATTCCACAAGAACTGTCTTAGCGAAAGGCTTCTTGAGGGGAAAGCTGTAACTCTGTGAGATGATTTCACAGAACACAAAGAAGTTTCTCAGAAATCTTCTTTCTCTTTGTTATCGGAGGATATTTCCTTTGGCCCTATAGTCTTCAAAGGGACCCGAAATATCTGTTCTCAGATTCCACAGAAATAAGGCTAACAAAGAGATCCACGAAATACACATGTAACTCTGTGAGATGAGATAACAGCACACTAAGCAGTGTCTCAGAAAGCTTCTTTCCAGATTTCATCTGAGAATATTTCCTTTTTCACCCTAGCCCTCTACGGGCTTCCAAATATCACCTTGCCTATTCCACAAGAACGGTCTTAGCGAAAGGCTTCTTGAGGGGAAAGCTGTAACTCTATGAGATGATTTCACAGAACACAAAGAAGTTTCTCAGAAAGCTTCTTTCTCTTTGTTTTGGCATGATATTTCCTTTGGCCCTATAGTCTTCAAAGGGATCCGAAATATCTGTTCTCAGATTTCACAGATATAAGGCTAGCAAAGAGATCCACGAAATACACATGTAACTCTGTGAGATGAATTAACAGAACACTAAGCAGTTTCTCAGAAAGCTTCTTTCCAGATTTCATGTGAGGATATTTCCTCTTTCACCATAGCCCTCAATGGGCTTCCAAATATCACTTTGCCAATTCCACAAGAATTGTCTTAGCGAAAGGCTTCTTGAGGGGAAAGCTGTAACTCTGAGAGATGATTTCACAGAACACAAAGAAGTTTCTCAGAATGCTTCTTTCTCTTTGTTTTGGCATGATATTTAATTTGGCCCTATAGTCTTCAAAGGGTTCCGAAATATCTGTTCTCAGATTCCACAGAAATAAGGCTAGCAAAGAGATCCACGAAATACACATGTAACTCTGTGAGATGAATTAACAGAACACTAAGCGGTTTCTCAGAAAGCTTCTTTCCAGATTTCATCGGAGGATATTCCCTTTTTCACCATAGTCCACTAAGGGCTTCCAAATATCACTTTGCCTATTCCACAAGAACTGTCTTAGCGAAAGGCTTCTTGAGGGGAAAGCTGTAACTCTGTGAGATGATTTCACAGAACACAAAGAAGTTTCTCAGAAAGCTTCTTTCTCTTTGTTATAGGAGAATATTTCCTTTGGCCTTATTGTCTTCAATGGGATCCGAAATATCTGTTCTCAGATTCCACAGAAATAAGGCTAGCAAAGAGTTCGAGGAAATACACATGTAACTCTGTGAGATGAATTAACAGAACGCTAAGCAGTTTCTCAGAAAGCTTCTTTCCAGATTTCATCTGAGGATATTTCCTTTTTCACCAAACCCTCTATGGGCTTCCAAATATCACTTTGCCAATTCCACAAGAAGTGTCTTAGCAAAAGGCTTCTTGAGGGGAAAGCTGCAACTCTGTGAGATGACTTCACAGAACACAAAGAAGTTTCTCAGAAAGCTTCTTTCTCTTTGTTATGGGAGTATATTTCCTTTGGCCCTATAGTCTTCAAAGGGATCCGAAATATCTGTGCTCAGATTCCACAGAAATAAGGCTAGCAAAGAGATCCACGAAATACACATGTAACTCTGTGAGATGAATTAACAGAACACTAAGCAGTTTCTCAGAAAGCTTCTTTCCAGATTTCATCGGAGGATATTTCCTTTTTCACCATAGTCCACTAAGGGCTTCCAAATATCACTTTGCCTATTCCACAAGAACTGTCTTAGCGAAAGGCTTCTTGAGGGGAAAGCTGTAACTCTGTGAGATGATTTCACAGAACACAAAGAAGTTTCTCAGAAAGCTTCTTTCTCTTTGTTATAGGAGGATATTTCCTTTGGCCCTATTGTCTTCAATGGGATCCGAAATATCTGTACTCAGATTCCACAGAAATAAGGCTAGCAAAGAGATCCACGAAATACAGATGTAACTCTGTGAGATGAATTAACAGAACCCTAAGCAGTTTCTCATAAAGCTTCTTTCCAGATTTCATCTGAGGATATTTCCTTTTTCACCATAGCCCTCTATGGGCTTCCAATTATCACTTTGCCAATTCCACAAGAACTGTCTAGGGAAAGGCTTCTTGAGGTGAAAGCTGTAACTCTGTGAGATGATTTCACAGAACACAAAGAAGTTTCTCAGAAAGCTTCCTTCTCTTTGTTATCGGAGGATATTTCCTTTGGCCCTATAGTCTTCAAAGGGATCCGAAATATCTGTTCTCAGATTCCACAGAAATAAGGCTAGCAAAGAGATCCACGAAATACACATGTAACTCTGTGAGATGAATTAACAGAACACTAAGCACTTTCTCAGAAAGCTTCTTTCCATATTTACTGTGAGGATATTTCCTTTTTCACTATAGCCCTCTATGGGCTTCCAAATATCACTTTGCCAATTCCACAAGAACTGTCTTAGCGAAAGGCTTCTTGAGGGGAAAGCTGTAACTCTGTGAGATGATTTCACAGAACACAAAGAAGTTTCTCAGAAAGCTTCTTTCTCTTTGTTTTGGCATGATATTTCCTTTGGCCCTGTAGTCTTCAAAGGGATCCGAAATATCGGGTCTCAGATTCCACAGAAATAAGGCTAGCAAAGAGATCCACGAAATACACATGTAACTCTGTGAGATGAGATAACAGCACACTAAGCAGTTTCTCTGAAAGCTTCTTTCCAGATTTCATCTGAGGATATTTCCTTTTTCACCGTAGCCCCCTAAGGGCTTCCAAATACCACTTTGCCAATTCCACAAGAACTGTCTTAGCGAAAGGATTCTTGAGGGGAAAGCTGTAACTCTGTGAGATGATTTCACAGAATACAAAGAAGTTTCTCAGAAATCTTCTTTCTCTTTGTTATCGGAGGGTATTTCCTTTGGCCCAAGAGTCTTCAATGGGATCCGAAATATCTGTTCTCAGATTCCACAGAAATAAGGCTAGCAAAGAGTTCCAAGAAATACACATGTAACTCTGTGAGATGAATTAACAGAACGCTAAGCAGTTTCTCAGAAAGCTTCTTTCCAGATTTCATCTGAGGATATTTCCTCTTTCACCAAACCCTCTATGGGCTTCCAAATATCTCTTTGCCAATTCCACAAGAACTGTCTTAGCGAAAGGCTTCTTGAGGGGAAAGCTGCAACTCTGTGAGATGATTTCACAGAACACAAAGAAGTTTCTCAGAAAGCTTCCTTCTCTTTGTTATCGGAGGATATTGCCTTTGGCCCTATAGTCTTCAAAGGGATCTGAAATATCTGTTCTCAGATTCCACAGAAATAAGGCTAGCAAAGAGATCCACGAAATACACATGTAACTCTGTGAGATGAATTAACAGAACACTAAACACTTTCTCAGAAAGCTTCTTTCCAGATTTACTGTGAGGATATTTCCTTTTTCACCAAACCCTCTATGGGCTTCCAAATATCACTTTGCCAATTCCACAAGAACTGTCTTAGCGAAAGGCTTCTTGAGGGGAAAGCTGTAACTCTGTGAGATGATTTCACAGAACACAAAGAAGTTTCTCAGAAAGCTTCTTTCTCTTTGTTTTGGCATGATATTTCCTTTGGCCCTGTAGTCTTCAAAGGGATCCGAAATATCGAGTCTCAGATTCCACAGAAATAAGGCTAGCAAAGAGATCCACGAAATACACATGTAACTCTGTGAGATGAGATAACAGCACACTAAGCAGTTTCTCTGAAAGCTTCTTTCCAGATTTCATCTGAGGATATTTCCTTTTTCACCGTAGCCCCCTATGGGCTTCCAAATACCACTTTGCCAATTCCACAAGAACTGTCTTAGCGAAAGGATTCTTGAGGGGCAAGCTGTAACTCTGTGAGATGATTTCACAGAATACAAAGAAGTTTCTCAGAAAGCTTCTTTCTCTTTGTTATCGGAGGATATTTCCTTTGGCCCCATAGTCTTCAATGGGATCCGAAATATCTGTTCTCAGATTCCACAGAAATAAGGCTAGCAAAGAGTTCCAAGAAATACACATGTAACTCTGTGAGATGAATTAACAGAACGCTAAGCAGTTTCTCAGAAAGCTTCTTTCCAGATTTCATCTGAGGATATTTCCTTTTTCACCAAACCCTCTATGGGCTTCCAAATATCACTTTGCCAATTCCACAAGAACTGTCTTAGCGAAAGGCTTCTTGAGGGGAAAGCTGTAACTCTGTGAGATGATTTCACAGAACACAAAGAAGTTTCTCAGAAAGCTTCTTTCTCTTTGTTATGGGAGGATATTTCCTTTGGCCCTATAGTCTTCAAAGGGATCCGAAATATCTGTTCTCAGATTCCACAGAAATAAGGCTAGCAAAGAGATCCACGAAATACACATGTAACTCTGTGAGATGAATTAACAGAACACTAAGCAGTTTCTCAGAAAGCTTCTTTCCAGATTTCATCTGAGGATATTTCCTTTTTCACCATAGCCCTCTATGGGCTTCCAAATATCACTTTGCCTATTCCACAAGAACTGTCTTAGCGAAACGCTTCTTGAGGGGAAAGCTGTAACTCTTTGAGATGATTTCACAGAGTACAAAGAAGTTTCTCAGAAAGCTTCTTTCTCTTTGTTATCGGAGGATATTTCCTTTGGCCCTATAGTCTTCAAAGGGATCCGAAATATCTGTTCTCAGATTCAACAGAAATAAGGCTAGCAAAGAGATCCACGAAATACACATGTAACTGTGTGAGAAGAATTAACAGAACACTAAGCAGTTTCTCAAAAAGCTTCTTTCCAGATTTCATCTGAGGATATTTCCTTTTTCATCATAGCCCTCTATGGGCTTCCAAATATCACTTTGCCAATTCCACAAGAACTGTCTTAGCGAAAGGCTTCTTGAGGGGAAAGCTGTAACTCTGTGAGATGATTTCACAGAACACAAAGAAGTTTCTCAGAAAGCTTCTTTCTCTTTGTTTTGGCATGATATTTCCATTGGCCCTATAGTCTTCAAAGGGTTCCGAAATATCTGTTCTCAGATTCCACAGAAATAAGGCTAGCAAAGAGATCCACGAAATACACATGTAACTCTGTGAGATGAGATAACAGCACACTAAGCAGTTTCTCAGAAAGCTTCTTTCCAGATTTCATCTTAGGTTATTTCCTTTTTCACCAAAACCTCTATGAGCTTCCAAATATCACTTTGCCAATTCCACAAGAACTGTCTTAGCGAAAGGCTTCTTGAGGGGAAAGCTGCAACTCTGTGAGATGATTTCACAGAACACAAAGAAGTTTCTCAGAAAGCTTCTTTCTCTTTGTTGTGGGAGGATATTTTCTTTGGCCCTATAGTCTTCAAAGGGATCCGAAATATCTGTGCTCAGATTCCACAGAAATAAGGCTAGCAAAGAGATCCACGAAATACACATGTAACTCTGTGAGATGAATTAACAGAACACTAAGCAGTTTCTCAGGAAACTTTTTTCCAGATTTCATCTGAGGATATTTCCTTTTTCACCATAGCCCTCTATGGGCTTCCAAATATCACTTTGCCAATTCCACAAGAAGTGTCTTAGCAAAAGGCTTCTTGAGGGGAAAGCTGCAACTCTGTGAGATGACTTCACAGAACACAAAGAAGTTTCTCAGAAAGCTTCTTTCTCTTTGTTATGGGAGTATATTTCCTTTGGCCCTATAGTCTTCAAAGGGATCCGAAATATCTGTGCTCAGATTCCACAGAAATAAGGCTAGCAAAGAGATCCACGAAATACACATGTAACTCTGTGAGATGAATTAACAGAACACTAAGCAGTTTCTCAGAAAGCTTCTTTCCAGATTTCATCGGAGGATATTCCCTTTTTCACCATAGTCCACTAAGGGCTTCCAAATATCACTTTGCCTATTCCACAAGAACTGTCTTAGCGAAAGGCTTCTTGAGGGGAAAGCTGTAACTCTGTGAGATGATTTCACAGAACACAAAGAAGTTTCTCAGAAAGCTTCTTTCTCTTTGTTATAGGAGAATATTTCCTTTGGCCTTATTGTCTTCAATGGGATCCGAAATATCTGTTCTCAGATTCCACAGAAATAAGGCTAGCAAAGAGTTCCAGGAAATACACATGTAACTCTGTGAGATGAATTAACAGAACGCTAAGCAGTTTCTCAGAAAGCTTCTTTCCAGATTTCATCTGAGGATATTTCCTTTTTCACCAAACCCTCTATGGGCTTCCAAATATCACTTTGCCAATTCCACAAGAAGTGTCTTAGCAAAAGGCTTCTTGAGGGGAAAGCTGCAACTCTGTGAGATGACTTCACAGAACACAAAGAAGTTTCTCAGAAAGCTTCTTTCTCTTTGTTATGGGAGTATATTTCCTTTGGCCCTATAGTCTTCAAAGGGATCCGAAATATCTGTGCTCAGATTCCACAGAAATAAGGCTAGCAAAGAGATCCACGAAATACACATGTAACTCTGTGAGATGAATTAACAGAACACTAAGCAGTTTCTCAGAAAGCTTCTTTCCAGATTTCATCGGAGGATATTTCCTTTTTCACCATAGTCCACTAAGGGCTTCCAAATATCACTTTGCCTATTCCACAAGAACTGTCTTAGCGAAAGGCTTCTTGAGGGGAAAGCTGTAACTCTGTGAGATGATTTCACAGAACACAAAGAAGTTTCTCAGAAAGCTTCTTTCTCTTTGTTATAGGAGGATATTTCCTTTGGCCCTATTGTCTTCAATGGGATCCGAAATATCTGTACTCAGATTCCACAGAAATAAGGCTAGCAAAGAGATCCACGAAATACAGATGTAACTCTGTGAGATGAATTAACAGAACCCTAAGCAGTTTCTCATAAAGCTTCTTTCCAGATTTCATCTGAGGATATTTCCTTTTTCACCATAGCCCTCTATGGGCTTCCAATTATCACTTTGCCAATTCCACAAGAACTGTCTAGGGAAAGGCTTCTTGAGGTGAAAGCTGTAACTCTGTGAGATGATTTCACAGAACACAAAGAAGTTTCTCAGAAAGCTTCCTTCTCTTTGTTATCGGAGGATATTTACTTTGGCCCTATAGTCTTCAAAGGGATCCGAAATATCTGTTCTCAGATTCCACAGAAATAAGGCTAGCAAAGAGATCCACGAAATACACATGTAACTCTGTGAGATGAATTAACAGAACACTAAGCACTTTCTCAGAAAGCTTCTTTCCATATTTACTGTGAGGATATTTCCTTTTTCACTATAGCCCTCTATGGGCTTCCAAATATCACTTTGCCAATTCCACAAGAACTGTCTTAGCGAAAGGCTTCTTGAGGGGAAAGCTGTAACTCTGTGAGATGATTTCACAGAACACAAAGAAGTTTCTCAGAAAGCGTCTTTCTCTTTGTTATGGGAGGATATTTCCTTTGGCCCTATAGTCTTCAAAGGGATCCGAAATATATGTGCTCAGATTCCACAGAAATAAGGCTAGCAAAGAGATCCACGAAATACACATGTAACTCTATGAGATGAATTAACAGAACACTAAGCAGTTTCTCAGAAAGCTTCTTTCCAGATTTCCTGTGAGGATATTTCCTTTTTCACCGTAGCCCTCTATGGACTTCCAAATATCACTTTGCCAATTCCACAAGAACTGTCTTAGCGAAAGGCTTCTTGAGTTGAAAGCTGTAACTCTGTGAGATGATTTCACAGAACACAAAGAAGTTTCTCAGAAAGCTTCTTTCTCTTTGTTATAGGAGGATATTTCCTTTGGCCCTATTGTCTTCAATGGGACACGAAATATCTGTACTAAGATTCCACAGAAATAAGGCTAGCAAAGAGTTCAAAGAAATACACATGTAACTCTGTGAGATGAATTAACAGAACACTAAGCAGTTTCTCAGAAAGCTTCTTTCCAGATTTCATCTGAGGATATTTCCTTTTTCACCATAGCCCTCTATGGGCTTCCAAATATCACTTTGACAATTCCACAAGAACTGTCTTAGCGAAAGGCTTCTTGAGGGGAAAGCTGTAACTCTGTGAGATGATTTCACAGAACACAAAGAAGTTTCTCAGAAAGCTTCTTTCTCTTTGATTTGGCATGATATTTCCTTTGGCCCTATACTCTTCAAAGGGTTCCGAAGTATCTGTTCTCATATTCCACAGAAATAAGGCTAGCAAAGAGATCCACGAAATACACATGTAACTCTGTGAGATGAATTAACAGAACACTAAGCAGTTTCTCAGAAAGCTTCTTTCCAGATTTCATCGGAGGATAATTCCTTTTTCACCATAACCCACTATGGGCTTCCAATTATCACTTTGCCAATTCCACAAGAACTGTCTTAGCGAAAGGCTTCTGGAGGGGAAGCTGTAACTCCTTGAGATGATTTCACATAACACAAAGAAGTTTCTCAGAAAGCTTCTTTCTCTTTGTTATCGGAGGATATTTCCTTTGGCCCTATAGTCTTCATAGGGATCCGAAATATCTGTTCTCAGATTCCACAGAAATAAGGCTAGCAAAGAGATCCACGAAATACACATGTAACTCTGTGAGATGAGATAACAGCACACTAAGCAGTTTCTCAGAAAGCTTCTTTCCAGATTTCATCTTAGGTTATTTCCTTTTTCACCAAAACCTCTATGAGCTTCCAAATATCACTTTGCCAATTCCACAAGAACTGTCTTAGCGAAAGGCTTCTTGAGGGGAAAGCTCCAACTCTGTGAGATGATTTCACAGAACACAAAGAAGTTTCTCAGAAAGCTTCTTTCTCTTTGTTGTGGGAGGATATTTTCTTTGGCCCTATAGTCTTCAAAGTGATCCGAAATATCTGTGCTCAGATTCCACAGAAATAAGGCTAGCAAAGAGATCCACGAAATACACATGTAACTCTGTGAGATGAATTAACAGAACACTAAGCAGTTTCTCAGGAAACTTTTTTCCAGATTTCATCTGAGGATATTTCCTTTTTCACCATAGCCCTCTATGGGCTTCCAAATATTACTTTGCCAATTCCACAAGAACTGTCTTAGCGAAAGGCTTCTTGAGGGGAAAGCTGTAACTCTGTGAGATGATTTCATAGAACACAAAGAAGTTTCTCAGAAAGATTCTTTCTCTTTGTTATAGGAGGATATTTCCTTTGGTCCTATTGTCTTCAATGGGATCCGAAATAACTGTACTAAGATTCCACAGAAATAAGGCTAGCAAAGAGATCAACGAAATACAGATGTAATTCTTTGAGATGAGTTAACAGAACACTAAGCAGTTTCTCAGAAAGCTTCTTTCCAGATTTCATCTGAGGATATTTCCTTTTTCACCATAGCCCTCTATGGGCTTCCAAATATCACTTTGCCAATTCCACAAGAACTGTCTTAGCGAAAGGCATCGTGAGGGGAAAGCTGTAACTCTGTGAGATGATTTCACAGAACACAAAGAAGTTTCTCAGAAAGCTTCCTTCTCTTTGTTATCGGAGGATATTTCCTTTGGCCCTATAGTCTTCAAAGGGATCCGAAATATCTGTTCTCAGATTCCACAGAAATAAGGCTAGCAAAGAGATCCACGAAATACACATGTAACTCTGTGAGATGAATTAACAGAACACTAAGCAGTTTCTCAGAAAGCTTCTTTCCAGATTTCATCTGAGGATATTTCCTTTTTCACCATAGCCCTCTATGGGCTTTCAAATACCACTTTGCCAATTCCACAAGAACTGTCTTAGCGAAAGGCTTCTTGAGGGGAAAGCTGTAACTCTGTGAGTTGATTTCACAGAACACAAAGAAGTTTCTCAGAAAGGTTCTTTCTCTATGTTTTGGCATGATATTTCCTTTGGCCCTGTAGTCTTCAAAGGGTTCGGAAATACGCTTCTCAGATTCCACAGAAATAAGGCTAGCAAAGAGATCCACGAAATACACATGTAACTCTGTGAGATGAATTAACTGAACACTAAGCAGTTTCTCAGAAAGCTTCTTTCCAGATTTCATCGGAGGATATTTCCTTTTTCACCATAGCCCTCTAGGGGCTTCCAAATATCACTTTGCCAATTCCACAAGAACTGTCTTAGCGAAAGGCTTCTTGAGGGGAAAGCTGTAACTCTGTGAGATGATTTCACAGAACACAAAGAAGTTTCTCAGAAATCTTCTTTCTCTTTGTTATCGGAGGATATTTCCTTTGGCCCTATAGTCTTCAAAGGGACCCGAAATATCTGTTCTCAGATTCCACAGAAATAAGGCTAACAAAGAGATCCACGAAATACACATGTAACTCTGTGAGATGAGATAACAGCACACTAAGCAGTGTCTCAGAAAGCTTCTTTCCAGATTTCATCTGAGAATATTTCCTTTTTCACCCTAGCCCTCTACGGGCTTCCAAATATCACCTTGCCTATTCCACAAGAACGGTCTTAGCGAAAGGCTTCTTGAGGGGAAAGCTGTAACTCTATGAGATGATTTCACAGAACACAAAGAAGTTTCTCAGAAAGCTTCTTTCTCTTTGTTTTGGCATGATATTTCCTTTGGCCCTATAGTCTTCAAAGGGATCCGAAATATCTGTTCTCAGATTTCACAGATATAAGGCTAGCAAAGAGATCCACGAAATACACAAGTAACTCTGTGAGATGAATTAACAGAACACTAAGCAGTTTCTCAGAAAGCTTCTTTCCAGATTTCATGTGAGGATATTTCCTCTTTCACCATAGCCCTCAATGGGCTTCCAAATATCACTTTGCCAATTCCACAAGAATTGTCTTAGCGAAAGGCTTCTTGAGGGGAAAGCTGTAACTCTGAGAGATGATTTCACAGAACACAAAGAAGTTTCTCAGAATGCTTCTTTCTCTTTGTTTTGGCATGATATTTAATTTGGCCCTATAGTCTTCAAAGGGTTCCGAAATATCTGTTCTCAGATTCCACAGAAATAAGGCTAGCAAAGAGATCCACGAAATACACATGTAACTCTGTGAGATGAATTAACAGAACACTAAGCGGTTTCTCAGAAAGCTTCTTTCCAGATTTCATCGGAGGATATTCCCTTTTTCACCATAGTCCACTAAGGGCTTCCAAATATCACTTTGCCTATTCCACAAGAACTGTCTTAGCGAAAGGCTTCTTGAGGGGAAAGCTGTAACTCTGTGAGATGATTTCACAGAACACAAAGAAGTTTCTCAGAAAGCTTCTTTCTCTTTGTTATAGGAGAATATTTCCTTTGGCCTTATTGTCTTCAATGGGATCCGAAATATCTGTTCTCAGATTCCACAGAAATAAGGCTAGCAAAGAGTTCCAGGAAATACACATGTAACTCTGTGAGATGAATTAACAGAACGCTAAGCAGTTTCTCAGAAAGCTTCTTTCCAGATTTCATCTGAGGATATTTCCTTTTTCACCAAACCCTCTATGGGCTTCCAAATATCACTTTGCCAATTCCACAAGAAGTGTCTTAGCAAAAGGCTTCTTGAGGGGAAAGCTGCAACTCTGTGAGATGACTTCACAGAACACAAAGAAGTTTCTCAGAAAGCTTCTTTCTCTTTGTTATGGGAGTATATTTCCTTTGGCCCTATAGTCTTCAAAGGGATCCGAAATATCTGTGCTCAGATTCCACAGAAATAAGGCTAGCAAAGAGATCCACGAAATACACATGTAACTCTGTGAGATGAATTAACAGAACACTAAGCAGTTTCTCAGAAAGCTTCTTTCCAGATTTCATCGGAGGATATTTCCTTTTTCACCATAGTCCACTAAGGGCTTCCAAATATCACTTTGCCTATTCCACAAGAACTGTCTTAGCGAAAGGCTTCTTGAGGGGAAAGCTGTAACTCTGTGAGATGATTTCACAGAACACAAAGAAGTTTCTCAGAAAGCTTCTTTCTCTTTGTTATAGGAGGATATTTCCTTTGGCCCTATTGTCTTCAATGGGATCCGAAATATCTGTACTCAGATTCCACAGAAATAAGGCTAGCAAAGAGATCCACGAAATACAGATGTAACTCTGTGAGATGAATTAACAGAACCCTAAGCAGTTTCTCATAAAGCTTCTTTCCAGATTTCATCTGAGGATATTTCCTTTTTCACCATAGCCCTCTATGGGCTTCCAATTATCACTTTGCCAATTCCACAAGAACTGTCTAGGGAAAGGCTTCTTGAGGTGAAAGCTGTAACTCTGTGAGATGATTTCACAGAACACAAAGAAGTTTCTCAGAAAGCTTCCTTCTCTTTGTTATCGGAGGATATTTCCTTTGGCCCTATAGTCTTCAAAGGGATCCGAAATATCTGTTCTCAGATTCCACAGAAATAAGGCTAGCAAAGAGATCCACGAAATACACATGTAACTCTGTGAGATGAATTAACAGAACACTAAGCACTTTCTCAGAAAGCTTCTTTCCATATTTACTGTGAGGATATTTCCTTTTTCACTATAGCCCTCTATGGGCTTCCAAATATCACTTTGCCAATTCCACAAGAACTGTCTTAGCGAAAGGCTTCTTGAGGGGAAAGCTGTAACTCTGTGAGATGATTTCACAGAACACAAAGAAGTTTCTCAGAAAGCTTCTTTCTCTTTGTTTTGGCATGATATTTCCTTTGGCCCTGTAGTCTTCAAAGGGATCCGAAATATCGGGTCTCAGATTCCACAGAAATAAGGCTAGCAAAGAGATCCACGAAATACACATGTAACTCTGTGAGATGAGATAACAGCACACTAAGCAGTTTCTCTGAAAGCTTCTTTCCAGATTTCATCTGAGGATATTTCCTTTTTCACCGTAGCCCCCTAAGGGCTTCCAAATACCACTTTGCCAATTCCACAAGAACTGTCTTAGCGAAAGGATTCTTGAGGGGAAAGCTGTAACTCTGTGAGATGATTTCACAGAATACAAAGAAGTTTCTCAGAAATCTTCTTTCTCTTTGTTATCGGAGGGTATTTCCTTTGGCCCAAGAGTCTTCAATGGGATCCGAAATATCTGTTCTCAGATTCCACAGAAATAAGGCTAGCAAAGAGTTCCAAGAAATACACATGTAACTCTGTGAGATGAATTAACAGAACGCTAAGCAGTTTCTCAGAAAGCTTCTTTCCAGATTTCATCTGAGGATATTTCCTCTTTCACCAAACCCTCTATGGGCTTCCAAATATCTCTTTGCCAATTCCACAAGAACTGTCTTAGCGAAAGGCTTCTTGAGGGGAAAGCTGCAACTCTGTGAGATGATTTCACAGAACACAAAGAAGTTTCTCAGAAAGCTTCCTTCTCTTTGTTATCGGAGGATATTGCCTTTGGCCCTATAGTCTTCAAAGGGATCTGAAATATCTGTTCTCAGATTCCACAGAAATAAGGCTAGCAAAGAGATCCACGAAATACACATGTAACTCTGTGAGATGAATTAACAGAACACTAAACACTTTCTCAGAAAGCTTCTTTCCAGATTTACTGTGAGGATATTTCCTTTTTCACCAAACCCTCTATGGGCTTCCAAATATCACTTTGCCAATTCCACAAGAACTGTCTTAGCGAAAGGCTTCTTGAGGGGAAAGCTGTAACTCTGTGAGATGATTTCACAGAACACAAAGAAGTTTCTCAGAAAGCTTCTTTCTCTTTGTTTTGGCATGATATTTCCTTTGGCCCTGTAGTCTTCAAAGGGATCCGAAATATCGAGTCTCAGATTCCACAGAAATAAGGCTAGCAAAGAGATCCACGAAATACACATGTAACTCTGTGAGATGAGATAACAGCACACTAAGCAGTTTCTCTGAAAGCTTCTTTCCAGATTTCATCTGAGGATATTTCCTTTTTCACCGTAGCCCCCTATGGGCTTCCAAATACCACTTTGCCAATTCCACAAGAACTGTCTTAGCGAAAGGATTCTTGAGGGGCAAGCTGTAACTCTGTGAGATGATTTCACAGAATACAAAGAAGTTTCTCAGAAAGCTTCTTTCTCTTTGTTATCGGAGGATATTTCCTTTGGCCCCATAGTCTTCAATGGGATCCGAAATATCTGTTCTCAGATTCCACAGAAATAAGGCTAGCAAAGAGTTCCAAGAAATACACATGTAACTCTGTGAGATGAATTAACAGAACGCTAAGCAGTTTCTCAGAAAGCTTCTTTCCAGATTTCATCTGAGGATATTTCCTTTTTCACCAAACCCTCTATGGGCTTCCAAATATCACTTTGCCAATTCCACAAGAACTGTCTTAGCGAAAGGCTTCTTGAGGGGAAAGCTGTAACTCTGTGAGATGATTTCACAGAACACAAAGAAGTTTCTCAGAAAGCTTCTTTCTCTTTGTTATGGGAGGATATTTCCTTTGGCCCTATAGTCTTCAAAGGGATCCGAAATATCTGTTCTCAGATTCCACAGAAATAAGGCTAGCAAAGAGATCCACGAAATACACATGTAACTCTGTGAGATGAATTAACAGAACACTAAGCAGTTTCTCAGAAAGCTTCTTTCCAGATTTCATCTGAGGATATTTCCTTTTTCACCATAGCCCTCTATGGGCTTCCAAATATCACTTTGCCTATTCCACAAGAACTGTCTTAGCGAAACGCTTCTTGAGGGGAAAGCTGTAACTCTTTGAGATGATTTCACAGAGTACAAAGAAGTTTCTCAGAAAGCTTCTTTCTCTTTGTTATCGGAGGATATTTCCTTTGGCCCTATAGTCTTCAAAGGGATCCGAAATATCTGTTCTCAGATTCAACAGAAATAAGGCTAGCAAAGAGATCCACGAAATACACATGTAACTGTGTGAGAAGAATTAACAGAACACTAAGCAGTTTCTCAAAAAGCTTCTTTCCAGATTTCATCTGAGGATATTTCCTTTTTCATCATAGCCCTCTATGGGCTTCCAAATATCACTTTGCCAATTCCACAAGAACTGTCTTAGCGAAAGGCTTCTTGAGGGGAAAGCTGTAACTCTGTGAGATGATTTCACAGAACACAAAGAAGTTTCTCAGAAAGCTTCTTTCTCTTTGTTTTGGCATGATATTTCCATTGGCCCTATAGTCTTCAAAGGGTTCCGAAATATCTGTTCTCAGATTCCACAGAAATAAGGCTAGCAAAGAGATCCACGAAATACACATGTAACTCTGTGAGATGAGATAACAGCACACTAAGCAGTTTCTCAGAAAGCTTCTTTCCAGATTTCATCTTAGGTTATTTCCTTTTTCACCAAAACCTCTATGAGCTTCCAAATATCACTTTGCCAATTCCACAAGAACTGTCTTAGCGAAAGGCTTCTTGAGGGGAAAGCTGCAACTCTGTGAGATGATTTCACAGAACACAAAGAAGTTTCTCAGAAAGCTTCTTTCTCTTTGTTGTGGGAGGATATTTTCTTTGGCCCTATAGTCTTCAAAGGGATCCGAAATATCTGTGCTCAGATTCCACAGAAATAAGGCTAGCAAAGAGATCCACGAAATACACATGTAACTCTGTGAGATGAATTAACAGAACACTAAGCAGTTTCTCAGGAAACTTTTTTCCAGATTTCATCTGAGGATATTTCCTTTTTCACCATAGCCCTCTATGGGCTTCCAAATATCACTTTGCCAATTCCACAAGAAGTGTCTTAGCAAAAGGCTTCTTGAGGGGAAAGCTGCAACTCTGTGAGATGACTTCACAGAACACAAAGAAGTTTCTCAGAAAGCTTCTTTCTCTTTGTTATGGGAGTATATTTCCTTTGGCCCTATAGTCTTCAAAGGGATCCGAAATATCTGTGCTCAGATTCCACAGAAATAAGGCTAGCAAAGAGATCCACGAAATACACATGTAACTCTGTGAGATGAATTAACAGAACACTAAGCAGTTTCTCAGAAAGCTTCTTTCCAGATTTCATCGGAGGATATTTCCTTTTTCACCATAGTCCACTAAGGGCTTCCAAATATCACTTTGCCTATTCCACAAGAACTGTCTTAGCGAAAGGCTTCTTGAGGGGAAAGCTGTAACTCTGTGAGATGATTTCACAGAACACAAAGAAGTTTCTCAGAAAGCTTCTTTCTCTTTGTTATAGGAGGATATTTCCTTTGGCCCTATTGTCTTCAATGGGATCCGAAATATCTGTACTCAGATTCCACAGAAATAAGGCTAGCAAAGAGATCCACGAAATACAGATGTAACTCTGTGAGATGAATTAACAGAACCCTAAGCAGTTTCTCATAAAGCTTCTTTCCAGATTTCATCTGAGGATATTTCCTTTTTCACCATAGCCCTCTATGGGCTTCCAAATATCACTTTGCCTATTCCACAAGAACTGTCTTAGCGAAAGGCTTCTTGAGGGGAAAGCTGTAACTCTGTGAGATGATTTCACAGAACACAAAGAAGTTTCTCAGAAAGCTTCCTTCTCTTTGTTATCGGAGGATATTTCCTTTGGCCCTATAGTCTTCAAAGGGATCCGAAATATCTGTTCTCAGATTCCACAGAAATAAGGCTAGCAAAGAGATCCACGAAATACACATGTAACTCTGTGAGATGAATTAACAGAACACTAAGCACTTTCTCAGAAAGCTTCTTTCCAGATTTACTGTGAGGATATTTCCTTTTTCACTATAGCCCTCTATGGGCTTCCAAATATCACTTTGCCAATTCCACAAGAACTGTCTTAGCGAAAGGCTTCTTGAGGGGAAAGCTGTAACTCTGTGAGATGATTTCACAGAACACAAAGAAGTTTCTCAGAAAGCTTCTTTCTCTTTGTTTTGGCATGATATTTCCTTTGGCCCTGTAGTCTTCAAAGGGATCCGAAATATCGGGTCTCAGATTCCACAGAAATAAGGCTAGCAAAGAGATCCACGAAATACACATGTAACTCTGTGAGATGAGATAACAGCACACTAAGCAGTTTCTCTGAAAGCTTCTTTCCAGATTTCATCTGAGGATATTTCCTTTTTCACCGTAGCCCCCTAATGGCTTCCAAATACCACTTTGCCAATTCCACAAGAACTGTCTTAGCGAAAGGATTCTTGAGGGGAAAGCTGTAACTCTGTGAGATGATTTCACAGAATACAAAGAAGTTTCTCAGAAAGCTTCTTTCTCTTTGTTATCGGAGGATATTTCCTTTGGCCCCATAGTCTTCAATGGGATCCGAAATATCTGTTCTCAGATTCCACAGAAATAAGGCTAGCAAAGAGTTCCAAGAAATACACATGTAACTCTGTGAGATGAATTAACAGAACGCTAAGCAGTTTCTCAGAAAGCTTCTTTCCAGATTTCATCTGAGGATATTTCCTTTTTCACCAAACCCTCTATGGGCTTCCAAATATCACTTTGCCAATTCCACAAGAACTGTCTTAGCGAAAGGCTTCTTGAGGGGAAAGCTGTAACTCTGTGAGATGATTTCACAGAACACAAAGAAGTTTCTCAGAAAGCTTCTTTCTCTTTGTTATGGGAGGATATTTCCTTTGGCCCTATAGTCTTCAAAGGGATCCGAAATATCTGTTCTCAGATTCCACAGAAATAAGGCTAGCAAAGAGATCCACGAAATACACATGTAACTCTGTGAGATGAATTAACAGAACACTAAGCAGTTTCTCAGAAAGCTTCTTTCCAGATTTCATCTGAGGATATTTCCTTTTTCACCATAGCCCTCTATGGGCTTCCAAATATCACTTTGCCTATTCCACAAGAACTGTCTTAGCGAAACGCTTCTTGAGGGGAAAGCTGTAACTCTTTGAGATGATTTCACAGAGTACAAAGAAGTTTCTCAGAAAGCTTCTTTCTCTTTGTTATCGGAGGATATTTCCTTTGGCCCTATAGTCTTCAAAGGGATCCGAAATATCTGTTCTCAGATTCAACAGAAATAAGGCTAGCAAAGAGATCCACGAAATACACATGTAACTGTGTGAGAAGAATTAACAGAACACTAAGCAGTTTCTCAAAAAGCTTCTTTCCAGATTTCATCTGAGGATATTTCCTTTTTCATCATAGCCCTCTATGGGCTTCCAAATATCACTTTGCCAATTCCACAAGAACTGTCTTAGCGAAAGGCTTCTTGAGGGGAAAGCTGTAACTCTGTGAGATGATTTCACAGAACACAAAGAAGTTTCTCAGAAAGCTTCTTTCTCTTTGTTTTGGCATGATATTTCCATTGGCCCTATAGTCTTCAAAGGGTTCCGAAATATCTGTTCTCAGATTCCACAGAAATAAGGCTAGCAAAGAGATCCACGAAATACACATGTAACTCTGTGAGATGAGATAACAGCACACTAAGCAGTTTCTCAGAAAGCTTCTTTCCAGATTTCATCTTAGGTTATTTCCTTTTTCACCAAAACCTCTATGAGCTTCCAAATATCACTTTGCCAATTCCACAAGAACTGTCTTAGCGAAAGGCTTCTTGAGGGGAAAGCTGCAACTCTGTGAGATGATTTCACAGAACACAAAGAAGTTTCTCAGAAAGCTTCTTTCTCTTTGTTGTGGGAGGATATTTTCTTTGGCCCTATAGTCTTCAAAGGGATCCGAAATATCTGTGCTCAGATTCCACAGAAATAAGGCTAGCAAAGAGATCCACGAAATACACATGTAACTCTGTGAGATGAATTAACAGAACACTAAGCAGTTTCTCAGGAAACTTTTTTCCAGATTTCATCTGAGGATATTTCCTTTTTCACCATAGCCCTCTATGGGCTTCCAAATATCACTTTGCCAATTCCACAAGAAGTGTCTTAGCAAAAGGCTTCTTGAGGGGAAAGCTGCAACTCTGTGAGATGACTTCACAGAACACAAAGAAGTTTCTCAGAAAGCTTCTTTCTCTTTGTTATGGGAGTATATTTCCTTTGGCCCTATAGTCTTCAAAGGGATCCGAAATATCTGTGCTCAGATTCCACAGAAATAAGGCTAGCAAAGAGATCCACGAAATACACATGTAACTCTGTGAGATGAATTAACAGAACACTAAGCAGTTTCTCAGAAAGCTTCTTTCCAGATTTCATCGGAGGATATTTCCTTTTTCACCATAGTCCACTAAGGGCTTCCAAATATCACTTTGCCTATTCCACAAGAACTGTCTTAGCGAAAGGCTTCTTGAGGGGAAAGCTGTAACTCTGTGAGATGATTTCACAGAACACAAAGAAGTTTCTCAGAAAGCTTCTTTCTCTTTGTTATAGGAGGATATTTCCTTTGGCCCTATTGTCTTCAATGGGATCCGAAATATCTGTACTCAGATTCCACAGAAATAAGGCTAGCAAAGAGATCCACGAAATACAGATGTAACTCTGTGAGATGAATTAACAGAACCCTAAGCAGTTTCTCATAAAGCTTCTTTCCAGATTTCATCTGAGGATATTTCCTTTTTCACCATAGCCCTCTATGGGCTTCCAAATATCACTTTGCCTATTCCACAAGAACTGTCTTAGCGAAAGGCTTCTTGAGGGGAAAGCTGTAACTCTGTGAGATGATTTCACAGAACACAAAGAAGTTTCTCAGAAAGCTTCCTTCTCTTTGTTATCGGAGGATATTTCCTTTGGCCCTATAGTCTTCAAAGGGATCCGAAATATCTGTTCTCAGATTCCACAGAAATAAGGCTAGCAAAGAGATCCACGAAATACACATGTAACTCTGTGAGATGAATTAACAGAACACTAAGCACTTTCTCAGAAAGCTTCTTTCCAGATTTACTGTGAGGATATTTCCTTTTTCACTATAGCCCTCTATGGGCTTCCAAATATCACTTTGCCAATTCCACAAGAACTGTCTTAGCGAAAGGCTTCTTGAGGGGAAAGCTGTAACTCTGTGAGATGATTTCACAGAACACAAAGAAGTTTCTCAGAAAGCTTCTTTCTCTTTGTTTTGGCATGATATTTCCTTTGGCCCTGTAGTCTTCAAAGGGATCCGAAATATCGGGTCTCAGATTCCACAGAAATAAGGCTAGCAAAGAGATCCACGAAATACACATGTAACTCTGTGAGATGAGATAACAGCACACTAAGCAGTTTCTCTGAAAGCTTCTTTCCAGATTTCATCTGAGGATATTTCCTTTTTCACCGTAGCCCCCTAATGGCTTCCAAATACCACTTTGCCAATTCCACAAGAACTGTCTTAGCGAAAGGATTCTTGAGGGGAAAGCTGTAACTCTGTGAGATGATTTCACAGAATACAAAGAAGTTTCTCAGAAATCTTCTTTCTCTTTGTTATCGGAGGGTATTTCCTTTGGCCCAAGAGTCTTCAATGGGATCCGAAATATCTGTTCTCAGATTCCACAGAAATAAGGCTAGCAAAGAGTTCCAAGAAATACAAATGTAACTCTATGAGATGAATTAACAGAACGCTAAGCAGTTTCTCAGAAAGCTTCTTTCCAGATTTCATCTGAGGATATTTCCTCTTTCACCAAACCCTCTATGGGCTTCCAAATATCTCTTTGCCAATTCCACAAGAACTGTCTTAGCGAAAGGCTTCTTGAGGGGAAAGCTGCAACTCTGTGAGATGATTTCACAGAACACAAAGAAGTTTCTCAGAAAGCTTCCTTCTCTTTGTTATCGGAGGATATTGCCTTTGGCCCTATAGTCTTCAAAGGGATCCGAAATATCTGTTCTCAGATTCCACAGAAATAAGGCTAGCAAAGAGATCCACGAAATACACATGTAACTCTGTGAGATGAATTAACAGAACACTAAACACTTTCTCAGAAAGCTTCTTTCCAGATTTACTGTGAGGATATTTCCTTTTTCACCAAACCCTCTATGGGCTTCCAAATATCACTTTGCCAATTCCACAAGAACTGTCTTAGCGAAAGGCATCGTGAGGGGAAAGCTGTAACTCTGTGAGATGATTTCACAGAACACAAAGAAGTTTCTCAGAAAGCTTCCTTCTCTTTGTTATCGGAGGATATTTCCTTTGGCCCTATAGTCTTCAAAGGGATCCGAAATATCTGTTCTCAGATTCCACAGAAATAAGGCTAGCAAAGAGATCCACGAAATACACATGTAACTCTGTGAGATGAATTAACAGAACACTAAGCAGTTTCTCAGAAAGCTTCTTTCCAGATTTCATCTGAGGATATTTCCTTTTTCACCATAGCCCTCTAAGGGCTTTCAAATATCACTTTGCCTATTCCACAAGAACTGTCTTAGCGAAAGGCTTCTTGAGGGGAAAGCTGTAACTCTGTGAGTTGATTTCACAGAACACAAAGAAGTTTCTCAGAAAGGTTCTTTCTCTATGTTTTGGCATGATATTTCCTTTGGCCCTGTAGTCTTCAAAGGGTTCGGAAATACTCTTCTCAGATTCCACAGAAATAAGGCTAGCAAAGAGATCCACGAAATACACATGTAACTCTGTGAGATGAATTAACTGAACACTAAGCAGTTTCTCAGAAAGATTCTTTCCAGATTTCATCGGAGGATATTTCCTTTTTCACCATAGCCCTCTATGGGCTTCCAAATATCACTTTGCCAATTCCACAAGAACTGTCTTAGCGAAAGGCTTCTTGAGGGGAAAGCTGTAACTCTGTGAGATGATTTCACAGAACACAAAGAAGTTTGTCAGAAATTTTCTTTCTCTTTGTTATCGGAGGATATTTCCTTTGGCCCTATAGTCTTCAAAGGGACCCGAAATATCTGTTCTCAGATTCCACAGAAATAAGGCTAACAAAGAGATCCACGAAATACACATGTAACTCTGTGAGATGAGATAACAGCACACTAAGCAGTGTCTCAGAAAGCTTCTTTCCAGATTTCATCTGAGAATATTTCCTTTTTCACCCTAGCCCTCTACGGGCTTCCAAATATCACCTTGCCTATTCCACAAGAACGGTCTTAGCGAAAGGCTTCTTGAGGGGAAAGCTGTAACTCTATGAGATGATTTCACAGAACACAAAGAAGTTTCTCAGAAAGCTTCTTTCTCTTTGTTTTGGCATGATATTTCCTTTGGCCCTATAGTCTTCAAAGGGATCCGAAATATCTGTTCTCAGATTTCACAGATATAAGGCTAGCAAAGAGATCCACGAAATACACATGTAACTCTGTGAGATGAATTAACAGAACACTAAGCAGTTTCTCAGAAAGCTTCTTTCCAGATTTCATGTGAGGATATTTCCTCTTTCACCATAGCCCTCAATGGGCTTCCAAATATCACTTTGCCAATTCCACAAGAACTGTCTTAGCGAAAGGCTTCTTGAGGGGAAAGCTGTAACTCTGTGAGATGATTTCACAGAACACAAAGAAGTTTCTCAGAAAGCTTCTTTCTCTTTGTTTTGGCATGATATTTAATTTGGCCCTGTAGTCTTCAAAGGGTTCCGAAATATCTGTTCTCAGATTCCACAGAAATAAGGCTAGCAAAGAGATCCACGAAATACACATGTAACTCTGTGAGATGAATTAACAGAACACTAAGCAGTTTCTCAGAAAGCTTCTTTCCAGATTTCATCTGAGGATATTTCCTTTTTCACCATAGCCCTCTATGGGCTTCCAAATATCACTTTGCCTATTCCACAAGAACTGTCTTAGCGAAACGCTTCTTGAGGGGAAAGCTGTAACTCTTTGAGATGATTTCACAGAGTACAAAGAAGTTTCTCAGAAAGCTTCTTTCTCTTTGTTATCGGAGGATATTTCCTTTGGCCCTATAGTCTTCAAAGGGATCCGAAATATCTGTTCTCAGATTCAACAGAAATAAGGCTAGCAAAGAGATCCACGAAATACACATGTAACTGTGTGAGAAGAATTAACAGAACACTAAGCAGTTTCTCAAAAAGCTTCTTTCCAGATTTCATCTGAGGATATTTCCTTTTTCATCATAGCCCTCTATGGGCTTCCAAATATCACTTTGCCAATTCCACAAGAACTGTCTTAGCGAAAGGCTTCTTGAGGGGAAAGCTGTAACTCTGTGAGATGATTTCACAGAACACAAAGAAGTTTCTCAGAAAGCTTCTTTCTCTTTGTTTTGGCATGATATTTCCTTTGGCCCTATAGTCTTCAAAGGGTTCTGAAATATCTGTTCTCAGATTCCACAGAAATAAGGCTAGCAAAGAGATCCACGAAATACACATGTAACTCTGTGAGATGAGATAACAGCACACTAAGCAGTTTCTCAGAAAGCTTCTTTCCAGATTTCATCTTAGGTTATTTCCTTTTTCACCAAAACCTCTATGAGCTTCCAAATATCACTTTGCCAATTCCACAAGAACTGTCTTAGCGAAAGGCTTCTTGAGGGGAAAGCTGCAACTCTGTGAGATGATTTCACAGAACACAAAGAAGTTTCTCAGAAAGCTTCTTTCTCTTTGTTGTGGGAGGATATTTTCTTTGGCCCTATAGTCTTCAAAGGGATCCGAAATATCTGTGCTCAGATTCCACAGAAATAAGGCTAGCAAAGAGATCCACGAAATACACATGTAACTCTGTGAGATGAATTAACAGAACACTAAGCAGTTTCTCAGGAAACTTTTTTCCAGATTTCATCTGAGGATATTTCCTTTTTCACCATAGCCCTCTATGGGCTTCCAAATATCACTTTGCCAATTCCACAAGAACTGTCTTAGCGAAAGGCTTCTTGAGGGGAAAGCTGTAACTCTGTGAGATGATTTCACAGAACACAAAGAAGTTTCTCAGAAAGCTTCTTTCTCTTTGTTTTGGCATGATATTTAATTTGGCCCTGTAGTCTTCAAAGGGTTCCGAAATATCTGTTCTCAGATTCCACAGAAATAAGGCTAGCAAAGAGATCCACGAAATACACATGTAACTCTGTGAGATGAATTAACAGAACACTAAGCAGTTTCTCAGAAAGCTTCTTTCCAGATTTCATCTGAGGATATTTCCTTTTTCACCATAGCCCTCTATGGGCTTCCAAATATCACTTTGCCTATTCCACAAGAACTGTCTTAGCGAAACGCTTCTTGAGGGGAAAGCTGTAACTCTTTGAGATGATTTCACAGAGTACAAAGAAGTTTCTCAGAAAGCTTCTTTCTCTTTGTTATCGGAGGATATTTCCTTTGGCCCTATAGTCTTCAAAGGGATCCGAAATATCTGTTCTCAGATTCAACAGAAATAAGGCTAGCAAAGAGATCCACGAAATACACATGTAACTGTGTGAGAAGAATTAACAGAACACTAAGCAGTTTCTCAAAAAGCTTCTTTCCAGATTTCATCTGAGGATATTTCCTTTTTCATCATAGCCCTCTATGGGCTTCCAAATATCACTTTGCCAATTCCACAAGAACTGTCTTAGCGAAAGGCTTCTTGAGGGGAAAGCTGTAACTCTGTGAGATGATTTCACAGAACACAAAGAAGTTTCTCAGAAAGCTTCTTTCTCTTTGTTTTGGCATGATATTTCCTTTGGCCCTATAGTCTTCAAAGGGTTCTGAAATATCTGTTCTCAGATTCCACAGAAATAAGGCTAGCAAAGAGATCCACGAAATACACATGTAACTCTGTGAGATGAGATAACAGCACACTAAGCAGTTTCTCAGAAAGCTTCTTTCCAGATTTCATCTTAGGTTATTTCCTTTTTCACCAAAACCTCTATGAGCTTCCAAATATCACTTTGCCAATTCCACAAGAACTGTCTTAGCGAAAGGCTTCTTGAGGGGAAAGCTGCAACTCTGTGAGATGATTTCACAGAACACAAAGAAGTTTCTCAGAAAGCTTCTTTCTCTTTGTTGTGGGAGGATATTTTCTTTGGCCCTATAGTCTTCAAAGGGATCCGAAATATCTGTGCTCAGATTCCACAGAAATAAGGCTAGCAAAGAGATCCACGAAATACACATGTAACTCTGTGAGATGAATTAACAGAACACTAAGCAGTTTCTCAGGAAACTTTTTTCCAGATTTCATCTGAGGATATTTCCTTTTTCACCATAGCCCTCTATGGGCTTCCAAATATCACTTTGCCAATTCCACAAGAACTGTCTTAGCGAAAGGCTTCTTGAGGGGAAAGCTGTAACTCTGTGAGATGATTTCACAGAACACAAAGAAGTTTCTCAGAAAGCTTCTTTCTCTTTGTTTTGGCATGATATTTAATTTGGCCCTGTAGTCTTCAAAGGGTTCCGAAATATCTGTTCTCAGAATCCACAGAAATAAGGCTAGCAAAGTGATCCACGAAATACACATGTAACTCGGTGAGATGAATTAACAGAACACTAAGCAGTTTCTCAGAAAGCTTCTTTCCAGATTTCATCGGAGGATATTCCCTTTTTCACCATAGTCCACTAAGGGCTTCCAAATATCACTTTGCCTATTCCACAAGAACTGTCTTAGGGAAAGGCTTCTTGAGGGGAAAGTTGTAACTCTGTGAGATGATTTCACAGAACACAAAGAAGTTTCTCAGAAAGCTTCTTTCTCTTTGTTATAGGAGAATATTTCCTTTGGCCTTATTGTCTTCAATGGGATCCGAAATATCTGTTCTCAGATTCCACAGAAATAAGGCTAGCAAAGAGTTCCAGGAAATACACATGAAACTCTGTGAGATGAATTAACAGAACGCTAAGCAGTTTCTCAGAAAGCTTCTTTCCAGATTTCATCTGAGGATATTTCCTTTTTCACCAAACCCTCTATGGGCTTCCAAATATCACTTTGCCAATTCCACAAGAAGTGTCTTAGCAAAAGGCTTCTTGAGGGGAAAGCTGCAACTCTGTGAGATGACTTCACAGAACACAAAGAAGTTTCTCAGAAAGCTTCTTTCTCTTTGTTATGGGAGTATATTTCCTTTGGCCCTATAGTCTTCAAAGGGATCCGAAATATCTGTGCTCAGATTCCACAGAAATAAGGCTAGCAAAGAGATCCACGAAATACACATGTAACTCTGTGAGATGAATTAACAGAACACTAAGCAGTTTCTCAGAAAGCTTCTTTCCAGATTTCATCGGAGGATATTTCCTTTTTCACCATAGTCCACTAAGGGCTTCCAAATATCACTTTGCCTATTCCACAAGAACTGTCTTAGCGAAAGGCTTCTTGAGGGGAAAGCTGTAACTCTGTGAGATGATTTCACAGAACACACAGAAGTTTCTCAGAAAGCTTCTTTCTCTTTGTTATAGGAGGATATTTCCTTTGGCCCTATTGTCTTCAATGGGATCCGAAATATCTGTACTCAGATTCCACAGAAATAAGGCTAGCAAAGAGATCCACGAAATACAGATGTAACTCTGTGAGATGAATTAACAGAACCCTAAGCAGTTTCTCAGAAAGCTTCTTTCCAGATTTACTGTGAGGATATTTCCTTTTTCACCATAGCCCTCTATGGGCTTCCAAATATCACTTTGCCAATTCCACAAGAACTGTCTTAGCGAAAGGCTTCTTGAGGGGAAAGCTGTAACTCTGTGAGATGATTTCACAGAACACAAAGAAGTTTCTCAGAAAGCTTCTTTCTCTTTGTTTTGGCATGATATTTCCTTTGGCCCTGTAGTCTTCAAAGGGATCCGAAATATCGGGTCTCAGATTCCACAGAAATAAGGCTAGCAAAGAGATCCACGAAATACACATGTAACTCTGTGAGATGAGATAACAGCACACTAAGCAGTTTCTCTGAAAGCTTCTTCCCAGATTTCATCTGAGGATATTTCCTTTTTCACCGTAGCCCCCTAAGGGCTTCCAAATACCACTTTGCCAATTCCACAAGAACTGTCTTAGCGAAAGGATTCTTGAGGGGAAAGCTGTAACTCTGTGAGATGATTTCACAGAATACAAAGAAGTTTCTCAGAAATCTTCTTTCTCTTTGTTATCGGAGGATATTTCCTTTGGCCCAAGAGTCTTCAATGGGATCCGAAATATCTGTTCTCAGATTCCACAGAAATAAGGCTAGCAAAGAGTTCCAAGAAATACACATGTAACTCTGTATGATGAATTAACAGAACGCTAAGCAGTTTCTCAGAAAGCTTCTTTCCAGATTTCATCTGAGGATATTTCCTTTTTCACCAAACCCTCTATGGGCTTCCAAATATCTCTTTGCCAATTCCACAAGAACTGTCTTAGCGAAAGGCTTCTTGAGGGGAAAGCTGCAACTCTGTGAGATGATTTCACAGAACACAAAGAAGTTTCTCAGAAAGCTTCCTTCTCTTTGTTATCGGAGGATATTGCCTTTGGCCCTATAGTCTTCAAAGGGATCCGAAATATCTGTTCTCAGATTCCACAGAAATAAGGCTAGCAAAGAGATGCACGAAATACACATGTAACTCTGTGAGATGAATTAACAGAACACTAAACACTTTCTCAGAAAGCTTCTTTCCAGATTTACTGTGAGGATATTTCCTTTTTCACCAAACCCTCTATGGGCTTCCAAATATCACTTTGCCAATTCCACAAGAACTGTCTTAGCGAAAGGCTTCTTGAGGGGAAAGCTGTAACTCTCTGAGATGATTTCACAGAACACAAAGAAGTTTCTCAGAAAGCTTCTTTCTCTTTGTTTTGGCATGATATTTCCTTTGGCCCTGTAGTCTTCAAAGGGATCCGAAATATCGGGTCTCAGATTCCACAGAAATAAGGCTAGCAAAGAGATCCACGAAATACACATGTAACTCTGTGAGATGAGATAACAGCACACTAAGCAGTTTCTCTGAAAGCTTCTTTCCAGATTTCATCTGAGGATATTTCCTTTTTCACCGTAGCCCCCTATGGGCTTCCAAATACCACTTTGCCAATTCCACAAGAACTGTCTTAGCGAAAGGATTCTTGAGGGGAAAGCTGTAACTCTGTGAGATGATTTCACAGAATACAAAGAAGTTTCTCAGAAAGCTTCTTTCTCTTTGTTATCGGAGGATATTTCCTTTGGCCCCATAGTCTTCAATGGGATCCGAAATATCTGTTCTCAGATTCCACAGAAATAAGGCTAGCAAAGAGTTCCAAGAAATACACATGTAACTCTGTGAGATGAATTAACAGAACGCTAAGCAGTTTCTCAGAAAGCTTCTTTCCAGATTTCATCTGAGGATATTTCCTTTTTCACCAAACCCTCTATGGGCTTCCAAATATCACTTTGCCAATTCCACAAGAACTGTCTTAGCGAAAGGCTTCTTGAGGGGAAAGCTGCAACTCTGTAAGATGATTTCACAGAACACAAAGAAGTTTCTCAGAAAGCTTCTTTCTCTTTGTTATGGGAGTATATTTCCTTTGGCCCTATAGTCTTCAAAGGGATCCGAAATATCTGTTCTCAGATTCCACAGAAATAAGGCTAGCAAAGAGATCCACGAAATACACATGTAACTCTGTGAGATGAATTAACAGAACACTAAGCAGTTTCTCAGAAAGCTTCTTTCCAGATTTCATCTGAGGATATTTCCTTTTTCACCATAGCCCTCTATGGGCTTCCAAATATCACTTTGCCTATTCCACAAGAACTGTCTTAGCGAAACGCTTCTTGAGGGGAAAGCTGTAACTCTTTGAGATGATTTCACAGAGTACAAAGAAGTTTCTCAGAAAGCTTCTTTCTCTTTGTTATCGGAGGATATTTCCTTTGGCCCTATTGTCTTCAACGGGTTCCGAAATATCTGTTCTCATATTCCACAGAAATAAGGCTAGCAAAGAGATCCACGAAATACACATGTAACTCTGTGAGATGATTTAACAGAACACTAAGCAGTTTCTCAGAAAGCTTCTTTCCAGATTTCATCGGAGGACTTTTCCTTTTTCACCATAGCCCACTATGGGCTTCCAATTATCACTTTGCCAATTCCACAAGAACTGTCTCAGCGAAAGGCTTCTGGAGGGGAAGCTTTAACTCCTTGAGATGATTTCACAGAACACAAAGAAGTTTCTCAGAAAGCTTCTTTCTCTTTGTTATAGGAGGATATTTCCTTTGGCCCTATAGTCTTCAAAGGGATCCGAAATATTTGTTCCCAGATTCCACATAAATAAGGCTAGCAAAGGGATCCACGAAATACACATGTAACTCTGTGAGATGAATTAACAGAACACTAAGCAGTTTCTCAGAAAGCTTCTTTCCAGATTTCATCTGAGGATACTTCCTTTTTCACCATAGCCCTCTAAGGGCTTCCAAATATCATTTTGCCAATTTCACAAGAATTGTCTTAGCGAAAGGCTTCTTCAGGGGAAAGCTGTAACTCTGTGAGATGATTTCACAGAACACAAAGAAGTTTCTCAGAAAGCTTCTTTCTCTTTGTTTTGGCATGATATTTCCTTTGGCCCTATAGTCTTCAAAGGGTTCCGAAATATCTGTTCTCAGATTCCACAGAAATAAGGCTAGCAAAGAGATCCACGAAATACACATGTAAATCTGTGAGATGAATTAACAGAACCCTAAGCAGTTTCTAAGAAAGCTTCTTTCCAGATTTCATCGGAGGATATTTCCTTTTTCACCGTAGCCCACTATGGGCTTCCAAATATCACTTTGCCTATTCCACAAGAACTGTCTAAGCGAAAGGCTTCTTGAGGGGAAAGCTGTAACTCTGTGAGATGATTTCACAGAACACAAAGAAGTTTCTCAGAAAGCTTCTTTCTCTTTGTTATAGGAGGATATTTCCTTTGGCCCTATTGTCTTCAAAGGGATCCGAAATATCTGTACTCAGATTCCACAGAAATAAGGCTAGCAAAGAGATCCACGAAATACAGATGTAACTCTGTGAGATGAATTAATAGAACACTAACCAGTTTCTCAGAAAGCTTCTTTCCAGATTTCATCTGAGGATATTTCCTTTTTCACCAAAGCCCTCTATGGGCTTCCATATATCTCTTTGCCATTTCCACAAGAACTGTCTTAGCGAAAGTCTTCTTGAGGGGAAAGCTGGAACTCTGTGAGATGATTTCACAGAACACAAAGAAGTTTCTCAGAAAGCTTCTTTCTCTTTGATATCGGAGGATATTTCCTTTGGTCCTATAGTCTTCAAAGGGATACGAAATATCTGTTCTCAGATTCCACAGAAATAAGGCTAGCAAAGAGATCCACGAAATACACATGTAACTCTGTGAGATGAATTAACAGAACACTAAGCAGTTTCTCAGAAAGCTTCTTTCCAGATTTCATCTGAGGATAATTCCTTTTTCACCGTAGCCCCTATGGGCTTCCAAATATCACTTTGCCAATTCCACAAGAACTGTCTCAGCGAAAGGCTTCTTGAGGGGAAAGCTGTAACACTGTGAGATGATTTCACAGAACACAAAGAAGTTTCTCAGAAAACTTCTTTCTCTTTGTTTTGGCATGATATTTCCTTTGGCCCTATAGTCTTCAAAGGGTTCCGAAATACTGTTCTCAGATTCCATAGAAATATGGCTAGCAAAGAGATCCACGAAATACACATGTAACTCTGTGAGATGAATTAACAGAACACTAAGCAGTTTCACAGAAAGCTTCTTTCCAGATTTCATCGGAGGATATTTCGTTTTTCACCATTGCCCACTATGGGCTTCCAAATATCACTTTGCCTATTCCACAAGAACTGTCTTAGCGAAAGGCTTCTTCAGGGGAAAGCTGTAACTCTGTGAGATGATTTCACAGAACACAAAGAAGTTTCTCAGAAAGCTTCTTTCTCTTTGTTATAGGAGGATATTTCCTTTGGCCCTATTGTCTTCAAAGGGATCCGAAATATCTGTTCTCAGATTCCACAGAAATAAGGCTAGCAAAGAGATCCACGAAATACACATGTAACTCTGTGAGATGAATTAACAGAACACTAAGCAGTTTCTCAGAAAGCTTCTTTCCAGATTTCATCTGAGGATATTTCCTTTTTCACCAAAGCCCTCTATGGGCTTCCAAATATCTCTTTGCCATTTCCACAAGAACTGTCTTAGCGAAAGGCTTCTTGAGGGGAAAGCTGAAACTCTGTGAGATGATTTCACAGAACACAAAGAAGTTTCTCAGAAAGCTTCTTTCTCTTTGTTATCGGAGGATATTTCCTTTGGTCCTATAGTCTTCAAAGGGAACCGAAATATCTGTTCTCAGATTTCACAGAAATAAGGCTAGCAAAGAGATGCACGAAATACACATGTAACACTGTGAGATGAATTAACAGAACACTAAGCAGTTTCTCAGAAAGCTTCTTTCCAGATTTCATCTGAGGATATTTCCTTTTTCACCGTAGCCCTCTATGGGCTTCCAAATATCACTTTGCCAATTCCAGAAGAACTGTCTCAGCGAAAGGCTTCTTGAGGGGAAAGCTGTACCTCTGTGAGATGATTTCACAGAACCCAAAGAAGTTTCTCAGAAAGCTTCTTTCTCTTTGTTTTGGCATGATATTTCCTTTGGCCCTATAGTCTTCAAAGGGTTCCGAAATACTGTTCTCAGATTCCACAGAAATAAGGCTAGCAAAGAGATCCACGAAATACACATGTAACTCTGTGAGATGAATTAACAGAACACTAAGCAGTTTCTCAGAAAGCTTCTTTCCAGATTTCATCTGAGGATATTTCCTTTTTCACCATAGCCCTCTATGGGCTTCCAAATATCACTTTGCCTATTCCACAAGAACTGTCTTAGCGAAAGGCTTCTTGAGGGGAAAGCTGTAACTCTGTGAGATGATTTCACAGAACACAAAGAAGTTTCTCAGAAAGCTTCTTTCTCTTTGTTATCGGAGGATATTTCCTTTGGCCCTATAGTCATCAATGGGATCCGAAATATCTCTTCTCAGATTCCACAGAAATAAGGCAAGCAAAGAGATCCACGAAATACACATGTAACTCTGTGAGATGAATTAACAGAACACTAAGCAGTTTCTCAGAAAGCTACTTTCCAGATTTCATCTGAGGATATTTCCTTTTTCAGCATAGCCCTCTATGGGCTTCCAAATATCACTTTGCCAATTCCACAAGAACTGTCTTAGCGAAAGGCTTCTTGAGGGGAAAGCTGTAACTCTTTGAAATGATTTCACAGAACACGAAGAAGTTTCTCAGAAAGCTTCTTTCTATTTGTTATTGCAGGATATTTCCTTTGGCCCTATAGTCATCAATGGGATCCGAAATATCTGCTTTCAGATTCCACAGAAATAAGGCTAGCAAAGGGATCCACGAAATACACATGTAACTCTGTGAGATGAATTAACAGAACCCTAAGCAGTTTCTCAGAAAGCTTCTTTCCAGATTTCATCTGAGGATATTTCCTTTTTCACCATAGCCCTCTATTGGCTTCAAAATATCACTTTGCCAATTCCACAAGAACTGCCTTAGCGAAAGGCTTCTTGAGAGGAAACCTGTAACTCTGAGAGATGATTTCACAGAACACAAAGAAGTTTCTCAGAAAGCTTCTTTCTCTTTGTTATAGGAGGATATTTCCTTTGGCCCTGTAGTCTTCAAAGGGATCCGAAATATCTGTACTCAGATTCCACAGAAATAAGGCTAGCAAAGAGATCCACGAAATACAGATGTAACTCTGTGAGATGAATTAACAGAACACTAAGCAGTTTCTCAGAAAGCTTCTTTCCAGATTTCATCTGAGGATATTTCCTTTTTCACCAAAGCCCTCTATGGGCTTCCAAATATCTCTTTGCCATTTCCACAAGAACTGTCTTAGCGAAAGGCTTCTTGAGGGGAAAGCTGTAACTCTGTGAGATGATTTCACAGAACACAAAGAAGTTTCTCAGAAAGCTTCTTTCTCTTTGTTATCGGAGGATATTTCCTTTGGTCCTATAGTCTTCAAAGGGATACGAAATATCTGTTCTCAGATTCCACAGAAATAAGGCTAGCAAAGAGATGCACGAAATACACTTGTAACTCTGTGAGATGAATTAACAGAACACTAAGCAGTTTCTCAGAAAGCTTCTTTCCAGATTTCATCTGAGGATATTTCCTTTTTCACCGTAGCCCTCTATGGGCTTCCAAATATCACTTTGCCAATTCCACAAGAACTGTCTCAGCGAAAGGCTTCTTGAGGGGAAAGCTGTAACTCTGTGAGATGATTTCACAGAACACAAAGAAGTTTCTCAGAAAGCTTCTTTCTCTTTGTTATCGGAGGATATTTCCTTTGGCCCTATAGTCATCATTGGGATCCGAAATATCTCTTCTCAGATTCCACAGAAATAAGGCAAGCAAAGAGATCCACGAAATACACATGTAACTCTGTGAGATGAATTAACAGAACACTAAGCAGTTTCTCAGAAAGCTTCTTTCCAGATTTCATCTGAGGATATTTCCTTTTTCACCATAGCCCTCTATGGGCTTCCAAATATCACTTTGCCAATTCCACAAGAACTGTCTTAGCGAAAGGCTTCTTGAGGTGAAAGCTGTAACTCTGTGAGATGATTTCACAGAACACAAAGAAGTTTCTCAGAAAGCTTCTTTCTATTTGTTATTGGAGGATATTTCCTTTGGCCCTATAGACATCAATGGGATCCGAAATATCTGCTTTCAGATTCCACAGAAATAAGGCTAGCAAAGGGATCCACGAAATACACATGTAACTCTGTGAGATGAATTAACAGAACACTAAGCACTTTCTCAGAAAGCTTCTTTCCAGATTTCATCTGAGGATATTTCCTTTTTCACCATAGCCCTCTACTGGCTTCAAAATATCACTTTGCCAATTCCACAAGAACTGTCTTAGCGAAAGGCTTCTTGAGGGGAAAGCTGTAACTCTGTGAGTTGATTTCACAGAACACAAAGAAGTTTCTCAGAAAGCTTCTTTCTCTTTGTTTTGGCATGATATTTCCTTTGGCCCTATAGTCTTCAAACGGTTCCGAAATATCTGTTCTCAGATTCCACAGAAATAAGGCTAGCAAAGAGATCCACGAAATACACATGTAACTCTGTGAGATGAATTAACAGAACACTAAGCAGTTTCTCAGAAAGCTTCTTTCCAGATTTCCTGTGAGGATATTTCCTTTTTCACCGTAGCCCTCTATTGGCTTCCAGATATCACTTTGCCAATTCCACAAGAACTGTCTTAGCGAAAGGCTTCTTGAGGGGAAACCTGTAACTCTGTGAGATGATTTCACAGAACACAAAGAAGTTTCTCAGAAAGCTTCTTTCCAGATTTCATCGGAGGATATTTCCTTTTTCTCCATAGCCCTCTAAGGGCTTCCAAATATCACTTTGCCAATTCCACAAGAACTGTCTCAGCGAAAGGCTTCTTGAGGGGAAAGCTGTAACTCTGTGAGATGATTTCACAGAACACAAAGAAGTTTCTCAGAAAGCTTCTTTCTCTTTGTTTTGGCATGATATTTCCTTTGGCCCTCTAGTCTTCAAAGGGTTCCGAAATACTGTTCTCAGATTCCACAGAAATAAGGCTAGCAAAGAGATCCACGAAATACACATGTAACTCTGTGAGATGAATTAACAGAACACTAAGCAGTTTCTCAGAAAGCTTCTTTCCAGATTTCATCTGAGGATATTTCCTTTTTCACCGTAGCCCTCTATGGGCTTCCAAATATCACTTTGCCAATTCCACAAGAACTGTCTCAGCGAAAGGCTTCTTGAGGGGAAAGCTGTAACACTGTGAGATGATTTCACAGAACACAAAGAAGTTTCTCAGAAAACTTCTTTCTCTTTGTTTTGGCATGATATTTCCTTTGGCCCTATAGTCTTCAAAGGGTTCCGAAATACTGTTCTCAGATTCCACAGAAATAAGGCTAGCAAAGAGATCCACGAAATACACATGTAACTCTGTGAGATGAATTAACAGAACACTAAGCAGTTTCACAGAAAGCTTCTTTCCAGATTTCATCGGAGGATATTTCGTTTTTCACCATAGCCCACTATGGGCTTCCAAATATCACTTTGCCTATTCCACAAGAACTGTCTTAGCGAAAGGCTTCTTGAGGGGAAAGCTGTAACTCTGTGAGATGATTTCACAGAACAAAAAGAAGTTTCTCAGAAAGCTTCTTTCTCTTTGTTATAGGAGGATATTTCCTTAGGCCCTATTGTCTTCAAAGGGATCCGAAATATCTGTTCTCAGATTCCACAGAAATAAGGCTAGCAAAGAGATCCACGAAATACAGATGTAACTCTGTGAGATGAATTAACAGAACACTAAGCAGTTTCTCAGAAAGCTTCTTTCCAGATTTCATCTGAGGATATTTCCTTTTTCACCAAAGCCCTCTATGGGCTTCCAAATATCTCTTTGCCATTTCCACAAGAACTGTCTTAGCGAAAGGCTTCTTGAGAGGAAAGCTGTAACTCTGTGAGATGATTTCACAGAACACAAAGAAGTTTCTCAGAAAGCTTCTTTCTCTTTGTTATCGGAGGATATTTCCTTTGGTCCTATAGTCTTCAAAGGGAACCGAAATATCTGTTCTCAGATTTCACAGAAATAAGGCTAGCAAAGAGATGCACGAAATACACATGTAACACTGTGAGATGAATTAACAGAACACTAAGCAGTTTCTCAGAAAGCTTCTTTCCAGATTTCATCTGAGGATATTTCCTTTTTCACCGTAGCCCTCTATGGGCTTCCAAATATCACTTTGCCAATTCCACAAGAACTGTCTCAGCGAAAGGCTTCTTGAGGGGAAAGCTGTAACTCTGTGAGATGATTTCACAGAACCCAAAGAAGTTTCTCAGAAAGCTTCTTTCTCTTTGTTTTGGCATGATATTTCCTTTGGCCCTATAGTCTTCAAAGGGTTCCGAAATACTGTTCTCAGATTCCACAGAAATAAGGCTAGCAAAGAGATCCACGAAATACACATGTAACTCTGTGAGATGAATTAACAGAACACTAAGCAGTTTCTCAGAAAGCTTCTTTCCAGATTTCATCTGAGGATATTTCCTTTTTCACCATAGCCCTCTATGGGCTTCCAAATATCACTTTGCCTATTCCACAAGAACTGTCTTAGCGACAGGCTTCTTGAGGGGAAAGCTGTAACTCTGTGAGATGATTTCACAGAACACAAAGAAGTTTCTCAGAAAGCTTCTTTCTCTTTGTTATCGGAGGATATTTCCTTTGGCCCTATAGTCATCAATGGGATCCGAAATATCTCTTCTCAGATTCCACAGAAATAAGGCAAGCAAAGAGATCCACGAAATACACATGTAACTCTGTGAGATGAATTAACAGAACACTAAGCAGTTTCTCAGAAAGCTTCTTTCCAGATTTCATCTGAGGATATTTCCTTTTTCACCATAGCCCTCTATGGGCTTCCAAATATCACTTTGCCAATTCCACAAGAATTGTCTTAGCGAAAGGCTTCTTGAGGGGAAAGCTGTAACTCTTTGAAATGATTTCACAGAACACAAAGAAGTTTCTCAGAAAGCTTCTTTCTATTTGTTATTGGAGGATATTTCCTTTGGCCCTATAGTCATCAAAGGGATCCGAAATATCTGCTTTCAGATTCCACAGAAATAAGGCTAGCAAAGGGATCCACGAAATACACATGTAACTCTGTGAGATGAATTAACAGAACACTAAGCAGTTTCTCAGAAAGCTTCTTTCCAGATTTCATCTGAGGATATTTCCTTTTTCACCATAGCCCTCTATTGGCTTCAAAATATCACTTTGCCAATTCCACAAGAACTGTCTTAGCGAAAGGCTTCTTGAGGGGAAACCTGTAACTCTGTGAGATGATTTCACAGAACACAAAGAAGTTTCTCAGAAAGCTTCTTTCTCTTTGTTATGGGAGGATATTTCCTTTGTCCCTATAGTCTTCAATGGGATCCGAAATATCTGTTCTCAGATTCAACAGAAATAAGGCTAGCAAAGAGATCCTCGAAATGCACATGTAACTCTGTGAGATGAATTAACAGAACACTAAGCAGATTCTCAGAAAGCTTCTTTCCAGATTTCATCGGAGGATATTTCCTTTTTCTCCATAGCCCACTATGGGCTTCCAAATATCACTTTGCCTATTCCACAAGAACTGTCTTAGCGAAAGGCTTCTTGAGGGGAAAGCTGTAACTCTGTGAGATGATTTCACAGAACACAAAGAAGTTTCTCAGAAAGCTTCTTTCTCTTTGTTATCGGAGGATATTTCCTTTGGCCCTATTGTCTTCAAAGGGATCCGAAATATCTGTACTCAGATTCCACAGAAATAAGGCTAGCAAAGAGATCCACGAAATACACATGTAACTCTGTGAGATGAATTAACAGAACACTAAGCAGTTTCTCAGAAAGCTTCTTTCCAGATTTCATCTGAGGATATTTCCTTTTTCACCAAAGCCCTCTATGGGCTTCCAAATATCTCTTTGCCATTTCCACAAGAACTGTCTTAGCGAAAGGCTTCTTGAGGGGAAAGCTGTAACTCTGTGAGATGATTTCACAGAACACAAAGAAGTTTCTCAGAAAGCTTCTTTCTCTTTGTTATCGGAGGATATTTCCTTTGGTCCTATAGTCTTCAAAGGGATACGAAATATCTGTTCTCAGATTCCACAGAAATAAGGCTAGCAAAGAGATGCACGAAATACACATGTAACTCTGTGAGATGAATTAACAAAACACTAAGCAGTTTCTCAGAAAGCTTCTTTCCAGATTTCATCTGAGGATATTTCCTTTTTCACCGTAGCCCTCTATGGGCTTCCAAATATCACTTTGCCAATTCCACAAGAACTGTCTCAGCGAAAGGCTTCTTGAGGGGAAAGCTGTAACTCTGTGAGATGATTTCACAGAACACAAAGAAGTTTCTCAGAAAGCTTCTTTCTCTTTGTTTTGGCATGATATTTCCTTTGGCCCTATAGTCTTCAAAGGGTTCCGAAAAACTGCTTTCAGATTCCACAGAAATAAGGCTAGCAAAGAGATCCACGAAATACACATGTAACTCTGTGAGATGAATTAAGAGAACACTAAGCAGTTTCTCAGAAAGCTTCTTTCCCGATTTCATCGGAGGATATTTCCTTTTTCACCATAGCCCTCTATGGGCTTCCAAATATCACTTTGCCTATTCCACAAGAACTGTCTTAGCCAAAGGCTTCTTGAGGTGAAAGCTGTAACTCTGTGAGATGATTTCACAGAACACAAAGAAGTTTCTCAGAAAGCTTCTTTCTATTTGTTATTGGAGGATATTTCCTTTGGCCCTATAGTCATCAATGGGATCCGAAATATCTGCTTTCAGATTCCACAGAAATAAGGCTAGCAAAGGGATCCACGAAATACACATGTAACTCTCTGAGATGAATTAACAGAACACTAAGCAGTTTCTCAGAAAGCTTCTTTCCAGATTTCATCTGAGGATATTTCCTTTTTCACCATAGCCCTCTATTGGCTTCCAAATATCACTTTGCCAATTCCACAAGAACTGTCTTAGCGAAAGTCTTCTTGAGGGGAAACCTGTAACTCTGTGAGATGATTTCACAGAACACAAAGAAGTTTCTCAGAAAGCTTCTTTCCAGATTTCATCG
Organism: Macaca nemestrina; assembly: GCF_043159975.1. Taxonomy (NCBI): domain Eukaryota; kingdom Metazoa; phylum Chordata; class Mammalia; order Primates; family Cercopithecidae; genus Macaca; species Macaca nemestrina. The sequence continues at coordinate 100,476,495 of NC_092133.1, read as the reverse complement.
GAGGATATTTCCTTTTTCTCCATAGCCCTCTAAGGGCTTCCAAATATCACTTTGCCAATTCCACAAGAACTGTCTCAGCGAAAGGCTTCTTGAGGGGAAAGCTGTAACTCTGTGAGATGATTTCACAGAACACAAAGAAGTTTCTCAGAAAGCTTCTTTCTCTTTGTTTTGGCATGATATTTCCTTTGGCCCTCTAGTCTTCAAAGGGTTCCGAAATACTGTTCTCAGATTCCACAGAAATAAGGCTAGCAAAGAGATCCACGAAATACACATGTAACTCTGTGAGATGAATTAACAGAACACTAAGCAGTTTCTCAGAAAGCTTCTTTCCAGATTTCATCTGAGGATATTTCCTTTTTCACCATAGCCCTCTATGGGCTTCCAAATATAACTTTGCCTCTTCCACAAGAAATGCCTTAGCGAAAGGCTTCTTGAGGGGAAAGCTGTAACTCTGTGAGATGATTTCACAGAACACAAAGAAGTTTCTCAGAAACCTTCTTTCTCTTTGTTATCGGAGGATATTTCCTTTGGCCCTATTGTCTTCAAAGGGATCCGAAATATCTGTACTCAGATTCCACAGAAATAAGGCTAGCAAAGAGATCCACGAAATACAGATGTAACTCTGTGAGATGAATTAACAGAACACTAAGCAGTTTCTCAGAAAGCTTCTTTCCAGATTTCATCTGAGGATATTTCCTTTTTGACCAAAGCCCTCTATGGGCTTCCAAATATCTCTTTGCCATTTCCACAAGAACTGTCTTAGCGAAAGGCTTCTTGAGGGGAAAGCTGTAACTCTGTGAGGTGATTTCACAGAACACAAAGAAGTTTCTCAGAAAGCTTCTTTCTCTTTGTTTTGGCATGATATTTCCTTTGGCCCTCTAGTCTTCAAAGGGTTCCGAAATACTGTTCTCAGATTCCACAGAAATAAGGCTAGCAAAGAGATCCACGAAATACACATGTAACTCTGTGAGATGAATTAACAGAACACTAAGCAGTTTCTCAGAAAGCTTCTTTCCAGATTTCATCTGAGGATATTTCCTTATTCACCATAGCCCTCTATGGGCTTCCAAATATAACTTTTCCTCTTCCACAAGAACTGCCTTAGCGAAAGGCTTCTTGAGAGGAAAGCTGTAACTCTGTGAGATGATTTCACAGAACACAAAGAAGTTTCTCAGAAACCTTCTTTCTCTTTGTTATCGGAGGATATTTCCTTTGGCCCTATTGTCTTCAAAGGGATCCGAAATATCTGTACTCAGATTCCACAGAAATAAGGCTAGCAAAGAGATCCACGAAATACAGATGTAACTCTGTGAGATGAATTAACAGAACACTAAGCAGTTTCTCAGAAAGCTTCTTTCCAGATTTCATCTGAGGATATTTCCTTTTTCACCATAGCCCTCTATTGGCTTCAAAATATCACTTTGCCAATTCCACAAGAACTGTCTTAGCGAAAGGCTTCTTGAGGGGAAAGCTGTAACTCTGTGAGTTGATTTCACAGAACACAAAGAAGTTTCTCAGAAAGCTTCTTTCTCTTTGTTTTGGCATGATATTTCCTTTGGCCCTATAGTCTTCAAACGGTTCCGAAATATCTGTTCTCAGATTCCACAGAAATAAGGCTAGCAAAGAGATCCACGAAATACAGATGTAACTCTGTGAGATGAATTAACAGAACACTAAGCAGTTTCTCAGAAAGCTTCTTTCCAAATTTCCTGTGAGGATATTTCCTTTTTCACCGTAGCCCTCTATTGGCTTCCAGATATCACTTTGCCAATTCCACAAGAACTGTCTTAGCGAAAGGCTTCTTGAGGGGAAACCTGTAACTCTGTGAGATGATTTCACAGAACACAAGGAAGTTTCTCAGAAAGCTTCTTTCCAGATTTCATCGGAGGATATTTCCTTTTTCTCCATAGCCCTCTAAGGGCTTCCAAATATCACTTTGCCAATTCCACAAGAACTGTCTCAGCGAAAGGCTTCTTGAGGGGAAAGCTGTAACTCTGTGAGATGATTTCACAGAACACTAAGAAGTTTCTCAGAAAACTTCTTTCTCTTTGTTTTGGCATGATATTTCCTTTGGCCCTCTAGTCTTCAAAGGGTTCCGAAATACTGTTCTCAGATTCCACAGAAATAAGGCTAGCAAAGAGATCCACGAAATACACATGTAACTCTGTGAGATGAATTAACAGAACACTAAGCAGTTTCTCAGAAAGCTTCTTTCCAGATTTCATCTGAGGATATTTCCTTTTTCACCATAGCCCTCTATGGGCTTCCAAATATAACTTTGCCTCTTCCACAAGAACTGCCTTAGCGAAAGGCTTCTTGAGGGGAAAGCTGTAACTCTGTGAGATGATTTCACAGAACACAAAGAAGTTTCTCAGAAACCTTCTTTCTCTTTGTTATCGGAGGATATTTCCTTTGGCCCTATTGTCTTCAAAGGGATCCGAAATATCTGTACTCAGATTCCACAGAAATAAAGCTAGCAAAGAGATCCACGAAATACAGATGTAACTCTGTGAGATGAATTAACAGAACACTAAGCAGTTTCTCAGAAAGCTTCTTTCCAGATTTCATCTGAGGATATTTCCTTTTTCACCAAAGCCCTCTATGGGCTTCCAAATATCTCTTTGCCATTTCCACAAGAACTGTCTTAGCGAAAGGCTTCTTGAGGGGAAAGCTGTAACTCTGTGAGGTGATTTCACAGAACACAAAGAAGTTTCTCAGAAAGCTTCTTTCTCTTTGTTTTGGCATGATATTTCCTTTGGCCCTCTAGTCTTCAAAGGGTTCCGAAATACTGTTCTCAGATTCCACAGAAATAAGGCTAGCAAAGAGATCCACGAAATACACATGTAACTCTGTGAGATGAATTAACAGAACACTAAGCAGTTTCTCAGAAAGCTTCTTTCCAGATTTCATCTGAGGATATTTCCTTTTTCACCATAGCCCTCTATGGGCTTCCAAATATAACTTTGCCTCTTCCACAAGAACTGCCTTAGCGAAAGGCTTCTTGAGGGGAAAGCTGTAACTCTGTGAGATGATTTCACAGAACACAAAGAAGTTTCTCAGAAACCTTCTTTCTCTTTGTTATCGGAGGATATTTCCTTTGGCCCTATTGTCTTCAAAGGGATCCGAAATATCTGTACTCAGATTCCACAGAAATAAGGCTAGAAAAGAGATCCACGAAATACAGATGTAACTCTGTGAGATGAATTAACAGAACACTAAGCAGTTTCTCAGAAAGCTTCTTTCCAGATTTCATCTGAGGATATTTCCTTTTTCACCGTAGCCCTCTATGGGCTTCCAAATATCACTTTGCCAATTCCACAAGAACTGTCTCAGCGAAAGGCTTCTTGAGGGGAAAGCTGTAACTCTGTGAGATGATTTCACAGAACACAAAGAAGTTTCTCAGAAAGCTTCTTTCTCTTTGTTTTGGCATGATATTTCCTTTGGCCCTATAGTCTTCAAAGGGTTCCGAAAAACTGTTCTCAGATTCCACAGAAATAAGGCTAGCAAAGAGATCCACGAAATACACATGTAACTCTGTGAGATGAATTAAGAGAACACTAAGCAGTTTCTCAGAAAGCTTCTTTCCAGATTTCATCGGAGGATATTTCCTTTTTCACCATAGCCCTCTATGGGCTTCCAAATATCACTTTGCCTATTCCACAAGAACTGCCTTAGCGAAAGGCTTCTTGAGGGGAAAGCTGTAACTCTGTGAGATGATTTCACAGAACACAAAGAAGTTTCTCAGAAAGCTTCTTTCTCTTTGTTATCGGAGGATATTTCCTTGTCCCTATAGTCATCAATGGGATCCGAAATATCTCTTCTCAGATTCCAGAGAAATAAGGCAAGCAAAGAGATCCACGAAATACACATGTAACTCTGTGAGATGAATTAACAGAACACTAAGCAGTTTCTCAGAAAGCTTCTTTCCAGATTTCATCTGAGGATATTTCCTTTTTCACCATAGCCCTCTATGGGCTTCCAAATATCACTTTGCCAATTCCACAAGAACTGTCGTAGCGAAAGGCTTCTTGAGGTGAAAGCTGTAACTCTGTGAGATGATTTCACAGAACACAAAGAAGTTTCTCAGAAAGCTTCTTTCTATTTGTTATTGGAGGATATTTCCTTTGGCCCTATAGTCATCAATGGGATCCGAAATATCTGCTTTCAGATTCCACAGAAATAAGGCTAGCAAAGGGATCCACGAAATACACATGTAACTCTGTGAGATGAATTAACAGAACACTAAGCACTTTCTCAGAAAGCTTCTTTCCAGATTTCATCTGAGGATATTTCCTTTTTCACCATAGCCCTCTACTGGCTTCAAAATATCACTTTGCCAATTCCACAAGAACTGTCTTAGCGAAAGGCTTCTTGAGGGGAAAGCTGTAACTCTGTGAGTTGATTTCACAGAACACAAAGAAGTTTCTCAGAAAGCTTCTTTCTCTTTGTTTTGGCATGATATTTCCTTTGGCCCTATAGTCTTCAAAGGGTTCCGAAATATCTGTTCTCAGATTCCACAGAAATAAGGCTAGCAAAGAGATCCACGAAATACACATGTAACTCTGTGAGATGAATTAACAGAACACTAAGCAGTTTCTCAGAAAGCTTCTTTCCAGATTTCCTGTGAGGATATTTCCTTTTTCACCGTAGCCCTCTATTGGCTTACAGATATCACTTTGCCAATTCCACAAGAACTGTCTTAGCGAAAGGCTTCTTGAGGGGAAAACTGTAACTCTGTGAGATGATTTCACAGAACACAAAGAAGTTTCTCAGAAAGCTTCTTTCCAGATTTCATCGGAGGATATTTCCTTTTTCTCCATAGCCCTCTAAGGGCTTCCAAATATCACTTTGCCAATTCCACAAGAACTGTCTCAGCGAAAGGCTTCTTGAGGGGTAAGCTGTAACTCTGTGAGATGTTTTCACAGAACACAAAGAAGTTTCTCAGAAAGCTTCTTTCTCTTTGTTTTGGCATGATATTTCCTTTGGCCCTCTAGTCTTCAAAGGGTTCCGAAATACTGTTCTCAGATTCCACAGAAATAAGGCTAGCAAAGAGATCCACGAAATACACATGTAACTCTGTGAGATGAATTAACAGAACACTAAGCAGTTTCTCAGAAAGCTTCTTTCCAGATTTCATCTGAGGATATTTCCTTTTTCACCGTAGCCCTCTATGGGCTTCCAAATATCACTTTGCCAATTCCACAAGAACTGTCTCAGCGAAAGGCTTCTTGAGGGGAAAGCTGTAACACTGTGAGATGATTTCACAGAACACAAAGAAGTTTCTCAGAAAACTTCTTTCTCTTTGTTTTGGCATGATATTTCCTTTAGCCCTATAGTCTTCAAAGGGTTCCGAAATACTGTTCTCAGATTCCACAGAAATAAGGCTAGCAAAGAGATCCACGAAATACACATGTAACTCTGTGAGATGAATTAACAGAACACTAAGCAGTTTCACAGAAAGCTTCTTTCCAGATTTCATCGGAGGATATTTCCTTTTTCACCGTAGCCCACTGTGGGCTTCCAAATATCACTTTGCCTATTCCACAAGAACTGTCTAAGCGAAAGGCTTCTTGAGGGGAAAGCTGTAACTCTGTGAGATGATTTCACAGAACACAAAGAAGTTTCTCAGAAAGCTTCTTTCTCTTTCTTATAGGAGGATATTTCCTTTGGCCCTATTGTCTTCAAAGGGATCCGAAATATCTGTACTCAGATTCCACAGAAATAAGGCTAGCAAAGAGATCCACGAAATACAGATGTAACTCTGTGAGATGAATTAATAGAACACTAACCAGTTTCTCAGAAAGCTTCTTTCCAGATTTCATCTGAGGATATTTCCTTTTTCACCAAAGCCCTCTATGGGCTTCCATATATCTCTTTGCCATTTCCACAAGAACTGTCTTAGCGAAAGTCTTCTTGAGGGGAAAGCTGGAACTCTGTGAGATGATTTCACAGAACACAAAGAAGTTTCTCAGAAAGCTTCTTTCTCTTTGATATCGGAGGATATTTCCTTTGGTCCTATAGTCTTCAAAGGGATACGAAATATCTGTTCTCAGATTCCACAGAAATAAGGCTAGCAAAGAGATCCACGAAATACACATGTAACTCTGTGAGATGAATTAACAGAACACTAAGCAGTTTCTCAGAAAGCTTCTTTACAGATTTCATCTGAGGATATTTCCTTTTTCACCGTAGCCCTCTATGGGCTTCCAAATATCACTTTGCCAATTCCACAAGAACTGTCTCAGCGAAAGGCTTCTTGAGGGGAAAGCTGTAACACTGTGAGATGATTTCACAGAACACAAAGAAGTTTCTCAGAAAACTTCTTTCTCTTTGTTTTGGCATGATATTTCCTTTGGCCCTATAGTCTTCAAAGGGTTCCGAAATACTGTTCTCAGATTCCACAGAAATAAGGCTAGCAAAGAGATCCACGAAATACACATGTAACTCTGTGAGATGAATTAACGGAACACTAAGCAGTTTCTCAGAAAGCTTCTTTCCAGATTTCATCGGAGGATATTTCGTTTTTCACCATTGCCCACTATGGGCTTCCAAATATCACTTTGCCTATTCCACAAGAACTGTCTTAGCGAAAGGCTTCTTCAGGGGAAAGCTGTAACTCTGTGAGATGATTTCACAGAACACAAAGAAGTTTCTCAGAAAGCTTCTTTCTCTTTGTTATAGGAGGATATTTCCTTTGGCCGTATTGTCTTCAAAGGGATCCGAAATATCTGTTCTCAGATTCCACAGAAATAAGGCTAGCAAAGAGATCCACGAAATACAGATGTAACTCTGTGAGATGAATTAAAAGAACACTAAGCAGTTTCTCAGAAAGCTTCTTTCCAGATTTCATCTGAGGATATTTCCTTTTTCACCAAAGCCCTCTATGGGCTTCCAAATATCTCTTTGCCATTTCCACAAGAACTGTCTTAGCGAAAGGCTTCTTGAGGGGAAAGCTGTAACTCTGTGAGATGATTTCACAGAACACAAAGAAGTTTCTCAGAAAGCTTCTTTCTCTTTGTTATCGGAGGATATTTCCTTTGGTCCTATAGTCTTCAAAGGGAACCGAAATATCTGTTCTCAGATTTCACAGAAATAAGGCTAGCAAAGAGATGCACGAAATACACATGTAACACTGTGAGATGAATTAACAGAACACTAAGCAGTTTCTCAGAAAGCTTCTTTCCAGATTTCATCTGAGGATATTTCCTTTTTCACCGTAGCCCTCTATGGGCTTCCAAATATCACTTTGCCAATTCCAGAAGAACTGTCTCAGCGAAAGGCTTCTTGAGGGGAAAGCTGTAACTCTGTGAGACGATTTCACAGAACCCAAAGAAGTTTCTCAGAAAGCTTCTTTCTCTTTGTTTTGGCATGATATTTCCTTTGGCCCTATAGTCTTCAAAGGGTTCCGAAATACTGTTCTCAGATTCCACAGAAATAAGGCTAGCAAAGAGATCCACGAAATACACATGTAACTCTGTGAGATGAATTAACAGAACACTAAGCAGTTTCTCAGAAAGCTTCTTTCCAGATTTCATCTGAGGATATTTCCTTTTTCACCATAGCCCTCTATGGGCTTCCAAATATCACTTTGCCTATTCCACAAGAACTGTCTTAGCGAAAGGCTTCTTGAGGGGAAAGCTGTAACTCTGTGAGATGATTTCACAGAACACAAAGAAGTTTCTCAGAAAGCTTCTTTCTCTTTGTTATCGGAGGATATTTCCTTTGGCCCTATAGTCATCAATGGGATCCGAAATATCTCTTCTCAGATTCCACAGAAATAAGGCAAGCAAAGAGATCCACGAAATACACATGTAACTCTGTGAGATGAATTAACAGAACACTAAGCAGTTTCTCAGAAAGCTACTTTCCAGATTTCATCTGAGGATATTTCCTTTTTCAGCATAGCCCTCTATGGGCTTCCAAATATCACTTTGCCAATTCCACAAGAACTGTCTTAGCGAAAGGCTTCTTGAGGGGAAAGCTGTAACTCTTTGAAATGATTTCACAGAACACAAAGAAGTTTCTCAGAAAGCTTCTTTCTATTTGTTATTGGAGGATATTTCCTTTGGCCCTATAGTCATCAATGGGATCCGAAATATCTGCTTTCAGATTCCACAGAAATAAGGCTAGCAAAGGGATCCACGAAATACACATGTAACTCTGTGAGATGAATTAACAGAACACTAAGCAGTTTCTCAGAAAGCTTCTTTCCAGATTTCATCTGAGGATATTTCCTTTTTCACCATAGCCCTCTATTGGCTTCAAAATATCACTTTGCCAATTCCACAAGAACTGTCTTAGCGAAAGTCTTCTTGAGGGGAAACCTGTAACTCTGTGAGATGATTTCACAGAACACAAAGAAGTTTCTCAGAAAGCTTCTTTCTCTTTGTTATAGGAGGATATTTCCTTTGGCCCTGTAGTCTTCAAAGGGATCCGAAATATCTGTACTCAGATTCCACAGAAATAAGGCTAGCAAAGAGATCCACGAAATACAGATGTAACTCTGTGAGATGAATTAACAGAACACTAAGCAGTTTGTCAGAAAGCTTCTTTCCAGATTTCATCTGAGGATATTTCCTTTTTCACCAAAGCCCTCTATGGGCTTCCAAATATCTCTTTGCCATTTCCACAAGAACTGTCTTAGCGAAAGGCTTCTTGAGGGGAAAGCTGTAACTCTGTGAGATGATTTCACAGAACACAAAGAAGTTTCTCAGAAAGCTTCTTTCTCTTTGTTATCGGAGGATATTTCCTTTGGTCCTATAGTCTTCAAAGGGATACGAAATATCTGTTCTCAGATTCCACAGAAATAAGGCTAGCAAAGAGATGCACGAAATACACATGTAACTCTGTGAGATGAATTAACAGAACACTAAGCAGTTTCTCAGAAAGCTTCTTTCCAGATTTCATCTGAGGATATTTCCTTTTTCACCGTAGCCCTCTATGGGCTTCCAAATATCACTTTGCCAATTCCACAAGAACTGTCTCAGCGAAAGGCTTCTTGAGGGGAAAGCTGTAACTCTGTGAGATGATTTCACAGAACACAAAGAAGTTTCTCAGAAAGCTTCTTTCTCTTTGTTTTGGCATGATATTTCCTTTGGCCCTATAGTCTTCAAAGGGTTCCGAAAAACTGTTCTCAGATTCCACAGAAATAAGACTAGCAAAGAGATCCACGAAATACACATGTAACTCTGTGAGATGAATTAAGAGAACACTAAGCAGTTTCTCAGAAAGCTTCTTTCCAGATTTCATCGGAGGATATTTCCTTTTTCACCATAGCCCTCTATGGGCTTCCAAATATCACTTTGCCTATTCCACAAGAACTGCCTTAGCGAAAGGCTTCTTGAGGGGAAAGCTGTAACTCTGTGAGATGATTTCACAGAACACAAAGAAGTTTCTCAGAAAGCTTCTTTCTCTTTGTTATCGGAGGATATTTCCTTTGGCCCTATAGTCATCAATGGGATCCGAAATATCTCTTCTCAGATTCCACAGAAATAAGGCTAGCAAAGAGATCCACGAAATACACATGTAACTCTGTGAGATGAATTAAGAGAACACTAAGCAGTTTCTCAGAAAGCTTCTTTCCAGATTTCATCTGAGGATATTTCCTTTTTCAACATAGCCCTCTATTGGCTTCAAAATATCACTTTGCCAATTCCACAAGAACTGTCTTAGCGAAAGGCTTCTTGAGGGGAAAGCTGTAACTCTGTGAGTTGATTTCACAGAACACAAAGAAGTTTCTCAGAAAGCTTCTTTCTCTTTGTTTTGGCATGATATTTCCTTTGGCCCTATAGTCTTCAAACGGTTCCGAAATATCTGTTCTCAGATTCCACAGAAATAAGGCTAGCAAAGAGATCCACGAAATACACATGTAACTCTGTGAGATGAATTAACAGAACACTAAGCAGTTTCTCAGAAAGCTTCTTTCCAGATTTCCTGTGAGGATATTTCCTTTTTCACCGTAGCCCTCTATTGGCTTCCAGATATCACTTTGCCAATTCCACAAGAACTGTCTTAGCGAAAGGCTTCTTGAGGGGAAACCTGTAACTCTGTGAGATGATTTCACAGAACACAAAGAAGTTTCTCAGAAAGCTTCTTTGCAGATTTCATCGGAGGATATTTCCTTTTTCTCCATAGCCCTCTAAGGGCTTCCAAATATCACTTTGCCAATTCCACAAGAACTGTCTCAGCGAAAGGCTTCTTGAGGGGAAAGCTGTAACTCTGTGAGATGATTTCACAGAACACAAAGAAGTTTCTCAGAAAACTTCTTTCTCTTTGTTTTGGCATGATATTTCCTTTGGCCCTCTAGTCTTCAAAGGGTTCCGAAATACTGTTCTCAGATTCCACAGAAATAAGGCTAGCAAAGAGATCCACGAAATACACATGTAACTCTGTGAGATGAATTAACAGAACACTAAGCAGTTTCTCAGAAAGCTTCTTTCCAGATTTCATCTGAGGATATTTCCTTTTTCACCATAGCCCTCTATGGGCTTCCAAATATAACTTTGCCTCTTCCACAAGAACTGCCTTAGCGAAAGGCTTCTTGAGGGGAAAGCTGTAACTCTGTGAGATGATTTCACAGAACACAAAGAAGTTTCTCAGAAACCTTCTTTCTCTTTGTTATCGGAGGATATTTCCTTTGGCCCTATTGTCTTCAAAGGGATCCGAAATATCTGTACTCAGATTCCACAGAAATAAGGCTAGCAAAGAGATCCACGAAATACAGATGTAACTCTGTGAGATGAATTAACAGAACACTAAGCAGTTTCTCAGAAAGCTTCTTTCCAGATTTCATCTGAGGATATTTCCTTTTTCACCGTAGCCCTCTATGGGCTTCCAAATATCACTTTGCCAATTCCACAAGAACTGTCTCAGCGAAAGGCTTCTTGAGGGGAAAGCTGTAACTCTGTGAGATGATTTCACAGAACACAAAGAAGTTTCTCAGAAAGCTTCTTTCTCTTTGTTTTGGCATGATATTTCCTTTGGCCCTATAGTCTTCAAAGGGTTCCGAAAAACTGTTCTCAGATTCCACAGAAATAAGGCTAGCAAAGAGATCCACGAAATACACATGTAACTCTGTGAGATGAATTAAGAGAACACTAAGCAGTTTCTCAGAAAGCTTCTTTCCAGATTTCATCGGAGGATATTTCCTTTTTCACCATAGCCCTCTATGGGCTTCCAAATATCACTTTGCCTATTCCACAAGAACTGCCTTAGCGAAAGGCTTCTTGAGGGGAAAGCTGTAACTCTGTGAGATGATTTCACAGAACACAAAGAAGTTTCTCAGAAAGCTTCTTTCTCTTTGTTATCGGAGGATATTTCCTTTGGCCCTATAGTCATCATTGGGATCCGAAATATCTCTTCTCAGATTCCACAGAAATAAGGCAAGCAAAGAGATCCACGAAATACACATGTAACTCTGTGAGATGAATTAACAGAACACTAAGCAGTTTCTCAGAAAGCTTCTTTCCAGATTTCATCTGAGGATATTTCCTTTTTCACCATAGCCCTCTATGGGCTTCCAAATATCACTTTGCCAATTCCACAAGAACTGTCTTAGCGAAAGGCTTCTTGAGGTGAAAGCTGTAACTCTGTGAGATGATTTCACAGAACACAAAGAAGTTTCTCAGAAAGCTTCTTTCTATTTGTTATTGGAGGATATTTCCTTTGGCCCTATAGACATCAATGGGATCCGAAATATCTGCTTTCAGATACCACAGAAATAAGGCTAGCAAAGGGATCCACGAAATACACATGTAACTCTGTGAGATGAATTAACAGAACACTAAGCACTTTCTCAGAAAGCTTCTTTCCAGATTTCATCTGAGGATATTTCCTTTTTCACCATAGCCCTCTACTGGCTTCAAAATATCACTTTGCCAATTCCACAAGAACTGTCTTAGCGAAAGGCTTCTTGAGAGGAAAGCTGTAACTCTGTGAGTTGATTTCACAGAACACAAAGAAGTTTCTCAGAAAGCTTCTTTCTCTTTGTTTTGGCATGATATTTCCTTTGGCCCTATAGTCTTCAAAGGGTTCCGAAATATCTGTTCTCAGATTCCACAGAAATAAGGCTAGCAAAGAGATCCACGAAATACACATGTAACTCTGTGAGATGAATTAACAGAACACTAAGCAGTTTCTCAGAAAGCTTCTTTCCAGATTTCCTGTGAGGATATTTCCTTTTTCACCGTAGCCCTCTATTGGCTTCCAGATATCACTTTGCCAATTCCACAAGAACTGTCTTAGCGAAAGGCTTCTTGAGGGGAAACCTGTAACTCTGTGAGATGATTTCACAGAACACAAAGAGGTTTCTCAGAAAGCTTCTTTCCAGATTTCATCGGAGGATATTTCCTTTTTCTCCATAGCCCTCTAAGGGCTTCCAAATATCACTTTGCCAATTCCACAAGAACTGTCTCAGCGAAAGGCTTCTTGAGGGGAAAGCTGTAACTCTGTGAGATGATTTCACAGAACACAAAGAAGTTTCTCAGAAAGCTTCTTTCTCTTTGTTTTGGCATGATATTTCCTTTGGCCCTCTAGTCTTCAAAGGGTTCCGAAATACTGTTCTCAGATTCCACAGAAATAAGGCTAGCAAAGAGATCCACGAAATACACATGTAACTCTGTGAGATGAATTAACAGAACACTAAGCAGTTTCTCAGAAAGCTTCTTTCCAGATTTCATCTGAGGATATTTCCTTTTTCACCGTAGCCCTCTATGGGCTTCCAAATATCACTTTGCCAATTCCACAAGAACTGTCTCAGCGAAAGGCTTCTTGAGGGGAAAGCTGTAACACTGTGAGATGATTTCACAGAACACAAAGAAGTTTCTCAGAAAACTTCTTTCTCTTTGTTTTGGCATGATATTTCCTTTGGCCCTATAGTCTTCAAAGGGTTCCGAAATACTGTTCTCAGATTCCACAGAAATAAGGCTAGCAAAGAGATCCACGAAATACACATGTAACTCTGTGAGATGAATTAACAGAACACTAAGCAGTTTCACAGAAAGCTTCTTTCCAGATTTCATCGGAGGATATTTCGTTTTTCACCATAGCCCACTATGGGCTTCCAAATATCACTTTGCCTATTCCACAAGAACTGTCTTAGCGAAAGGCTTCTTGAGGGGAAAGCTGTAACTCTGTGAGATGATTTCACAGAACACAAAGAAGTTTCTCAGAAAGCTTCTTTCTCTTTGTTATAGGAGGATATTTCCTTTGGCCCTATTGTCTTCAAAGGGATCCGAAATATCTGTTCTCAGATTCCACAGAAATAAGGCTAGCAAAGAGATCCACGAAATACAGATGTAACTCTGTGAGATGAATTAACAGAACACTAAGCAGTTTCTCAGAAAGCTTCTTTCCAGATTTCATCTGAGGATATTTCCTTTTTCACCAAAGCCCTCTATGGGCTTCCAAATATCTCTTTGCCATTTCCACAAGAACTGTCTTAGCGAAAGGCTTCTTGAGAGGAAAGCTGTAACTCTGTGAGATGATTTCACAGAACACAAAGAAGTTTCTCAGAAAGCTTCTTTCTCTTTGTTATCGGAGGATATTTCCTTTGGTCCTATAGTCTTCAAAGGGAACCGAAATATCTGTTCTCAGATTTCACAGAAATAAGGCTAGCAAAGAGATGCACGAAATACACATGTAACACTGTGAGATGAATTAACAGAACACTAAGCAGTTTCTCAGAAAGCTTCTTTCCAGATTTCATCTGAGGATATTTCCTTTTTCACCGTAGCCCTCTATGGGCTTCCAAATATCACTTTGCCAATTCCACAAGAACTGTCTCAGCGAAAGGCTTCTTGAGGGGAAAGCTGTAACTCTGTGAGATGATTTCACAGAACCCAAAGAAGTTTCTCAGAAAGCTTCTTTCTCTTTGTTTTGGCATGATATTTCCTTTGGCCCTATAGTCTTCAAAGGGTTCCGAAATACTGTTCTCAGATTCCACAGAAATAAGGCTAGCAAAGAGATCCACGAAATACACATGTAACTCTGTGAGATGAATTAACAGAACACTAAGCAGTTTCTCAGAAAGCTTCTTTCCAGATTTCATCTGAGGATATTTCCTTTTTCACCATAGCCCTCTATGGGCTTCCAAATATCACTTTGCCTATTCCACAAGAACTGTCTTAGCGAAAGGCTTCTTGAGGGGAAAGCTGTAACTCTGTGAGATGATTTCACAGAACACAAAGAAGTTTCTCAGAAAGCTTCTTTCTCTTTGTTATCGGAGGATATTTCCTTTGGCCCTATAGTCATCAATGGGATCCGAAATATCTCTTCTCAGATTCCACAGAAATAAGGCAAGCAAAGAGATCCACGAAATACACATGTAACTCTGTGAGATGAATTAACAGAACACTAAGCAGTTTCTCAGAAAGCTACTTTCCAGATTTCATCTGAGGATATTTCCTTTTTCACCATAGGCCTCTATGGGCTTCCAAATATCACTTTGCCAATTCCACAAGAACTGTCTTAGCGAAAGGCTTCTTGAGGGGAAAGCTGTAACTCTTTGAAATGATTTCACAGAACACAAAGAAGTTTCTCAGAAAGCTTCTTTCTATTTGTTATTGGAGGATATTTCCTTTGGCCCTATAGTCATCAAAGGGATCCGAAATATCTGCTTTCAGATTCCACAGAAATAAGGCTAGCAAAGGGATCCACGAAATACACATGTAACTCTGTGAGATGAATTAACAGAACACTAAGCAGTTTCTCAGAAAGCTTCTTTCCAGATTTCATCTGAGGATATTTCCTTTTTCACCATAGCCCTCTATTGGCTTCAAAATATCACTTTGCCAATTCCACAAGAACTGTCTTAGCGAAAGGCTTCTTGAGGGGAAACCTGTAACTCTGTGAGATGATTTCACAGAACACAAAGAAGTTTCTCAGAAAGCTTCTTTCTCTTTGTTATGGGAGGATATTTCCTTTGTCCCTATAGTCTTCAATGGGATCCGAAATATCTGTTCTCAGATTCAACAGAAATAAGGCTAGCAAAGAGATCCTCGAAATGCACATGTAACTCTGTGAGATGAATTAACAGAACACTAAGGAGATTCTCAGAAAGCTTCTTTCCAGATTTCATCGGAGGATATTTCCTTTTTCTCCATAGCCCACTATGGGCTTCCAAATATCACTTTGCCTATTCCACAAGAACTGTCTTAGCGAAAGGCTTCTTGAGGGGAAAGCTGTAACTCTGTGAGATGATTTCACAGAACACAAAGAAGTTTCTCAGAAAGCTTCTTTCTCTTTGTTATCGGAGGATATTTCCTTTGGCCCTATTGTCTTCAAAGGGATCCGAAATATCTGTACTCAGATTCCACAGAAATAAGGCTAGCAAAGAGATCCACGAAATACACATGTAACTCTGTGAGATGAATTAACAGAACACTAAGCAGTTTCTCAGAAAGCTTCTTTCCAGATTTCATCTGAGGATATTTCCTTTTTCACCAAAGCCCTCTATGGGCTTCCAAATATCTCTTTGCCATTTCCACAAGAACTGTCTTAGCGAAAGGCTTCTTGAGGGGAAAGCTGTAACTCTGTGAGATGATTTCACAGAACACAAAGAAGTTTCTCAGAAAGCTTCTTTCTCTTTGTTATCGGAGGATATTTCCTTTGGTCTTATAGTCTTCAAAGGGATACGAAATATCTGTTCTCAGATTCCACAGAAATAAGGCTAGCAAAGAGATGCACGAAATACACATGTAACTCTGTGAGATGAATTAACAGAACACTAAGCAGTTTCTCAGAAAGCTTCTTTCCAGATTTCATCTGAGGATATTTCCTTTTTCACCGTAGCCCTCTATGGGCTTCCAAATATCACTTTGCCAATTCCACAAGAACTGTCTCAGCGAAAGGCTTCTTGAGGGGAAAGCTGTAACTCTGTGAGATGATTTCACAGAACACAAAGAAGTTTCTCAGAAAGCTTCTTTCTCTTTGTTTTGGCATGATATTTCCTTTGGCCCTATAGTCTTCAAAGGGTTCCGAAAAACTGTTCTCAGATTCCACAGAAATAAGGCTAGCAAAGAGATCCACGAAATACATATGTAACTCTGTGAGATGAATTAAGAGAACACTAAGCAGTTTCTCAGAAAGCTTCTTTCCAGATTTCATCGGAGGATATTTCCTTTTTCACCATAGCCCTCTATGGGCTTCCAAATATCACTTTGCCTATTCCACAAGAACTGTCTTAGCGAAAGGCTTCTTGAGGTGAAAGCTGTAACTCTGTGAGATGATTTCACAGAACACAAAGAAGTTTCTCAGAAAGCTTCTTTCTATTTGTTATTGGAGGATATTTCCTTTGGCCCTATAGTCATCAATGGGATCCGAAATATCTGCTTTCAGATTCCACAGAAATAAGGCTAGCAAAGGGATCCACGAAATACACATGTAACTCTCTGAGATGAATTAACAGAACACTAAGCAGTTTCTCAGAAAGCTTCTTTCCAGATTTCATCTGAGGATATTTCCTTTTTCACCATAGCCCTCTATTGGCATCAAAATATCACTTCGCCAATTCCACAAGAACTGTCTTAGCGAAAGGCTTCTTGAGGGGAAAGCTGTAACTCTGTGAGTTGATTTCACAGAACACAAAGAAGTTTCTCAGAAAGCTTCTTTCTCTTTGTTTTGGCATGATATTTCCTTTGGCCCTATAGTCTTCAAACGGTTCCGAAATATCTGTTCTCAGATTCCACAGAAAAAAGGCTAGCAAAGAGATCCACAAAATACACATGTAACTCTGTGAGATGAATTAACAGAACACTAAGCAGTTTCTCAGAAAGCTTCTTTCCAGATTTCCTGTGAGGATATTTCCTTTTTCACCGTAGCCCTCTATTGGCTTCCAGATATCACTTTGCCAATTCCACAAGAACTGTCTTAGCGAAAGGCTTCTTGAGGGGAAACCTGTAACTCTGTGAGATGATTTCACAGAACACAAAGAAGTTTCTCAGGAAGCTTCTTTCCAGATTTCATCGGAGGATATTTCCTTTTTCTCCATAGCCCTCTAAGGGCTTCCAAATATCACTTTGCCAATTCCACAAGAACTGTCTCAGCGAAAGGCTTCTTGAGGGGAAAGCTGTAACTCTGTGAGATGATTTCACAGAACACAAAGAAGTTTCTCAGAAAGCTTCTTTCTCTTTGTTTTGGCATGATATTTCCTTTGGCCCTCTAGTCTTCAAAGGGTTCCGAAATACTGTTCTCAGGTTCCACAGAAATAAGGCTAGCAAAGAGATCCACGAAATACACATGTAACTCTGTGAGATGAATTAACAGAACACTAAGCAGTTTCTCAGAAAGCTTCTTTCCAGATTTCATCTGAGGATATTTCCTTTTTCACCATAGCCCTCTATTGGCTTCCAAATATAACTTTGCCTCTTCCACAAGAACTGCCTTAGCGAAAGGCTTCTTGAGGGGAAAGCTGTAACTCTGTGAGATGATTTCACAGAACACAAAGAAGTTTCTCAGAAACCTTCTTTCTCTTTGTTATCGGAGGATATTTCCTTTCGCCCTATTGTCTTCAAAGGGATCCGAAATATCTGTACTCAGATTCCACAGAAATAAGGCTAGCAAAGAGATCCACGAAATACAGATGTAACTCTGTGAGATGAATTAACAGAACACTAAGCAGTTTCTCAGAAAGCTTCTTTCCAGATTTCATCTGAGGATATTTCCTTTTTCACCAAAGCCCTCTATGGGCTTCCAAATATCTCTTTGCCATTTCCACAAGAACTGTCTTAGCGAAAGGCTTCTTGAGGGGAAAGCTGTAACTCTGTGAGGTGATTTCACAGAACACAAAGAAGTTTCTCAGAAAGCTTCTTTCTCTTTGTTTTGGCATGATATTTCCTTTGGCCCTCTAGTCTTCAAAGGGTTCCGAAATACTGTTCTCAGATTCCACAGAAATAAGGCTAGCAACGAGATCCACGAAATACACATGTAACTCTGTGAGATGAATTAACAGAACACTAAGCAGTTTCTCAGAAAGCTTCTTTCCAGATTTCATCTGAGGATATTTCCTTTTTCACCATAGCCCTCTATGGGCTTCCAAATATCACTTTGCCTCTTCCACAAGAACTGCCTTAGCGAAAGGCTTCTTGAGGGGAAAGCTGTAACTCTGTGTGATGATTTCACAGAACACAAAGAAGTTTCTCAGAAACCTTCTTTCTCCTTGTTATCGGAGGATATTTCCTTTGGCCCTATTGTCTTCAAAGGGATCCGAAATATCTGTACTCAGATTCCACAGAAATAAGGCTAGCAAAGAGATCCACGAAATACAGATGTAACACTGTGAGATGAATTAACAGAACACTAAGCAGTTTCTCAGAAAGCTTCTTTCCAGATTTCATCTGAGGATATTTCCTTTTTCACCAAAGCCCTCTATGGGCTTCCAAATATCTCTTTGCCATTTCCACAAGAACTGTGTTAGCGAAAGGCTTCTTGAGGGGAAAGCTGTAACTCTGTGAGGTGATTTCACAGAACACAAAGAAGTTTCTCAGAAAGCTTCTTTCTCTTTGTTATCGGAGGATATTTTCTTTGGTCCTATAGTCTTCAAAGGGATACGAAATATCTGTTCTCAGATTCCACAGAAATAAGGCTAGCAAAGAGATGCACGAAATACACATGTAACTCTGTGAGATGAATTAACAGAACACTAAGCAGTTTCTCAGAAAGCTTCTTTCCAGATTTCATCGGAGGATAATTCCTTTTTCATCATAGCCCACTATGGGCTTCCAAATATCACTTTGCATGTTCCACAAGAACTGTCTTAGCGAAAGGGTTCTTGAGGGGAAAGCTGTAACTCTGTGAGATGATTTCACAGAACACAAAGAAGTTTCTCAGAAAGCTTCTTTCTCTTTGTTATAGGAGGATATTTCCTTTGGCCCTACTGTCTTCAAAGGGATCCGAAATATCTGTACTCAGATTCCACAGAAATAAGGCTAGCAAAGAGATCCACGAAATACAGATGTAACTCTGTGAGATGAATTAATAGAACACTAACCAGTTTTTCAGAAAGCTTCTTTCCAGATTTCATCTGAGGATATTTCCTTTTTCACCGTAGCCCTCTACGGGCTTCCAAATATCACTTTGCCAATTCCACAAGAACTGTCTCAGCGAAAGGCTTCTTGAGGGGAAAGCTGTAACTCTGTGAGATGATTTCACAGAACACAAAGAAGTTTCTCAGAAAGCTTCTTTCTCTTCGTTTTGGCATGATATTTCCTTTGGCCCTATGGTCTTCAAATGGTTCCGAAATACTGTTCTCAGATTCCACAGAAATAAGGCTAGCAAAGAGATCCACGAAACACACATGTAACTCTGTGAGATGAATTTACAGAACACTAAGCAGTTTCTCAGAAAGCTTCTTTCCAGATTTCATCTGAGGATATTTCCTTTTTCACCATAGCCCTCTATGGGCTTCCAAATATCACTTTGCCTCTTCCACAAGAACTGTCTTAGCGAAAGGCTTCTTGAGGGGAAAGCTGTAACTCTGTGAGATGATTTCACAGAACACAAAGAAGTTTCTCAGAAAGCTTCTTTCTCTTTGTTATCGGAGGATATTTCCTTTGGCCCTATAGTCATCAAAGGATCCGAAATATCTGTTCTCAGATTCCACAGAAATAAGGATAGCAAAGAGATCCACGAAATACACATGTAACTCTGTGAGATGAATTAACAGAACACTAAGCAGTTTCTCAGAAAGCTTCTTTCCAGATTTCATCTGAGGATGTTTCCTTTTTCACCATAGCCCTCTATGGGCTTCTAAATATCACTTTGCCTATTCCACAAGAACTGTCTTAGCGAAAGGCTTCTTGAGGGGAAAGCTGTAACTCTGTGAGATGATTTCACAGAACACAAAGAAGTTTCTCAGAAAGCTTCTTTCTCTTTGTTATGGGAGGATATTTCCTTTATCCCTGTAGTCTTCAATGGGATCCGAAATATCTGTTCTCAGATTCCACAGAAATAAGGCTAGCAAAGAGATCTTCGAAATGCACATGTAACCCTGTGAGATGAATTAACAGAACACTAAGCAGTTTCTCAGAAAGCTTCTTTCCAGATTTCATCTGAGGATATTTCCTTTTTCACCATAGCCCACTGTGGGCTTCCAATTATCACTTTGCCAATTCCACAAGAACTGTCTCAGCGAAAGGCTTCTTGAGGGAAAAGCTGTAACTCTGTGAGATGATTTCACAGAACACAAAGAAGTTTCTAAGAAAGCTTCTTTCTCTTTGTTTTGGCATGATATTTCCTTTGGCCCTATAGTCTTCAAAGGGTTCCGAAATACTGTTCTCAGATTCCACAGAAATAAGCCTAGGAAAGAGATCCACGAAATACACATGTAACTCTGTGAGATGAATCAACAGAACACTAAGCATTTTCTCAGAAAGCTTCTTTCCAGATTTCATCTGAGGATATTTCCTTTTTTACCATAGCCCACTGTGGGCTTCCAATTATCACTCTGCCAATTCCACAAGAACTGTCTCAACGAAAGGCTTCTTGAGGGGAAAGCTGTAACTCTGTGAGATGATTTCACAGAACACAAAGAAGTTTCTCAGAAAGCTTATTTCTCTTTGTTCTAGGAGGATATTTAATTTGGCCCTATTGTCTTCAAAGGGTTCCGAAATACTGTTCTGAGATTCCACAGAAATAAGGCTAGCAAAGAGATCCACGAAATACACATGTAACTCTGTGAGATGAATTAACAGAACACTAAGCAGTTTCTCAGAAAGCTTCTTTCCAGATTTCATCTGAGGATATTTCCTTTTTCACCATAGCCCTCTATGGGCTTCCAAATATCACTTTGCCTATTCCACAAGAACTGTCTTAGCGAAAGGCTTCTTGAGGGGAAAGCTGTAATTCTGTGAGATGATTTCACAGAACACAAAGAAGTTTCTCAGAAAGCTTCTTTCTCTTTGTTATCGGAGGATATTTCCTTTGGCCCTATAGTCATCAAAGGGATCCGAAATATCTGTTCTCAGATTCCACAGAAATAAGGCTAGCAAAGAGATCCACGAAATACACATGTAACTCTGTGAGATGAATTAACAGAACACTAAGCAGTTTCTCAGAAAGCTTCTTTCCAGATTTCCTGTGAGGATATTTTCTTTTTCACCATAGCCCTCTATGGGCTTCCAAATATCACTTTGCCAATTCCACAAGAACTGTCTCAGCGAAAGGCTTCTTGAGGGGAATGCTGTAACTCTGCGAGATGATTTCACAGAACACAAAGAAGTTTCTCAGAATACTTCTTTCTCCTTGTTTTGGCATGATATTTCCTTTGGCCCTATAGTCTTCAACGGTTTACGAAATACCTTTTCTCAGATTCCACAGAAATAAGGCTAGCAAAGAGATACACGAAATACATATGTAACTCTGTGAGATGAATTAACAGAACACTAAGCAGTTTATCAGAAAGCTTCTTTCCAGATTTCATCGGAGGATATTTCCTTTTTCACCATAGCCCTCTATGGGCTTCCAAGTATCACTTTGCCAATTCCACAAAAACTGTCTTAGCGATAGGTTTCTGGAGGGGAAGCTGTAACTCCTTGAGATGATTTCACAGAACACAAAGAAGTTTGTCAGAAAGCTTCTTTATCTTTGTTATGGAAGGATATTTCCTTTGGCCCTATAGTCTTCAAAGGGATCCGAAATATCTGTTCTCAGATTCCACAGAAATAAGGCTAGCAAAGAGATCCACGAAATACACATGTAACTCTGTGAGATGAATTAACAGAACACTAAGCAGTTTCTCAGAAAGCTTCTTTCCAGATTTCATCTGAGGATATTTCCTTTTTCACCAAAGCCCTCTATGGACTTCCAAATATCTCTTTGCCATTTCCACAAGAACTGTCTTAGCGAAAGGCTTCTTGAGGGGAAAGCTGTAACTCTGTGAGATGATTTCACAGAACACAAAGAAGTTTCTCAGAAAGCTTCTTTCTCTTTGTTATAGGAGGATATTTCCTTTGGCCCTTTTGTCTTCACTGGGATCCGAAATATCTGTTCTCAGATTCCACAGAAATAAGGCTAGCAAAGAGATCCACGAAATACAGATGTAACTCTGTGAGATGAATTAACAGAACACTAAGCAGTTTCTCAGAAAGCTTCTTTCCAGATTTCATCTGAGGATATATCCTTTTTCACCATAGCCCTCTAAGGGCTTCCAAATATCCCTTTGCCTATTCCAGAGGAACTGTCTTAGCGAAAGGCTTCTTGAGGGAAAAGCTGTAACTCTGTGAGATGATTTCACAGAACACAAAGAAGTTACTCAGAAAGCTTCTTTCTCTTTGTTATCGGAGGATATTTCCATTGGCCCTATAGTCTTCAAAGGGATCCGAAATATCTGTTCTCAGATTCCACAGAAATAAGGCTAGCAAAGAGATCCACGAAATACACATGTAACTCTGTGAGATGAATTAACAGAACACTAAGCAGTTTCTCAGAAAGATTCTTTCCAGATTTCATCTGAGGATATTTCCTTTTTCATCATAGCCCTCTATGGGCTTCCAAATATCACTTTGCCAATTCCACAACAACTGTCTTAGCAAAAGGGTTCTTGAGGGAAAAGCTGCAACTCTGTGTGATGATTTCACAGAACACAAAGAAGTTTCTCAGAAAGCTTCTTTCTCTTTGTTATGGGAGGATATTTCCTTTGGCCCTATAGTCTTCAAAGGGATCCGAAATATCTGTTCTCAGATTCCACAGAAATAAGGCTAGCAAAGAGATGCACGAAATACAGATGGAACTCTGTGAGACGAATTAACAGAACACTAAGCAGTTTCTCAGAAAGCTTCTTTCCAGATTTCATCTGAGGATATTTCCTTTTTCACCATAGCCCTCTATGGGCTTCCAAATATCACTTTGCCAATTCCAGAAGAACTGTCTAAGCGAAAGGCTTCTTGAGGGGAAAGCTGTAACTCTGTGAGATGATTTCACAGAAAACAAAGAAGTTTCTCAGAAAGCTTCTTTCTCTTTGTTTTGGCATGATATTTCCTTTGGCCCTATAGTCTTCAAAGGGTTCCTAAATATCTGTTCTCAGAATCTACAGAAATAAGGCTAGCAAAGAGATCCACGAAATACACATGTAACTCTGTGAGATGAATTAACAGAACACTAAGCAGTTTCTCAGAAAGCTTCTTTCCAGATTTCATCTGAGGATATTTCCTTTTTCAGCATAGCCCTCTATGGGCTTCCAAATATCACTTTGCCTATTCCACAAGAACTGTCTAAGCGGAAGGCTTCTTGAGGGGGAAGCTGTAACTCTGTGAGATGATTTCACAGAACACAAAGAAGTTTCTCAGAAAGCTTCTTTCTCTTTGTTATCGGAGGATATTTCCTTTGGCCCTATAGTCATCAATGGGATCCGAAATATCTGTTCTCAGATTCCACAGAAATAAGGCTAGCAAAGAGATCCACGAAAAACACATGTAACTCTATGAGATGATTTAACAGAACACTAAGCAGTTTCTCAGAAAGTTTCTTTCCAGATTTCATCTGAGGATATTTCCTTTTTCACCGTAGCCCTCTATGGGCTTCCAAATATCACTTTGCCAATTCCACAAGAACTGTCTCAGCGAAAGGCTTCTTGAGGGGAAAGCTGTAACTCTGTGAGATGATTTCACAGAACACAAAGAAGTTTCTCAGAAAGCTTCTTTCTCTTTGTTTTGGCATGATATTTCCTTTGGCCCTATAGTCTTCAAAGGGTTCCGAAATACTGTTCTCAGATTCCAAAGAAATAAGGCTAGCAAAGAGATCCACGAAATACACATGTAACTCTGTGAGATGAATTAACAGAACACTAAGCAGTTTCTCAGAAAGCTTCTTTCCAGATTTCATCGGAGGATATTTCCTTTTTCACCATAGCCCACTATGGGCTTCCATATATCACTTTGCCTATTCCACAAGAACTGTCTTAGCGAAAGGCTTCTTGAGGGGAAAGCTGTAACTCTGTGAGATGATTTCACAGAACACAAAGAAGTTTCTCAGAAAGCTTCTTTCTCTTTGTTATAGGTGGATATTTCCTTTGGCCCTATTGTCTTCAAAGGGATCCGAAATATCTGTACTCAGATTCCACAGAAATAAGGCTAGCAAAGAGATCCACGAAATACAGATGTAACTCTGTGAGATGAATTAACAGAACACTAAGCAGTTTCTCAGAAAGCTTCTTTCCAGATTTCATCTGAGGATATTTCCTTTTTCACCAAAGCCCTCTATGGGCTTCCAAATATCTCTTTGCCATTTCCACGAGAACTCTCTTAGCGAAAGGCTTCTTGAAGGGAAAGCTGTAACTCTGTGAGATGATTTCACAGAACACAAAGAAGTTTCTCATAAAGCTTCTTTCTCTTTGTTATTGGAGGATATTTCCTTTGCTCCTATAGTCTTCAAAGGGATCCGAAATATCTGTTCTCAGATTTCGCAGAAATAAGGCAAGCAAAGAGATCCACGAAATACACATGTAACTCTGTGAGATGAATTAACAGAACACTAAGCAGTTTCTCAGAAAGCTTCTTTCCAGATTTCATCTGAGGATATTTCCTTTTTCACCAAAGCCCACTGTGGGCTTCCAATTATCACTTTGCCAATTCCACAAGAACTGTCTCAGCGAAAGGCTTCTTGAGGGGAAAGCTGTAACTCTGTGAGATGATTTCACAGAACACAAAGAAGTTTCTCAGAAAGCTTCTTTCTCTTTGTTATCGGAGGATATTTCCTTTGGCCCTATAGTCATCAATGGGATCCGAAATATCTGTTCTCAGATTCCACAGAAATAAGGCAAGCAAAGAGATCCACGAAATACACATGTAACTCTGTGAGATGAATTAACAGAACACTAAGCAGTTTCTCAGAAAGCTTCTTTCCAGATTTCATCTGAGGATATTTCCTTTTTCACCATAGCCTTCTAAGGGCTTCCAAATATCACTTTGCCAATTCCACAAGAACTGTCTTAGCGAAAGGCTTCTTGAGGGGAAAGCTGTAACTCTGTGAGATGATTTCAGAGAACACAAAGAAGTTTCTCAGAAAGCTTCTTTCTCTTTGTTTTGGCATGATATTTCCTTTGGCCCTGTAGTCTTCAAAGGGTTCCGAAATACTGTTCTCAGATTCCACAGAAATAAGGCTAGCAAAGAGATCCACGAAATACACATGTAACTCTGTGAGATGAATTAAAAGAACACTAAGCAGTTTCTCAGAAAGCTTCTTTCCAGATTTCATCTGAGGATATTTCCTTTTTCACCATAAACCTCTATGGGCTTCCAAATATCACTTTGCCAATTCCACAAGAACTGTCTTAGCGAAAGGGTTCTTGAGGGAAAGCTGTAACTCTGTGAGATGATTTCACAGAACACAAAGAAGTTTCTCAGAAAGCTTCTTTCTCTTTGTTATAGGAGGATATTTCCTTTGGCCCTATAGTCTTCAAAGGGATCCGAAATATCTGTTCTCAGATTCCACAGAAATAAGGCTAGCAAAGAGATGCACGAAATACAGATGTAACTCTGTGAGATGAATTAACAGAACACTAAGCAGTTTCTCAGAAAGCTTCTTTCCAGATTTCATCTGAGGATATTTCCTTTTTCACCATAGCCCTCTCTGGGTTTCCAAATATCACTTTGCCAATTCCAGAAGAACTGTCTTAGCGAAAGGCTTCTTGAGGGGAAAGCTGTAACTCTGTGAGATGATTTCACAGAACACAAAGAAGTTTCTCAGAAAGCTTCTTTCTCTTTGTTTTGGCATGATATTTCCTTTGGCCCTATAGTCTTCAAAGGGATCCGAAATATCTGTTCTCAGATTCCACAGAAATAAGGCTAGCAAAGAGATCCACGAAATACACATGTAACTCTGTGAGATGAATTAACAGAACACTAAGCAGTTTCTCAGAAAGCTTCTTTCCAGATTTCATCTGAGGATATTTCCTTTTTCATCATAGCCCTCTATGGGCTTCCAAATATCTCTTTGCCATTTCCACGAGAACTCTCTTAGCGAAAGGCTTCTTGAGGGGAAAGCTGTAACTCTGTGAGATGATTTCACAGAACACAAAGAAGTTTCTCAGAAAGCTTCTTTCTCTTTTTTATTGGAGGATATTTCCTTTGCTCCTATAGTCTTCAAAGGGATCCGAAATATCTGTTCTCAGATTTCGCAGAAATAAGGCTAGCAAAGAGATCCACGAAATACACATGTAACTCTGTGAGATGAATTAACAGAACACTAAGCAGTTTCTCAGAAAGCTTCTTTCCAGATTTCATCTGAGGATATTTCCTTTTTCACCATAGCCCACTGTGGGCATCCAATTATCACTTTGCCAATTCCACAAGAACTGTCTCAGCGAAAGGCTTCTTGAGGGGAAAGCTGTAACTCTGTGAGATGATTTCACAGAACACAAAGAAGTTTCTCAGAAAGCTTCTTTCTCTTTGTTTTGGCATGATATTTCCTTTGGCCCTATAGTCTTCAAAGGGTTCCAAAATACTGTTCTCAGATTCCACAGAAATAAGACTAGCAAAGGGATCCACGAAATCCACATGTAGCTCTGTGACATGAATTAGCAGAACACTAAGCAGTTTCTAAGAAAGCTTCTTTCCAGATTTCATCGGAGGATATTTCCTTTCTCACCATAGCCCACTATGGGCTTCCAAATATCACTTTGCCTATTCCACAAGAACTGTCTTAGCGAAAGGCTTCTTGAGGGGAAAGCTGTAACTCTGTGAGATGATTTCACAGAACACAAAGAAGTTTCTCAGGAAGCTTCTTTCTCTTTGTTATAGGAGGATATTTCCTTTGGCCCTATTGTCTTCAAAGGGATCCGAAATATCTGTACTCAGATTCCACAGAAATAAGGCTAGCAAAGAGATCCACGAAATACAGATGTAACTCTGTGAGATGAATTAACAGAACACTAAGCAGTTTCTTAGAAAGCTTCTTTCCAGATTTCATCTGAGGATATTTCCTATTTCACCAAAGCCCTCTATGGGCGTCCAAATATCTCTTTGCCATTTCCACGAGAACTCTCTTAGCGAAAGGCTTCTTGAGGGGAAAGCTGTAACTCTGTGAGATGATTTCACAGAACACAAAGAAGTTTCTCAGAAAGCTTCTTTCTCTTTGTTATCGGAGGATATTTCCTTTGGCCGTATAGTCATCAATGGGATCCGAAATATCTGTTCTCAGATTCCACAGAAATAAGGCTAGCAAAGAGATCCACGAAATACACATGTAACTCTGTGAGATGAATTAACAGAACAAAAGCAGTTTCTCAGAAAGCTTCTTTCCAGATTTCATCTGAGGATATTTCCTTTTTCACCATAGCCCTCTAAGGGCTTCCAAATATCACTTTGCCAATTCCACAAGAACTGTCTTAGCGAAAGGCTTCTTGAGGGGAAAGCTGTAACTTTGTGAGATGATTTCAGAGAACACAAAGAAGTTTCTCAGAAAGCTTCTTTCTCTTTGTTATGGGAGGATATATCCTTTGGCCCTATAGTCTTCAAAGGGTTCCGAAATACTGTTCTCAGATTTCACAGAAATAAGGCTAGCAAAGAGATCCACGAAATACACATGTAAGTCTGTGAGATGAATTAAAAGAACACTAAGCAGTTTCTCAGAAAGCTTCTTTCCAGGTTTCATCTGAGGATATTTCCTTTTTCACCATAAACCTCTATGGGCTTCCAAATATCACTTTGCCAATTCCACAAGAACTGTCTTAGCGAAAGGGTTCTTGAGGGAAAAGCTGTAACTCTGTGAGATGATTTCACAGAACACAAAGAAGTTTCTCAGAAAGCTTCTTTCTCTTTGTTATGGGAGGATATATCCTTTGGCCTTATAGTCTTCAAAGGGATCCGAAATATCTGTTCTCAGATTCCACAGAAATAAGGCTAGCAAAGAGATGCACGAAATACAGATGTAACTCTGTGAGATGAATTAACAGAACACTAAGCAGTTTCTCAGAAAGCTTCTTTCCAGATTTCATCTGAGGATATTTCCTTTTTCACCATAGCCCTCTCTGGGTTTCCAAATATCACTTTGCCAATTCCAGAAGAACTGTCTTAGCGAAAGGCTTCTTGAGGGGAAAGCTGTAACTCTGTGAGATGATTTCACAGAACACAAAGAAGTTTCTCAGAAAGCTTCTTTCTCTTTGTTTTGGCATGATATTTCCTTTGGCCCTATAGTCTTCAAAGGGTTCCGAAATATCTGTTCTCAGATTCCAAAGAAATAAGGCTAGCAAAGAGATCCACGAAATACACATGTAACTCTGTGAGATGAATTAACAGAACACTAAGCAGTTTCTCAGAAAGCTTCTTTCCAGATTTCATCTGAGGATATTTCCTTTTTCATCATAGCCCTCTATGGGCTTCCAAATATCACTTTGCCAATTCCACAAGAACTGTCTTAGCGAAAGGGTTCTTGAGGGAAAAGCTGCAACTCTGTGTGATGATTTCACAGAACACAAAGAAGTTTCTCAGAAAGCTTCTTTCTCTTTGTTATGGGAGGATATTTCCTTTGGCCCTATAGTCTTCAAAGGGATCCGAAATATCTGTTCTCAGATTCCACAGAAATAAGGCTAGCAAAGAGAGGCACGAAATACAGATGGAACTCTGTGAGATGAATTAACAGAACACTAAGCAGTTTCTCAGAAACCTTCTTTCCAGATTTCATCTGAGGATATTTCCTTTTTCACCATAGCCCTCTATGGGCTTCCAAATATCACTTTGCCAATTCCAGAAGAACTGTCTTAGCGAAAGGCTTCTTGAGGGGAAAGCTGTAACTCTGTGAGATGATTTCACAGAACACAAAGAAGTTTCTCAGAAAGCTTCTTTCTCTTTGTTTTGGCATGACATTTCCTTTGGCCGTATAGTCTTCAAAGGGTTCCGAATTATCTGTTCTCAGATTCCACAGAAATAAGGCTAGCAAAGAGATCCACGAAATACACATGTAACTCTGTGAGATGAATTAACAGAACACTAAGCAGTTTCTCAGAAAGCTTCTTTGCAGATTTCATCGGAGGATATTTCCTTTTTCACCATAGCCCACTATTGGCTTCCAAATATCACTTTGCCTATTCCACAAGAACTGTCTTAGCGAAAGGCTTCTTGAGGGGAAAGCTGTAACTCTGTGAGATGATTTCACAGAACACAAAGTAGTTTCTCAGAAAGCCTCTTTCTCTTTGTTATTAGAGGATATTTCCTTGGCCCTATTGTCTTCAATGGGATCCGAAATATCTGTACTCAGATTCCACAGAAATAAGGCTAGCAAAGAGATCCACGATATACAGATGTAACTCTGTGAGATGAATTAACAGAACACTAAGCAGTTTCTCAGAAAGCTTCTTTCCAGATTTCATCTGAGGATATTTCGTTTTTCACCATAGCCCTCTATGGGCTTCCAAATATCACTTTGCCTATTCCACAAGAACTGTCTTAGGGAAAAGCTTCTTGAGGGGAAAGCTGTAACTCTGTGAGATGATTTCAAAGAACACAAAGAAGTTTCTCAGAAAGCTTCTTTGTTTTTGTTATCGGAGGATATTTCCTTTCGCCCTATAGTCTTCAGAGGGATCCGAAATATCTGTTCTAAGATTCCACAGAAATAAGGCTAGCAAAGAGATCCACGAAATACACATGTAACTCTGTGAGATGAATTAACAGAACACTAAGCAGTTTCTCAGAAAGCTTCTTTGCAGATTTCATCAGAGGATAATTCCTTTTTCACCATAGCCCTATATGGGCTTCCAAATATCACTTTGCCAATTCCACAAGAACTGTCTTAGCGAAAGGCTTCTTGAGGGGAAAGCTGTAACTCTGTGAGATGATTTCACAGAACACAAAGAAGTTTCTCAGAAAGCTTCCTTCTCTTTGTTATCGGAGGATATTTCCTTTGGCCCTATAGTCTTCAATGGGATCCGAAATATCTGTTCTCAGATTCCACAGAAATAAGGCTAGCAAAGAGATCCACGAAATACACATGTAACTCTGTGAGATGAATTAACAGAACACTAAGCAGTTTCTCAGAAAGCTTCTTTCCAGATTTCATCTGAGGATATTTCCTTTTTCACCATAGCCCTCTAAGGGCTTCCAAATATCACTTTGCCAATTCCACAAGAACTGTCTTAGCGAAAGGCTTCTTGAGGGGAAAGCTGTAACTTTGTGAGATGATTTCAGAGAACACAAAGAAGTTTCTCAGAAAGCTTCTTTCTCTTTGTTTTGGCATGATATTTCCTTTGGCCCTGTAGTCTTCAAACGGTTCCGAAATACTGTTCTCAGATTCCACAGAAATAAGGCTAGCAAAGAGATCCACGAAATACACATGTAACTCTGTGAGATGAATTAACAGAACACTAAGCAGTTTCTCAGAAAGCTTCTTTCCAGATTTCATCTGAGGATATTTCCTTTTTCACCATAGCCCACTATGGGCTTCCAAACATCACTTTGCCTATTCCACAAGAACTGTCTTAGCGAAAGGCTTCTTGAGGGGAAAGCTGTAACTCTGTGAGATGATTTCACAGAAGACAAAGTAGTTTCTCCGAAAGCTTCTTTCTCTTTGTTATAGGAGGATATTTCCTTTGGACCTATTGTCTTCAATGGGATCCGAAATATCTGTACTCAGATTCCACAGAAATAAGGCTAGCAAAGAGATCCACGAAATACAGATGTAACTCTGTGAGATGAATTAACAGAACACTAAGCAGTTTCTCAGAAAGCTTCCTTCCAGATTTCATCTGAGGATATTTCCTTTTTCACCATACCCCTCTATGGGCTTTTAAATATCACTTTCCCTATTCCACAAGAACTGTCTTAGCGAAAGGCTTCTTGAGGGAAAAGCTGTAACTCTGTGTGATGATTTCACAGAACACAAAGAAGTTTCTCAGAAAGCTTCCTTCTCTTTGTTATCGGAGGATATTTCCTTTAGCCCTATAGTCTTCAAAGGGTTCCGAAATATCTGTTCTCATATTCCACAGAAATAAGGCTAGCAAAGAGATCCACGAAATACAGATGGAACTCTGTGAAACGAATTAACAGAACACTAAACAGTTTCTCAGAAAGCTTCTTTCCAGATTTCATCTGAGGATATTTCCTTTTTCACCATAGCCCTCTAAGGGCTTCCAAATATCACTTTGCCAATTCCAGAAGAACTGTCTAAGCGAAAGGCTTCTTGAGGGGAAAGCTGTAACTCTGTGAGATGATTTCACAGAAAACAAAGAAGTTTCTCAGAAAGCTTCTTTCTCTTTGTTTTGGCATGATATTTCCTTTGGCCCTATCGTCTTCAAAGGGTTCCTAAATATCTGTTCTCAGAATCTACAGAAATAAGGCTAGCAAAGAGATCCACGAAATACACATGTAACTCTCTGAGATGAATTAACAGAACACTAAGCAGTTTCTCAGAAAGCTTCTTTGCAGATTTCATCGGAGGATATTTCCTTTTTCACCATAGCCCTCTATGGGGCTCGAAATATCACTTTGCCAATTCCACAAGAACTGTCTTAGCGAAAGGCTTCTTGAGGGGAAAGCTGTGACTCTGTGAGATGATTTCACAGAACACAACGATGTTTCTCAGAAAGCTTCTTTCTCTTTGTTTTGGCATGATATTTCCTTTGGCTCTATAGTCCTCAAAGGGTTCCGAAATATCTGTTCTCAGATTCCACAGAAATAAGGCTAGCAAAGGGATCCACGAAATCCACATGTAGCTCTGTGACATGAATTAACAGAACACTAAGCAGTTTCTCAGAAGGCTTCTTTCCAGATTTCATCTGAGGATATTTCCTTTTTCACCATAGCCCTCTATGGGCTTCCAAATATCACTTTGCCTATTCCACAAGAACTGTCTTAGCGAAAGGCTTCTGGAGGGGAAAGCTGTAACTCTGTGAGATGATTTCACAGAGCACAAAGAAGTTTCTCAGAAAGCTTCTTTCTCTTTGTTATAGGAGGATATTTCCTTTGGCCCTATAGTCTTCAAAGGGATCCGAAATAGCTGTTCTCAGATTCCACAGAAATAAGGCTAGCAAAGAGATACACGAAACACAGATGTAACTCTGTGAGATGAATTAACAGAACACTAAGCAGTTTCTCAGAAAGCTTCTTTCCAGATTTCATCTGAGGATATTTCCTTTTTCATCATAGCCCTCTATGGGCTGCCAAATATCACTTTGCCAATTCCACAAGAACTGTCTTAGCGAAAGGCTTCTTGAGGGGAAAGCTGTAACTCTGTGAGATTATTTCACAGAACACAAAGAAGTTTCTCAGAAAGCTTCTTTCTCTTTGTTATTGGAGGATATTTCCTTTGCTCCTATAGTCTTCAAAGGGATCCGAAATATCTGTTCTCAGATTTCGCAGAAATAAGGCTAGCAAAGAGATCCACGAAATACACATGTAACTCTGTGAGATGAATTAACAGAACACTAAGCAGTTTCTCAGAAAGCTTCTTTCCAGATTTCATCTGAGGATATTTCCTTTTTCACCATAGCCCACTGTGGGCTTCCAATTATCACTTTACCAATTCCACAAGAACTGTCTCAGCGAAAGGCTTCTTGAGGGGAAAGCTGTAACTCTGTGAGATGATTTCACAGAGCACAAAGAAGTTTCTCAGAAAGCTTCTTTCTCTTTGTTTTGGCATGATATTTCCTTTGGCCCTATAGTCTTCAAAGGGTTCCGAAATACTGTTCTCAGATTCCACAGAAATAAGGCTAGCAAAGAGATCCACGAAATACACATGTAACTCTGTGAGATGAATTAACAGAACACTAAGCAGTTTCTCAGAAAGCTTCTTTCCAGATTTCATCTGAGGATATTTCCTTTTTCACCATAGCCCTCTATGGGCTTCCAAATATCACTTTGCCTATTCCACAAGAACTGTCTTAGCGAAAGGCTTCTTGAGGGGAAAGCTGTAACTCTGTGAGATGATTTCACAGAACACAAAGAAGTTTCTCAGAAAGCTTCTTTCTCTTTGTTGTCGGAGGATATTTCCTTTGGCCGTATAGTCATCAATGGGATCCGAAATATCTGTTCTCAGATTCCACAGAAATAAGGCTAGCAAAGAGATCCACGAAATACACATGTAACTCTGTGAGATGAATTAACAGAACACTAAGCAGTTTCTCAGAAAGCTTCTTTCCAGATTTCATCTGAGGATATTTCCTTTTTCACCATAGCCCTCTAAGGGCTTCCAAATATCACTTTGCCAATTCCAGAAGAACTGTCTTAGCGAAAGGCTTCTTGAGGGGAAAGCTGTAACTTTGTGAGATGATTTCAGAGAACACAAAGAAGTTTCTCAGAAAGCTTCTTTCTCTTTGTTTTAGCATGATATTTCCTTTGGCCCTATAGTCTTCAAAGGGTTCCGAAATACTGTTCTCAGATTCCACAGAAATAAGGCTAGCAAAGAGATCCACGAAATACACATGTAACTCTGTGAGATGAATTAACAGAACACTAAGCAGTTTCTCAGAAAGCTTCTTTCCAGATTTCATTGGAGGATATTTCCTGTTTCACCATAGCCCACATGGGCTTCCAAATATCACTTTGCCTATTCCACAAGAACTGTCTTAGCGAAAGGCTTCTTGAGGGGAAAGCTGTAACTCTGTGAGATGATTTCACAGAACACAGAGTAGTTTCTCAGAAAGCCTCTTTCTCTTTGTTATTAGAGGATATTTCCTTGGCCCTATTGTCTTCAATGGGATCCGAAATATCTGTACTCAGATTCCACAGAAATAAGGCTAGCAAAGAGATCCACGAAATACAGATGTAACTCTGTGAGATGAATTAACAGAACACTAAGCAGTTTCTCAGAAAGCTTCTTTCCAGATTTCATCTGAGGATATTTCCTTTTTCACCGTAGCCCTCTATGGGCTTCCAAATATCACTTTGCCTATTCCACAAGAACTGTCTTAGCGAAAAGCTTCTTGAGGGGAAAGCTGTAACTCTGTGAGATGATTTCAAAGAACACAAAGAAGTTTCTCAGAAAGCTTCTTTGTCTTTGTTATCGGAGGATATTTCCTTTCGCACTATAGTCTTCAAAGGGATCCGAAATATCTGTTCTAAGATTCCACAGAAATAAGGCTAGCAAAGAGATCCACGAAATACACATGTAACTCTGTGAGATGAATTAACAGAACACTAAGCAGTTTCTCAGAAAGCTTCTTTGCAGATTTCATCAGAGGATAATTCCTTTTTCACCATAGCCCTATATGGGCTTCCAAATATCACTTTGCCAATTCCACAAGAATTGTCTTAGCGAAAGGCTTCTTGAGGGGAAAGCTGTAACTCTGTGAGATGATTTCACAGAACACAAAGAAGTTTCTCAGAAAGCTTCCTTCTCTTTGTTATGGGAGGATATTTCCTTTGGCCCTATAGTCTTCAATGGGATCCGAAATATCTGTTCTCAGATTCCACAGAAATAAGGCTAGCAAAGAGATCCACGAAATACACATGTAACTCTGTGAGATGAATTAACAGAACACTAAGCAGTTTCTCAGAAAGCTTCTTTCCAGATTTCATCTGAGGATATTTCCTTTTTCACCATAGCCCTCTAAGGGCTTCCAAATATCACTTTGCCAATTCCACAAGAACTGTCTTAGCGAAAGGCTTCTTGAGGGGAAAGCTGCAACTTTGTGAGATGATTTCAGAGAACACAAAGAAGTTTCTCAGAAAGCTTCTTTCTCTTTGTTATAGGAGGATATTTCCTTTGGACCTATTGTCTTCAATGGGATCCGAAATATCTGTACTCAGATTCCACAGAAATAAGGCTAGCAAAGAGATCCACGAAATACACATGTAAC
The DNA here is from genome assembly GCF_043159975.1 of Macaca nemestrina. Lineage (NCBI taxonomy): Eukaryota > Metazoa > Chordata > Mammalia > Primates > Cercopithecidae > Macaca > Macaca nemestrina. The sequence goes on along the minus strand of NC_092133.1, from coordinate 100,441,778 downwards.
TCTGTGAGATGAATTAACAGAACACTAAGCAGTTTCTCAGAAAGCTTCCTTCCAGATTTCATCTGAGGATATTTCCTTTTTCACCATAGCCCTCTATGGGCTTTTAAATATCACTTTCCCTATTCCACAAGAACTGTCTTAGCGAAAGGCTTCTTGAGGGAAAAGCTGTAACTCTGTGTGATGATTTCACAGAACACAAAGAAGTTTCTCAGAAAGCTTCCTTCTCTTTGTTATCGGAGGATATTTCCTTTAGCCCTATAGTCTTCAAAGGGTTCCGAAATATCTGTTCTCAGATTCCACAGAAATAAGGCTAGCAAAGAGATCCACGAAAGACAGATGGAACTCTGTGAAACGAATTAACAGAACACTAAGCAGTTTCTCAGAAAGCTTCTTTCCAGATTTCATCTGAGGATATTTCCTTTTTCACCATAGCCCTCTAAGGGCTTCCAAATATCACTTTGCCAATTCCAGAAGAACTGTCTAAGCGAAAGGCTTCTTGAGGGGAAAGCTGTAACTCTGTGAGATGATTTCACAGAAAACAAAGAAGTTTCTCAGAAAGCTTCTTTCTCTTTGTTTTGGCATGATATTTCCTTTGGCCCTATCGTCTTCAAAGGGTTCCTAAATATCTGTTCTCAGAATCTACAGAAATAAGGCTAGCAAAGAGATCCACGAAATACACATGTAACTCTCTGAGATGAATTAACAGAACACTAAGCAGTTTCTCAGAAAGCTTCTTTGCAGATTTCATCGGAGGATATTTCCTTTTTCACCATAGCCCTCTATGGGGCTCGAAATATCACTTTGCCAATTCCACAAGAACTGTCTTAGCGAAAGGCTTCTTGAGGGGAAAGCTGTGACTCTGTGAGATGATTTCACAGAACACAACGATGTTTCTCAGAAAGCTTCTTTCTCTTTGTTTTGGCATGATATTTCCTTTGGCTCTATAGTCTTCAAAGGGTTCCGAAATATCTGTTCTCAGATTCCACAGAAATAAGGCTAGCAAAGGGATCCACGAAATCCACATGTAGCTCTGTGACATGAATTAACAGAACACTAAGCAGTTTCTCAGAAGGCTTCTTTCCAGATTTCATCTGAGGATATTTCCTTTTTCACCATAGCCCTCTATGGGCTTCCAAATATCACTTTGCCTATTCCACAAGAACTGTCTTAGCAAAAGGCTTCTGGAGGGGAAAGCTGTAACTCTGTGAGATGATTTCACAGAGCACAAAGAAGTTTCTCAGAAAGCTTCTTTCTCTTTGTTATAGGAGGATATTTCCTTTGGCCCTATAGTCTTCAAAGGGATCCGAAATAGCTGTTCTCAGATTCCACAGAAATAAGGCTAGCAAAGAGATACACGAAACACAGATGTAACTCTGTGAGATGAATTAACAGAACACTAAGCAGTTTCTCAGAAAGCTTCTTTCCAGATTTCATCTGAGGATATTTCCTTTTTCATCATAGCCCTCTATGGGCTGCCAAATATCACTTTGCCAATTCCACAAGAACTGTCTTAGCGAAAGGCTTCTTGAGGGGAAAGCTGTAACTCTGTGAGATGATTTCACAGAACACAAAGAAGTTTCTCAGAAAGCTTCTTTCTCTTTGTTATTGGAGGATATTTCCTTTGCTCCTATAGTCTTCAAAGGGATCCGAAATATCTGTTCTCAGATTTCGCAGAAATAAGGCTAGCAAAGAGATCCACGAAAAACACATGTAACTCTGTGAGATGAATTAACAGAACACTAAGCAGCTTCTCAGAAAGCTTCTTTCCAGATTTCATCTGAGGATATTTCCTTTTTCACCATAGCCCACTGTGGGCTTCCAATTATCACTTTACCAATTCCACAAGAACTGTCTCAGCGAAAGGCTTCTTGAGGGCAAAGCTGTAACTCTGTGAGATGATTTCACAGAGCACAAAGAAGTTTCTCAGAAAGCTTCTTTCTCTTTGTTTTGGCATGATATTTCCTTTGGCCCTATAGTCTTCAAAGGGTTCCGAAATACTGTTCTCAGATTCCACAGAAATAAGGCTAGCAAAGAGATCCACGAAATACACATGTAACTCTGTGAGATGAATTAACAGAACACTAAGCAGTTTCTCAGAAAGCTTCTTTCCAGATTTCATCTGAGGATATTTCCTTTTTCACCATAGCCCTCTATGGGCTTCCAAATATCACTTTGCCTATTCCACAAGAACTGTCTTAGCGAAAGGCTTCTTGAGGGGAAAGCTGTAACTCTGTGAGATGATTTCACAGAACACAAAGAAGTTTCTCAGAAAGCTTCTTTCTCTTTGTTATCGGAGGATATTTCCTTTGGCCGTATAGTCATCAATGGGATCCGAAATATCTGTTCTCAGATTCCACAGAAATAAGGCTAGCAAAGAGATCCACGAAATACACATGTAACTCTGTGAGATGAATTAACAGAACACTAAGCAGTTTCTCAGAAAGCTTCTTTCCAGATTTCATCTGAGGATATTTCCTTTTTCACCATAGCCCTCTAAGGGCTTCCAAATATCACTTTGCCAATTCCACAAGAACTGTCTTAGCGAAAGGCTTCTTGAGGGGAAAGCTGTAACTTTGTGAGATGATTTCAGAGAACACAAAGAAGTTTCTCAGAAAGCTTCTTTCTCTTTGTTTTGGCATGATATTTCCTTTGGCCCTATAGTCTTCAAAGGGTTCCGAAATACTGTTCTCAGATTCCACAGAAATAAGGTTAGCAAAGAGATCCACGAAATACACATGTAACTCTGTGAGATGAATTAAAAGAACACTAAGCAGTTTCTCAGAAAGCTTCTTTCCAGATTTCATCTGAGGATATTTCCTTTTTCACCATAAACCTCTATGGGCTTCCAAATATCACTTTGCCAATTCCACAAGAACTGTCTTAGCGAAAGGGTTCTTGAGGGAAAAGCTGTAACTCTGTGAGATGATTTCACAGAACACAAAGAAGTTTCTCAGAAAGCTTCTTTCTCTTTGTTATGGGAGGATATTTCCTTTGGCCCTATAGTCTTCAAAGGGATCCGAAATATCTGTTCTCAGATTCCACAGAAATAAGGCTAGCAAAGGGATACACGAAATACAGATGTAACTCTGTGAGATGAATTAACAGAACACTAATCAGTTTCTCAGAAAGCTTCTTTCCAGATTTCATCTGAGGATATTTCCTTTTTCACCATAGCCCTCTCTGGGCTTCCAAATATCACTTTGCCAATTCCAGAAGAACTGTCTTAGCGAAAGGCTTCTTGAGGGGAAAGCTGTAACTCTGTGAGATGATTTCACAGAACACAAAGAAGTTTCTCAGAAAGCTTCTTTCTCTTTGTTTTGGCATGATATTTCCTTTGGCCCTATAGTCTTCAAAGGGTTCCGAAATATCTGTTCTCATATTCCACAGAAATAAGGCTAGCAAAGAGATCCACGAAATACACATGTAACTCTGTGAGATGAATTAACAGAACACTAAGCAGTTTCTCAGAAAGCTTCTTTCCAGATTTCATCGGAGGATATTTCCTTTTTCACCGTAGCCCACTATGGGCTTCCAAACATCACTTTGCCTATTCCACAAGAACTGTCTTAGCGAAAGGCTTCTTGAGGGGAAAGCTGTAACTCTGTGAGATGATTTCACAGAAGACAAAGAAGTTTCTCCGAAAGCTTCTTTCTCTTTGTTATAGGAGGATACTTCCTTTGGCCCTATTGTCTTCAATGGGATCCGAAATATCTGTACTCAGATTCCACAGAAATAAGGCTAGCAAAGAGATCCACGAAATACAGATGTAACTCTGTGAGATGAATTAACAGAACACTAAGCGATTTCTCAGAAAGCTTCCTTCCAGATTTCATCTGAGGATATTTCCTTTTTCACCATAGCCCTCTATGGGCTTTTAAATATCACTTTCCCTATTCCACAAGAACTGTCTTAGCGAAAGGCTTCTTGAGGGAAAAGCTGTAACTCTGTGAGATGATTTCACAGAACACAAAGAAGTTTCTCAGAAAGCTTCCTTCTCTTTGTTATCGAAGGATATTTCCTTTGGCCCTATAGTCTTCAAAGGGTTCCGAAATATCTGTTCTCAGATTCCACAGAAATAAGGCTAGCAAAGAGATACACGAAACACAGATGTAATTCTGTGAGATGAATTAACAGAACACTAAGCAGTTTCTCAGAGAGCTTCTTTCCAGATTTCATCTGAGGATATTTCCTTTTTTATCATAGCCCTCTATGGGCTTCCAAATATCACTTTGCCAATTCCACAAGAACTGTCTTAGCGAAAGGCTTCTTGAGGGGAAAGCTGTAACTCTGTGAGATGATTTCACAGAACACAAAGAAGTTTCTCAGAAAGCTTCTTTCTCTTTGTTATCGGAGGATATTTCCTTTGGCCCTATAGTCATCAATGGGATCCGAAATATCTGTTCTCAGATTCCACAGAAATAAGGCTAGCAAAGAGATCCACGAAATACACATGTAACTCTGTGAGATGAATTAACAGAACACTAAGCAGTTTCTCAGAAAGCTTCTTTCCAGATTTCATCTGAGGATATTTCCTTTTTCACCATAGCCCTCTAAGGGCTTCCAAATATCACTTTGCCAATTCCACAAGAACTGTCTTAGCGAAAGGCTTCTTGAGGGGAAAGCTGCAACTTTGTGAGATGATTTCAGAGAACACAAAGAAGTTTCTCAGAAAGCTTCTTTCTCTTTGTTATAGGAGGATATTTCCTTTGGACCTATTGTCTTCAATGGGATCCGAAATATCTGTACTCAGATTCCACAGAAATAAGGCTAGCAAAGAGATCCACGAAATACACATGTAACTCTGTGAGATGAATTAACAGAACACTAAGCAGTTTCTCAGAAAGCTTCCTTCCAGATTTCATCTGAGGATATTTCCTTTTTCACCATAGCCCTCTATGGGCTTTTAAATATCACTTTCCCTATTCCACAAGAACTGTCTTAGCGAAAGGCTTCTTGAGGGAAAAGCTGTAACTCTGTGTGATGATTTCACAGAACACAAAGAAGTTTCTCAGAAAGCTTCCTTCTCTTTGTTATCGGAGGATATTTCCTTTAGCCCTATAGTCTTCAAAGGGTTCCGAAAAATCTGTTCTCAGATTCCACAGAAATAAGGCTAGCAAAGAGATCCACGAAATACAGATGGAACTCTGTGAAACGAATTAACAGAACACTAAGCAGTTTCTCAGAAAGCTTCTTTCCAGATTTCATCTGAGGATATTTCCTTTTTCACCATAGCCCTCTAAGGGCTTCCAAATATCACTTTGCCAATTCCAGAAGAACTGTCTAAGCGAAAGGCTTCTTGAGGGGAAAGCTGTAACTCTGTGAGATGATTTCACAGAAAACAAAGAAGTTTCTCAGAAAGCTTCTTTCTCTTTGTTTTGGCATGATATTTACTTTGGCCCTATCGTCTTCAAAGGGTTCCTAAATATCTGTTCTCAGAATCTACAGAAATAAGGCTAGCAAAGAGATCCACGAAATACACATGTAACTCTCTGAGATGAATTAACAGAACACTAAGCAGTTTCTCAGAAAGCTTCTTTGCAGATTTCATCGGAGGATATTTCCTTTTTCACCATAGCCCTCTATGGGGCTCGAAATATCACTTTGCCAATTCCACAAGAACTGTCTTAGCGAAAGGCTTCTTGAGGGGAAAGCTGTGACTCTGTGAGATGATTTCACAGAACACAACGATGTTTCTCAGAAAGCTTCTTTCTCTTTGTTTTGGCATGATATTTCCTTTGGCTCTATAGTCTTCAAAGGGTTCCGAAATATCTGTTCTCAGATTCCACAGAAATAAGGCTAGCAAAGGGATCCACGAAATCCACATGTAGCTCTGTGACATGAATTAACAGAACACTAAGCAGTTTCTCAGAAGGCTTCTTTCCAGATTTCATCTGAGGATATTTCCTTTTTCATCATAGCCCTCTATGGGCTGCCAAATATCACTTTGCCAATTCCACAAGAACTGTCTTAGCGAAAGGCTTCTTGAGGGGAAAGCTGTAACTCTGTGAGATGATTTCACAGAGCACAAAGAAGTTTCTCAGAAAGCTTCTTTCTCTTTGTTATAGGAGGATATTTCCTTTGGCCCTATAGTCTTCAAAGGGATCCGAAATAGCTGTTCTCAGATTCCACAGAAATAAGGCTAGCAAAGAGATACACGAAACACAGATGTAACTCTGTGAGATGAATTAACAGAACACTAAGCAGTTTCTCAGAAAGCTTCTTTCCAGATTTCATCTGAGGATATTTCCTTTTTCATCATAGCCCTCTATGGGCTGCCAAATATCACTTTGCCAATTCCACAAGAACTGTCTTAGCGAAAGGCTTCTTGAGGGGAAAGCTGTAACTCTGTGAGATGATTTCACAGAACACAAAGAAGTTTCTCAGAAAGCTTCTTTCTCTTTGTTATTGGAGGATATTTCCTTTGCTCCTATAGTCTTCAAAGGGATTCGAAATATCTGTTCTCAGATTTCGCAGAAATAAGGCTAGCAAAGAGATCCACGAAAAACACATGTAACTCTGTGAGATGAATTAACAGAACACTAAGCAGCTTCTCAGAAAGCTTCTTTCCAGATTTCATCTGAGGATATTTCCTTTTTCACCATAGCCCACTGTGGGCTTCCAATTATCACTTTACCAATTCCACAAGAACTGTCTCAGCGAAAGGCTTCTTGAGGGGAAAGCTGTAACTCTGTGAGATGATTTCACAGAGCACAAAGAAGTTTCTCAGAAAGCTTCTTTCTCTTTGTTTTGGCATGATATTTCCTTTGGCCCTATAGTCTTCAAAGGGTTCCGAAATACTGTTCTCAGATTCCACAGAAATAAGGCTAGCAAAGAGATCCACGAAATACACATGTAACTCTGTGAGATGAATTAACAGAACACTAAGCAGTTTCTCAGAAAGCTTCTTTCCAGATTTCATCTGAGGATATTTCCTTTTTCACCATAGCCCTCTATGGGCTTCCAAATATCACTTTGCCTATTCCACAAGAACTGTCTTAGCGAAAGGCTTCTTGAGGGGAAAGCTGTAACTCTGTGATATGATTTCACAGAACACAAAGAAGTTTCTCAGAAAGCTTCTTTCTCTTTGTTATCGGAGGATATTTCCTTTGGCCGTATAGTCATCAATGGGATCCGAAATATCTGTTCTCAGATTCCACAGAAATAAGGCTAGCAAAGAGATCCACGAAATACACATGTAACTCTGTGAGATGAATTAACAGAACACTAAGCAGTTTCTCAGAAAGCTTCTTTCCAGATTTCATCTGAGGATATTTCCTTTTTCACCATAGCCCTCTAAGGGCTTCCAAATATCACTTTGCCAATTCCACAAGAACTGTCTTAGCGAAAGGCTTCTTGAGGGGAAAGCTGTAACTTTGTGAGATGATTTCAGAGAACACAAAGAAGTTTCTCAGAAAGCTTCTTTCTCTTTGTTTTGGCATGATATTTCCTTTGGCCCTATAGTCTTCAAAGGGTTCCGAAATACTGTTCTCAGATTCCACAGAAATAAGGTTAGCAAAGAGATCCACGAAATACACATGTAACTCTGTGAGATGAATTAAAAGAACACTAAGCAGTTTCTCAGAAAGCTTCTTTCCAGATTTCATCTGAGGATATTTCCTTTTTCACCATAAACCTCTATGGGCTTCCAAATATCACTTTGCCAATTCCACAAGAACTGTCTTAGCGAAAGGGTTCTTGAGGGAAAAGCTGTAACTCTGTGAGATGATTTCACAGAACACAAAGAAGTTTCTCAGAAAGCTTCTTTCTCTTTGTTATGGGAGGATATTTCCTTTGGCCCTATAGTCTTCAAAGGGATCCGAAATATCTGTTCTCAGATTCCACAGAAATAAGGCTAGCAAAGGGATACACGAAATACAGATGTAACTCTGTGAGATGAATTAACAGAACACTAATCAGTTTCTCAGAAAGCTTCTTTCCAGATTTCATCTGAGGATATTTCCTTTTTCACCATAGCCCTCTCTGGGCTTCCAAATATCACTTTGCCAATTCCAGAAGAACTGTCTTAGCGAAAGGCTTCTTGAGGGGAAAGCTGTAACTCTGTGAGATGATTTCACAGAACACAAAGAAGTTTCTCAGAAAGCTTCTTTCTCTTTGTTTTGGCATGATATTTCCTTTGGCCCTATAGTCTTCAAAGGGTTCCGAAATATCTGTTCTCATATTCCACAGAAATAAGGCTAGCAAAGAGATCCACGAAATACGCATGTAACTCTGTGAGATGAATTAACAGAACACTAAGCAGTTTCTCAGAAAGCTTCTTTCCAGATTTCATCGGAGGATATTTCCTTTTTCACCGTAGCCCACTATGGGCTTCCAAACATCACTTTGCCTATTCCACAAGAACTGTCTTAGCGAAAGGCTTCTTGAGGGGAAAGCTGTAACTCTGTGAGATGATTTCACAGAAGACAAAGAAGTTTCTCCGAAAGCTTCTTTCTCTTTGTTATAGGAGGATATTTCCTTTGGCCCTATTGTCTTCAATGGGATCCGAAATATCTGTACTCAGATTCCACAGAAATAAGGCTAGCAAAGAGATCCACGAAATACAGATGTAACTCTGTGAGATGAATTAACAGAACACTAAGCGATTTCTCAGAAAGCTTCCTTCCAGATTTCATCTGAGGATATTTCCTTTTTCACCATAGCCCTCTATGGGCTTTTAAATATCACTTTCCCTATTCCACAAGAACTGTCTTAGCGAAAGGCTTCTTGAGGGAAAAGCTGTAACTCTGTGAGATGATTTCACAGAACACAAAGAAGTTTCTCAGAAAGCTTCCTTCTCTTTGTTATCGGAGGATATTTCCTTTGGCCCTATAGTCTTCAAAGGGTTCCGAAATATCTGTTCTCAGATTCCACAGAAATAAGGCTAGCAAAGAGATACACGAAACACAGATGTAATTCTGTGAGATGAATTAACAGAACACTAAGCAGTTTCTCAGAGAGCTTCTTTCCAGATTTCATCTGAGGATATTTCCTTTTTTATCATAGCCCTCTATGGGCTTCCAAATATCACTTTGCCAATTCCACAAGAACTGTCTTAGCGAAAGGCTTCTTGAGGGGAAAGCTGTAACTCTGTGAGATGATTTCACAGAACACAAAGAAGTTTCTCAGAAAGCTTCTTTCTCTTTGTTATCGGAGGATATTTCCTTTGGCCCTATAGTCATCAATGGGATCCGAAATATCTGTTCTCAGATTCCACAGAAATAAGGCTAGCAAAGAGATCCACGAAAAACACATGTAACTCTGTGAGATGATTTAACAGAACACTAAGCAGTTTCTCAGAAAGCTTCTTTCCAGCTTTCATCTGAGGATGTTTCCTTTTTCACCGTAGCCCTCTATGGGCTTCCAAATATCACTTTGCCAATTCCACAAGAACTGTCTCAGCGAAAGGTTTCTTGAGGGGAAAGCTGTAACTCTGTGAGATGATTTCACAGAACACAAAGAAGTTTCTCAGAAAGCTTCTTTCTCTTTGTTTTGGCATGATATTACCTTTGGCCCTATAGTCTTCAAAGGGTTCCGAAATACTGTTCTCAGATTCCACAGAAATAAGGCTAGCAAAGAGATCCACGAAATACACATGTAACTCTGTGAGATGAATTAACAGAACACTAAGCAGTTTCTCAGAAAGCTTCTTTCCAGATTTCATCGGAGGATATTTCCTGTTTCACCATAGCCCACATGGGCTTCCAAATATCACTTTGCCTATTCCACAAGAACTGTCTTAGCGAAAGGCTTCTTGAGGGGAAAGCTGTAACTCTGTGAGATGATTTCACAGAACACAAAGAAGTTTCTCAGAAAGCTTCTTTCTCTTTGTTATAGGAGGATATTTCCTTTGGCCCTATTGTCTTCAAAGGGATCCGAAATATCTGTACTCAGATTCCACAGAAATAAGGCTAGCAAAGAGATCCACGAAATACAGATGTAACTCTGTGAGATGAATTAACGGAACACTAAGCAGTTTCTCAGAAAGCTTCTTTCCAGATTTCATCTGAGGATATTTCCTTTTTCACCAAAGCCCTCTATGGGCTTCCAAATATCTCTTTGCCATTTCCACGAGAACTCTCTTAGCGAAAGGCTTCTTGAGGGGAAAGTTGTAACTCTGTGAGATGATTTCACAGAACACAAAGAAGTTTCTCAGAAAGCTTCTTTCTCTTTGTTATCGGAGGATATTTCCTTTGGTCCTATATTCTTCAAAGGGATCCGAAATATCTGTTCTCAGATTTCACAGAAATAAGGCTAGCAAAGAGATCCACGAAATACACATGTAACACTGTGAGATGAATTAACAGAACACTAAGCAGTTTCTCAGAAAGCTTCTTTCCAGATTTCATCTGAGGATATTTCCTTTTTCACCATAGCCCACTGTGGGCTTCCAATTATCACTTTGCCAATTGCACAAGAACTGTCTCAGCGAAAGGCTTCTTGAGGGGAAAGCTGTAACTCTGTGAGATGATTTCAGAGAACACAAAGAAGTTTCTCAGAAAGCTTCTTTCCCTTTGTTATAGGAGGATATTTCCTTTGGCCCTATTGTCTTCAAAGGGATCCGAAATATCTGTACTCAGATTCCACAGAAATAAGGCTAGCAAAGAGATCCACGAAATACAGATGTAACTCTGTGAGATGAATTAACAGAAAACTAAGCAGTTTCTCAGAAAGCTTCTTTCCAGATTTCATCTGAGGATATTTCCTTTTTCACCAAAGCCCTCTATGGGCTTCCAAATATCTCTTTGCCATTTCCACGAGAACTCTCTTAGCGAAAGGCTTCTTGAGGGGAAAGCTGTAACTCTGTGAGATGATTTCACAGAACACAAAGAAGTTTCTCAGAAAGCTTCTTTCTCTTTGTTATCGGAGGATATTTCCTTTCGCACTATAGTCTTCAAAGGGATCCGAAATATCAGATCTCAGATTCCACAGAAATAAGGCTAGCAAAGAGATCCACGAAATACACATGTAACTCTGTGAGATGAATTAACAGAACACTAAGCAGTTTCTCAGAAAGCTTCTTTCCAGATTTCATCTGAGGATATTTCCTTTTTCACTATAGCCCTCTATGGGCTTCAAAATATCACTTTGCCAATTCCACAAGAACTGTCTCAGCGAAAGGCTTCTTGAGGGGAAAGCTGTAACTCTGTGAGATGATTTCACAGAACACAAAGAAGTTTCTCAGAAAGCTTCTTTCTCTTTGTTTTGGCATGATATTTCCTTTGGCCCTGTAGTCTTCAAAGGGTTCCGAAATACTGTTCTCAGATTCCACAGAAATAAGGCTAGCAAAGAGATCCACGAAATACACTTGTAACTCTGTGAGATGAATTAACAGAACACTAAGCAGTTTCTCAGAAAGCTTCTTTCCAGATTTCATCTGAGGATATTTCCTTTTTCACCAAAGCCCTCTATGGGCTTCCAAATATCTCTTTGCCATTTCCACGAGAACTCTCTTAGCGAAAGGCTTCTTGAGGGGAAAGCTGTAACTCTGTGAGATGATTTCACAGAACACAAAGAAGTTTCTCAGAAAGCTTCTTTCTCTTTGTTATCGGAGGATATTTCCTTTGGTCCTATAGTCTTCAAAGGGATCCGAAATATCTGTTCTCAGATTTCACAGAAATAAGGCTAGCAAAGAGATCCACGAAATACACATGTAACTCTGTGAGATGAATTAACAGAACACTAAGCAGTTTCTCAGAAAGCTTCTTTCCAGATTTCATCTGAGGATATTTCCTTTTTCACCATAGCCCACTGTGGGCTTCCAATTATCACTTTGCCAATTCCACAAGAATTGTCTTAGCGAAAGGCTTCTTGAGGGGAAAGCTGTAACTCTGTGAGATGATTTCACAGAACACAAAGAAGTTTCTCAGAAAGCTTCTTTCTCTTTGTTTTGGCATGATATTTCCTTTGGCCCCATAGTCTTCAAAGGGTTCCGAAATACTGTTCTCAGATTCCACAGAAATAAGGCTAGCAAAGAGATCCACGAAATACACATGTAACTCTGTGAGATGAATTAATAGAACACTAAGCAGTTTCTCAGAAAGCTTCTTTCCAGATTTCATCGGAGGATATTTCCTGTTTCACCATAGCCCACTATGGGCTTCCAAATATCACTTTGACTATTCCACAAGAACTGTCTTAGCGAAAGGCTTCTTGAGGGGAAAGCTGTATCTCTGTGAGATGATTTCACAGAACACAAAGAAGTTTCTCAGAAAGCTTCTTTCTCTTTGTTATAGGAGGATATTTCCTTTGGCCCTATTCAAAGGGATCCGAAATATCTGTACTCAGATTCCACAGAAATAAGGCTAGCAAAGAGATCCACGAAATACAGATGTAACTCTGTGAGATGAATTAACAGAACACTAAGCAGTTTCTCAGAAAGCTTCTTTCCAGATTTCATCTGAGGATATTTCCTTTTTCACCAAAGCCCTCTAAGGTCTTCCAAATATCTCTTTGCCATTTCCACGACAACTCTCTTAGCGAAAGGCTTCTTGAGGGGAAAGCTGTAACTCTGTGAGATGATTTCACAGAACACAAAGAAGTTTCTCAGAAAGCTTCTTTCTCTTTGTTATGGGAGGATATTTCCTTTGGCCCTATAGTCTTCAAAGGGATCCGAAATATCTGTTCTCAGATTCCACAGAAATAAGGCTAGCAAAGAGATGCACGAAATACAGATGTAACTCTGTGAGATGAATTAACAGAACACTAAGCAGTTTCTCAGAAAGCTTCTTTCCAGATTTCATCTGAGGATATTTCCTTTTTCACCATAGCCCTCTCTGGGTTTCCAAATATCACTTTGCCAATTCCAGAAGAACTGTCTTAGCGAAAGGCTTCTTGAGGGGAAAGCTGTAACTCTGTGAGATGATTTCACAGAACACAAAGAAGTTTCTCCGAAAGCTTCTTTCTCTTTGTTTGGGCATGATATTTCCTTTGGCCCTATAGTCTTCAAAGGGATCCGAAATATCTGTTCTGAGATTCCACAGAAATAAGGCTAGCAAAGAGATCCACGAAATACACATGTAACTCTGTGAGATGAATTAACAGAACACTAAGCAGTTTCTCAGAAAGCTTCTTTCCAGATTTCATCTGAGGATATTTCCTTTTTCATCATAGCCCTCTATGGGCTTCCAAATATCTCTTTGCCATTTCCACGAGAACTCTCTTAGCGAAAGGCTTCTTGAGGGGAAAGCTGTAACTCTGTGAGATGATTTCACAGAACACAAAGAAGTTTCTCAGAAAGCTTCTTTCTCTTTGTTATTGGAGGATATTTCCTTTGCTCCTATAGTCTTCAAAGGGATCCGAAATATCTGTTCTCAGATTTCGCAGAAATAAGGCTAGCAAAGAGATCCACGAAATACACATGTAACTCTGTGAGATGAATTAACAGAACACTAAGCAGTTTCTCAGAAAGCTTCTTTCCAGATTTCATCTGAGGATATTTCCTTTTTCACCATAGCCCACTGTGGGCATCCAATTATCACTTTGCCAATTCCACAAGAACTGTCTCAGCGAAAGGCTTCTTGAGGGGAAAGCTGTAACTCTGTGAGATGATTTCACAGAACACAAAGAAGTTTCTCAGAAAGCTTCTTTCTCTTTGTTTTGGCATGATATTTCCTTTGGCCCTATAGTCTTCAAAGGGTTCCAAAATACTGTTCTCAGATTCCACAGAAATAAGACTAGCAAAGGGATCCACGAAATCCACATGTAGCTCTGTGACATGAATTAACAGAACACTAAGCAGTTTCTAAGAAAGCTTCTTTCCAGATTTCATCGGAGGATATTTCCTTTCTCACCATAGCCCACTATGGGCTTCCAAATATCACTTTGCCTATTCCACAAGAACTGTCTTGGCGAAAGGCTTCTTGAGGGGAAAGCTGTAACTCTGTGAGATGATTTCACAGAACACAAAGAAGTTTCTCAGGAAGCTTCTTTCTCTTTGTTATAGGAGGATATTTCCTTTGGCCCTATTGTCTTCAAAGGGATCCGAAATATCTGTACTCAGATTCCACAGAAATAAGGCTAGCAAAGAGATCCACGAAATACAGATGTAACTCTGTGAGATGAATTAACAGAACACTAATCAGTTTCTTAGAAAGCTTCTTTCCAGATTTCATCTGAGGATATTTCCTATTTCACCAAAGCCCTCTATGGGCGTCCAAATATCTCTTTGCCATTTCCACGAGAACTCTCTTAGCGAAAGGCTTCTTGAGGGGAAAGCTGTAACTCTGTGAGATGATTTCACAGAACACAAAGAAGTTTCTCAGAAAGCTTCTTTCTCTTTGTTATCGGAGGATATTTCCTTTGGCCGTATAGTCATCAATGGGATCCGAAATATCTGTTCTCAGATTCCACAGAAATAAGGCTAGCAAAGAGATCCACGAAATACACATGTAACTCTGTGAGATGAATTAACAGAACACTAAGCAGTTTCTCAGAAAGCTTCTTTCCAGATTTCATCTGAGGATATTTCCTTTTTCACCATAGCCCTCTAAGGGCTTCCAAATATCACTTTGCCAATTCCACAAGAACTGTCTTAGCGAAAGGCTTCTTGAGGGGAAAGCTGTAACTTTGTGAGATGATTTCAGAGAACACAAAGAAGTTTCTCAGAAAGCTTCTTTCTCTTTGTTATGGGAGGATATATCCTTTGGCCCTATAGTCTTCAAAGGGTTTCGAAATACTGTTCTCAGATTTCACAGAAATAAGGCTAGCAAAGAGATCCACGAAATACACATGTAACTCTGTGAGATGAATTAAAAGAACACTAAGCAGTTTCTCAGAAAGCTTCTTTCCAGATTTCATCTGAGGATATTTCCTTTTTCACCATAAACCTCTATGGGCTTCCAAATATCACTTTGCCAATTCCACAAGAACTGTCTTAGCGAAAGGGTTCTTGAGGGAAAAGCTGTAACTCTGTGAGATGATTTCACAGAACACAAAGAAGTTTCTCAGAAAGCTTCTTTCTCTTTGTTATGGGAGGATATATCCTTTGGCCCTATAGTCTTCAAAGGGATCCGAAATATCTGTTCTCAGATTCCACAGAAATAAGGCTAGCAAAGAGATGCACGAAATACAGATGTAACTCTGTGAGATGAATTAACAGAACACTAAGCAGTTTCTCAGAAAGCTTCTTTCCAGATTTCATCTGAGGATATTTCCTTTTTCACCATAGCCCTCTCTGGGTTTCCAAATATCACTTTGCCAATTCCAGAAGAACTGTCTTAGCGAAAGGCTTCTTGAGGGGAAAGCTGTAACTCTGTGAGATGATTTCACAGAACACAAAGAAGTTTCTCAGAAAGCTTCTTTCTCTTTGTTTTGGCATGATATTTCCTTTGGCCCTATAGTCTTCAAAGGGTTCCGAAATATCTGTTCTCAGATTCCAAAGAAATAAGGCTAGCAAAGAGATCCACGAAATACACATGTAACTCTGTGAGATGAATTAACAGAACACTAAGCAGTTTCTCAGAAAGCTTCTTTCCAGATTTCATCTGAGGATATTTCCTTTTTCATCATAGCCCTCTATGGGCTTCCAAATATCACTTTGCCAATTCCACAAGAACTGTCTTAGCGAAAGGGTTCTTGAGGGAAAAGCTGCAACTCTGTGTGATGATTTCACAGAACACAAAGAAGTTTCTCAGAAAGCTTCTTTCTCTTTGTTATGGGAGGATATTTCCTTTGGCCCTATAGTCTTCAAAGGGATCCGAAATATCTGTTCTCAGATTCCACAGAAATAAGGCTAGCAAAGAGATGCACGAAATACAGATGGAACTCTGTGAGACGAATTAACAGAACACTAAGCAGTTTCTCAGAAAGCTTCTTTCCAGATTTCATCTGAGGATATTTCCTTTTTCACCATAGCCCTCTATGGGCTTCCAAATATCACTTTGCCAATTCCAGAAGAACTGTCTTAGCGAAAGGCTTCTTGAGGGGAAAGCTGTAACTCTGTGAGATGATTTCACAGAACACAAAGAAGTTTCTCAGAAAGCTTCTTTCTCTTTGTTTTGGCATGATATTTCCTTTGGCCGTATAGTCTTCAAAGGGTTCCGAATTATCTGTTCTCAGATTCCACAGAAATAAGGCTAGCAAAGAGATCCACGAAATACACATGTAACTCTGTGAGATGAATTAACAGAACACTAAGCAGTTTCTCAGAAAGCTTCTTTGCAGATTTCATCGGAGGATATTTCTTTTTTCACCATAGCCCACTAGGGGCTTCCAAATATCACTTTGCCTATTCCACAAGAACTGTCTTAGCGAAAGGCTTCTTGAGGGGAAAGCTGTAACTCTGTGAGATGATTTCACAGAACACAAAGTAGTTTCTCAGAAAGCCTCTTTCTCTTTGTTATTAGAGGATATTTCCTTGGCCCTATTGTCTTCAATGGGATCCGAAATATCTGTACTCAGATTCCACAGAAATAAGGCTAGCAAAGAGATCCACGATATACAGATGTAACTCTGTGAGATGAATTAACAGAACACTAAGCAGTTTCTCAGAAAGCTTCTTTCCAGATTTCATCTGAGGATATTTCGTTTTTCACCATAGCCCTCTATGGGCTTCCAAATATCACTTTGCCTATTCCACAAGAACTGTCTTAGCGAAAAGCTTCTTGAGGGGAAAGCTGTAACTCTGTGAGATGATTTCAAAGAACACAAAGAAGTTTCTCAGAAAGCTTCTTTGTCTTTGTTATCGGAGGATATTTCCTTTCGCCCTATAGTCTTCAAAGGGATCCGAAATATCTGTTCTAAGATTCCACAGAAATAAGGCTAGCAAAGAGATCCACGAAATACACATGTAACTCTGTGAGATGAATTAACAGAACACTAAGCAGTTTCTCAGAAAGCTTCTTTGCAGATTTCATCAGAGGATAATTCCTTTTTCACCATAGCCCTATATGGGCTTCCAAATATCACTTTGCCAATTCCACAAGAACTGTCTTAGCGAAAGGCTTCTTGAGGGGAAAGCTGTAACTCTGTGAGATGATTTCACAGAACACAAAGAAGTTTCTCAGAAAGCTTCCTTCTCTTTGTTATCGGAGGATATTTCCTTTGGCCCTATAGTCTTCAATGGGATCCGAAATATCTGTTCTCAGATTCCACAGAAATAAGGCTAGCAAAGAGATCCACGAAATACACATGTAACTCTGTGAGATGAATTAACAGAACACTAAGCAGTTTCTCAGAAAGCTTCTTTCCAGATTTCATCTGAGGATATTTCCTTTTTCACCATAGCCCTCTAAGGGCTTCCAAATATCACTTTGCCAATTCCACAAGAACTGTCTTAGCGAAAGGCTTCTTGAGGGGAAAGCTGTAACTTTGTGAGATGATTTCAGAGAACACAAAGAAGTTTCTCAGAAAGCTTCTTTCTCTTTGTTTTGGCATGATATTTCCTTTGGCCCTGTAGTCTTCAAACGGTTCCGAAATACTGTTCTCAGATTCCACAGAAATAAGGCTAGCAAAGAGATCCACGAAATACACATGTAACTCTGTGAGATGAATTAACAGAACACTAAGCAGTTTCTCAGAAAGCTTCTTTCCAGATTTCATCTGAGGATATTTCCTTTTTCACCATAGCCCACTATGGGCTTCCAAACATCACTTTGCCTATTCCACAAGAACTGTCTTAGCGAAAGGCTTCTTGAGGGGAAAGCTGTAACTCTGTGAGATGATTTCACAGAAGACAAAGTAGTTTCTCCGAAAGCTTCTTTCTCTTTGTTATAGGAGGATATTTCCTTTGGACCTATTGTCTTCAATGGGATCCGAAATATCTGTACTCAGATTCCACAGAAATAAGGCTAGCAAAGAGATCCACGAAATACAGATGTAACTCTGTGAGATGAATTAACAGAACACTAAGCAGTTTCTCAGAAAGCTTCCTTCCAGATTTCATCTGAGGATATTTCCTTTTTCACCATAGCCCTCTATGGGCTTTTAAATATCACTTTCCCTATTCCACAAGAACTGTCTTAGCGAAAGGCTTCTTGAGGGAAAAGCTGTAACTCTGTGTGATGATTTCACAGAACACAAAGAAGTTTCTCAGAAAGCTTCCTTCTCTTTGTTATCGGAGGATATTTCCTTTAGCCCTATAGTCTTCAAAGGGTTCCGAAATATCTGTTCTCAGATTCCACAGAAATAAGGCTAGCAAAGAGATCCACGAAATACAGATGGAACTCTGTGAAACGAATTAACAGAACACTAAACAGTTTCTCAGAAAGCTTCTTTCCAGATTTCATCTGAGGATATTTCCTTTTTCACCATAGCCCTCTAAGGGCTTCCAAATATCACTTTGCCAATTCCAGAAGAACTGTCTAAGCGAAAGGCTTCTTGAGGGGAAAGCTGTAACTCTGTGAGATGATTTCACAGAAAACAAAGAAGTTTCTCAGAAAGCTTCTTTCTCTTTGTTTTGGCATGATATTTCCTTTGGCCCTATCGTCTTCAAAGGGTTCCTAAATATCTGTTCTCAGAATCTACAGAAATAAGGCTAGCAAAGAGATCCACGACATACACATGTAACTCTCTGAGATGAATTAACAGAACAATAAGCAGTTTCTCAGAAAGCTTCTTTGCAGATTTCATCGGAGGATATTTCCTTTTTCACCATAGCCCTCTATGGGGCTCGAAATATCACTTTGCCAATTCCACAAGAACTGTCTTAGCGAAAGGCTTCTTGAGGGGAAAGCTGTGACTCTGTGAGATGATTTCACAGAACACAACGATGTTTCTCAGAAAGCTTCTTTCTCTTTGTTTTGGCATGATATTTCCTTTGGCTCTATAGTCCTCAAAGGGTTCCGAAATATCTGTTCTCAGATTCCACAGAAATAAGGCTAGCAAAGGGATCCACGAAATCCACATGTAGCTCTGTGACATGAATTAACAGAACACTAAGCAGTTTCTCAGAAGGCTTCTTTCCAGATTTCATCTGAGGATATTTCCTTTTTCACCATAGCCCTCTATGGGCTTCCAAATATCACTTTGCCTATTCCACAAGAACTGTCTTAGCGAAAGGCTTCTGGAGGGGAAAGCTGTAACTCTGTGAGATGATTTCACAGAGCACAAAGAAGTTTCTCAGAAAGCTTCTTTCTCTTTGTTATAGGAGGATATTTCCTTTGGCCCTATAGTCTTCAAAGGGATCCGAAATAGCTGTTCTCAGATTCCACAGAAATAAGGCTAGCAAAGAGATACACGAAACACAGATGTAACTCTGTGAGATGAATTAACAGAACACTAAGCAGTTTCTCAGAAAGCTTCTTTCCAGATTTCATCTGAGGATATTTCCTTTTTCATCATAGCCCTCTATGGGCTGCCAAATATCACTTTGCCAATTCCACAAGAACTGTCTTAGCTAAAGGCTTCTTGAGGAGAAAGCTGTAACTCTGTGAGATAATTTCACAGAACACAAAGAAGTTTCTCAGAAAGCTTCTTTCTCTTTGTTATTGGAGGATATTTCCTTTGCTCCTATAGTCTTCAAAGAGATCCGAAATATCTGTTCTCAGATTTCGCAGAAATAAGGCTAGCAAAGAGATCCACGAAATACACATGTAACTCTGTGAGATGAATTAACAGAACACTAAGCAGTTTCTCAGAAAGCTTCTTTCCAGATTTCATCTGAGGATATTTCCTTTTTCACCATAGCCCTCTAAGGGCTTCCAAATATCACTTTGCCAATTCCACAAGAACTGTCTTAGCGAAAGGCTTCTTGAGGGGAAAGCTGTAACTTTGTGAGATGATTTCAGAGAACACAAAGAAGTTTCTCAGAAAGCTTCTTTCTCTTTGTTTTGGCATGATATTTCCATTGGCCCTATAGTCTTCAAAGGGTTCCGAAATACTGTTCTCAGATTCCACAGAAATAAGGTTAGCAAAGAGATCCACGAAATACACATGTAACTCTGTGAGATGAATTAAAAGAACACTAAGCAGTTTCTCAGAAAGCTTCTTTCCAGATTTCATCTGAGGATATTTCCTTTTTCACAATAAACCTCTAAGGGCTTCCAAATATCACTTTGCCAATTCCACAAGAACTGTCTTAGCGAAAGGGTTCTTGAGGGAAAAGCTGTAACTCTGTGAGATGATTTCACAGAACACAAAGAAGTTTCTCAGAAAGCTTCTTTCTCTTTGTTATGGGAGGATATTTGCTTTGGCCCTATAGTCTTCAAAGGGATCCGAAATATCTGTTCTCAGATTCCACAGAAATAAGGCTAGCAAAGAGATGCACGAAATACAGATGTAACTCTGTGAGATGAATTAACAGAACACTAATCAGTTTCTCAGAAAACTTCTTTCCAGATTTCATCTGAGGATATTTCCTTTTTCACCATAGCCCTCTCTGGGCTTCCAAATATCACTTTGCCAATTCCAGAAGAACTGTCTTAGCGAAAGGCTTCTTGAGGGGAAAGCTGTAACTCTGTGAGATGATTTCACAGAGCACAAAGAAGTTTCTCAGAAAGCTTCTTTCTCTTTGTTATAGGAGGATATTTCCTTTGGCCCTATAGTCTTCAAAGGGATCCGAAATAGGTGTTCTCAGATTCCACAGAAATAAGGCTAGCAAAGAGATACACGAAACACAGATGTAATTCTGTGAGATGAATTAACAGAACACTAAGCAGTTTCTCAGAGAGCTTCATTCCAGATTTCATCTGAGGATATTTCCTTTTTTATCATAGCCCTCTATGGGCTTCCAAATATCACTTTGCCAATTCCACAAGAACTGTCTTAGCGAAAGGCTTCTTGAGGGGAAAGCTGTAACTCTGTGAGATGATTTCACAGAACACAAAGAAGTTTCTCAGAAAGCTTCTTTCTCTTTGTTATCGGAGGATATTTCCTTTGGCCCTATAGTCATCAATGGGATCCGAAATATCTGTTCTCAGATTCCACAGAAATAAGGCTAGCAAAGAGATCCACGAAAAACACATGTAACTCTGTGAGATGATTTAACAGAACACTAAGCAGTTTCTCAGAAAGCTTCTTTCCAGCTTTCATCTGAGGATGTTTCCTTTTTCACCGTAGCCCTCTATGGGCTTCCAAATATCACTTTGCCAATTCCACAAGAACTGTCTCAGCGAAAGGTTTCTTGAGGGGAAAGCTGTAACTCTGTGAGATGATTTCACAGAACACAAAGAAGTTTCTCAGAAAGCTTCTTTCTCTTTGTTTTGGCATGATATTTCCTTTGGCCCTATAGTCTTCAAAGGGTTCCGAAATACTGTTCTCAGATTCCACAGAAATAAGGCTAGCAAAGAGATCCACGAAATACACATGTAACTCTGTGAGATGAATTAACAGAACACTAAGCAGTTTCTCAGAAAGCTTCTTTCCAGATTTCATCGGAGGATATTTCCTGTTTCACCATAGCCCACATGGGCTTCCAAATATCACTTTGCCTATTCCACAAGAACTGTCTTAGCGAAAGGCTTCTTGAGGGGAAAGCTGTAACTCTGTGAGATGATTTCACAGAACACGAAGAAGTTTCTCAGAAAGCTTCTTTCTCTTTGTTATAGGAGGATATTTCCTTTGGCCCTATTGTCTTCAAAGGGATCCGAAATATCTGTACTCAGATTCCACAGAAATAAGGCTAGCAAAGAGATCCACGAAATACAGATGTAACTCTGTGAGATGAATTAACGGAACACTAAGCAGTTTCTCAGAAAGCTTCTTTCCAGATTTCATCTGAGGATATTTCCTTTTTCACCAAAGCCCTCTATGGGCTTCCAAATATCTCTTTGCCATTTCCACGAGAACTCTCTTAGCGAAAGGCTTCCTGAGGGGAAAGCTGTAACTCTGTGAGATGATTTCACAGAACACAAAGAAGTTTCTCAGAAAGCTTCTTTCTCTTTGTTTTGGCATGATATTTCCTTTGGCCGTATAGTCTTCAAAGGGTTCCGAAATATCTGTTCTCAGATTCCACAGAAATAAGGCTAGCAAAGAGATCCACGAAATACACATGTAACTCTGTGAGATGAATTAACAGAACACTAAGCAGTTTCTCAGAAAGCTTCTTTCCAGATTTCATCGGAGGATATTTCCTTTTTCACCATAGCCCACTATGGGCTTCCAAATATCACTTTGCCTATTCCACAAGAACTGTCTTAGCGAAAGGCTTCTTGAGGGGAAAGCTGTAATTCTGTGAGATGATTTCACAGAACACAAAGTAGTTTCTCAGAAAGCCTCTTTCTCTTTGTTATTAGAGGATATTTCCTTGGCCCTATTGTCTTCAATGGGATCCGAAATATCTGTACTCAGATTCCACAGAAATAAGGCTAGCAAAGAGATCCACGAAATACAGATGTAACTCTGTGAGATGAATTAACAGAACACTAAGCAGTTTCTCAGAAAGCTTCTTTCCAGATTTCATCTGAGGATATTTCCTTTTTCACCATAGCCCTATATGGGCTTCCAAATATCACTTTGCCTATTCCACAAGAACTGTCTTAGCGAAAAGCTTCTTGAGGGGAAAGCTGTAACTCTGTGAGATGATTTCAAAGAACACAAAGAAGTTTCTCAGAAAGCTTCTTTGTCTTTGTTATCGGAGGATATTTCCTTTCGCCCTATAGTCTTCAAAGGGATCCGAAATATCTGTTCTAAGATTCCACAAAAATAAGGCTAGCAAAGAGATCCACGAAATACACATGTAACTCTGTGAGATGAATTAACAGAACACTAAGCAGTTTCTCAGAAAGCTTCTTTGCAGATTTCATCAGAGGATAATTCCTTTTTCACCATAGCCCTATATGGGCTTCCAAATATCACTTTGCCAATTCCACAAGAATTGTCTTAGCGAAAGGCTTCTTGAGGGGAAAGCTGTAACTCTGTGAGATGATTTCACAGAACACAAAGAAGTTTCTCAGAAAGCTTCCTTCTCTTTGTTATCGGAGGATATTTCCTTTGGCCCTATAGTCTTCAATGGGTTCCGAAATATCTGTTCTCAGATTCCACAGAAATAAGGCTAGCAAAGAGATCCACGAAATACACATGTAACTCTGTGAGATGAATTAACAGAACACTAAGCAGTTTCTCAGAAAGCTTCTTTCCAGATTTCATCTGAGGATATTTCCTTTTTCACCATAGCCCTCTAAGGGCTTCCAAATATCACTTTGCCAATTCCACAAGAACTGTCTTAGCGAAAGGCTTCTTGAGGGGAAAGCTGTAACTTTGTGAGATGATTTCAGAGAACACAAAGAAGTTTCTCAGAAAGCTTCTTTCTCTTTGTTATAGGAGGATATTTCCTTTGGACCTATTGTCTTCAATGGGATCCGAAATATCTGTACTCAGATTCCACAGAAATAAGGCTAGCAAAGAGATCCACGAAATACACATGTAACTCTGTGAGATGAATTAACAGAACACTAAGCAGTTTCTCAGAAAGCTTCCTTCCAGATTTCATCTGAGGATATTTCCTTTTTCACCATAGCCCTCTATGGGCTTCCAAATATCACTTTCCCTATTCCACAAGAACTGTCTTAGCGAAAGGCTTCTTGAGGGAAAAGCTGTAACTCTGTGTGATGACTTCACAGAACACAAAGAAGTTTCTCAGAAAGCTTCCTTCTCTTTGTTATCGGAGGATATTTCCTTTAGCCCTATAGTCTTCAAAGGGTTCCGAAATATCTGTTCTCAGATTCCACAGAAATAAGGCTAGCAAAGAGATCCACGAAATACAGATGGAACTCTGTGAAACGAATTAACAGAACACTAAGCAGTTTCTCAGAAAGCTTCTTTCCAGATTTCATCTGAGGATATTTCCTTTTTCACCATAGCCCTCTAAGGGCTTCCAAATATCACTTTGCCAATTCCAGAAGAACTGTCTAAGCGAAAGGCTTCTTGAGGGGAAAGCTGTAACTCTGTGAGATGATTTCACAGAAAACAAAGAAGTTTCTCAGAAAGCTTCTTTCTCTTTGTTTTGGCATGATATTTCCTTTGGCCCTATCGTCTTCAAAGGGTTCCTAAATATCTGTTCTCAGAATCTACAGAAATAAGGCTAGCAAAGAGATCCACGAAATACACATGTAACTCTCTGAGATGAATTAACAGAACACTAAGCAGTTTCTCAGAAAGCTTATTTGCAGATTTCATCGGAGGATATTTCCTTTTTCACCATAGCCCTCTATGGGGCTCGAAATATCACTTTGCCAATTCCACAAGAACTGTCTTAGCGAAAGGCTTCTTGAGGGGAAAGCTGTGACTCTGTGAGATGATTTCACAGAACACAACGATGTTTCTCAGAAAGCTTCTTTCTCTTTGTTTTGGCATGATATTTCCTTTGGCTCTATAGTCTTCAAAGGGTTCCGAAATATCTGTTCTCAGATTCCACAGAAATAAGGCTAGCAAAGGGATCCACGAAATCCACATGTAGCTCTGTGACATGAATTAACAGAACACTAAGCAGTTTCTCAGAAGGCTTCTTTCCAGATTTCATCTGAGGATATTTCCTTTTTCACCATAGCCCTCTATGGGCTTCCAAATATCACTTTGCCTATTCCACAAGAACTGTCTTAGCAAAAGGCTTCTGGAGGGGAAAGCTGTAACTCTGTGAGATGATTTCACAGAGCACAAAGAAGTTTCTCAGAAAGCTTCTTTCTCTTTGTTATAGGAGGATATTTCCTTTGGCCCTATAGTCTTCAAAGGGATCCGAAATAGCTGTTCTCAGATTCCACAGAAATAAGGCTAGCAAAGAGATACACGAAACACAGATGTAACTCTGTGAGATGAATTAACAGAACACTAAGCAGTTTCTCAGAAAGCTTCTTTCCAGATTTCATCTGAGGATATTTCCTTTTTCATCATAGCCCTCTATGGGCTGCCAAATATCACTTTGCCAATTCCACAAGAACTGTCTTAGCGAAAGGCTTCTTGAGGGGAAAGCTGTAACTCTGTGAGATGATTTCACAGAACACAAAGAAGTTTCTCAGAAAGCTTCTTTCTCTTTGTTATTGGAGGATATTTCCTTTGCTCCTATAGTCTTCAAAGGGATCCGAAATATCTGTTCTCAGATTTCGCAGAAATAAGGCTAGCAAAGAGATCCACGAAAAACACATGTAACTCTGTGAGATGAATTAACAGAACACTAAGCAGCTTCTCAGAAAGCTTCTTTCCAGATTTCATCTGAGGATATTTCCTTTTTCACCATAGCCCACTGTGGGCTTCCAATTATCACTTTACCAATTCCACAAGAACTGTCTCAGCGAAAGGCTTCTTGAGGGGAAAGCTGTAACTCTGTGAGATGATTTCACAGAGCACAAAGAAGTTTCTCAGAAAGCTTCTTTCTCTTTGTTTTGGCATGATATTTCCTTTGGCCCTATAGTCTTCAAAGGGTTCCGAAATACTGTTCTCAGATTCTACAGAAATAAGGCTAGCAAAGAGATCCACGAAATACACATGTAACTCTGTGAGATGAATTAACAGAACACTAAGCAGTTTCTCAGAAAGCTTCTTTCCAGATTTCATCTGAGGATATTTCCTTTTTCACCATAGCCCTCTATGGGCTTCCAAATATCACTTTGCCTATTCCACAAGAACTGTCTTAGCGAAAGGCTTCTTGAGGGGAAAGCTGTAACTCTGTGAGATGATTTCACAGAACACAAAGAAGTTTCTCAGAAAGCTTCTTTCTCTTTGTTATCGGAGGATATTTCCTTTGGCCGTATAGTCATCAATGGGATCCGAAATATCTGTTCTCAGATTCCACAGAAATAAGGCTAGCAAAGAGATCCACGAAATACACATGTAACTCTGTGAGATGAATTAACAGAACACTAAGCAGTTTCTCAGAAAGCTTCTTTCCAGATTTCATCTGAGGATATTTCCTTTTTCACCATAGCCCTCTAAGGGCTTCCAAATATCACTTTGCCAATTCCACAAGAACTGTCTTAGCGAAAGGCTTCTTGAGGGGAAAGCTGTAACTTTGTGAGAAGATTTCAGAGAACACAAAGAAGTTTCTCAGAAAGCTTCTTTCTCTTTGTTTTGGCATGATATTTCCTTTGGCCCTATAGTCTTCAACGGGTTCCGAAATACTGTTCTCAGATTCCACAGAAATAAGGTTAGCAAAGAGATCCACGAAATACACATGTAACTCTGTGAGATGAATTAAAAGAACACTAAGCAGTTTCTCAGAAAGCTTCTTTCCAGATTTCATCTGAGGATATTTCCTTTTTCACCATAAACCTCTATGGGCTTCCAAATATCACTTTGCCAATTCCACAAGAACTGTCTTAGCGAAAGGGTTCTTGAGGGAAAAGCTGTAACTCTGTGAGATGATTTCACAGAACACAAAGAAGTTTCTCAGAAAGCTTCTTTCTCTTTGTTATGGGAGGATATTTCCTTTGGCCCTATAGTCTTCAAAGGGATCCGAAATATCTGTTCTCAGATTCCACAGAAATAAGGCTAGCAAAGAGATACACGAAATACAGATGTAACTCTGTGAGATGAATTAACAGAACACTAAGCAGTTTCTCAGAAAGCTTCTTTCCAGATTTCATCTGAGGATATTTCCTTTTTCACCATAGCCCTCTCTGGGCTTCCAAATATCACTTTGCCAATTCCAGAAGAACTGTCTTAGCGAAAGGCTTCTTGAGGGGAAAGCTGTAACTCTGTGAGATGATTTCACAGAACACAAAGAAGTTTCTCAGAAAGATTCTTTCTCTTTGTTTTGGCATGATATTTCCTTTGGCCCTATAGTCTTCAAAGGGTTCCGAAATATCTGTTCTCATATTCCACAGAAATAAGGCTAGCAAAGAGATCCACGAAATACACATGTAACTCTGTGAGATGAATTAACAGAACACTAAGCAGTTTCTCAGAAAGCTTCTTTCCAGATTTCATCGGAGGATATTTCCTTTTTCACCGTAGCCCACTATGGGCTTCCAAACATCACATTGCCTATTCCACAAGAACTGTCTTAGCGAAAGGCTTCTTGAGGGGAAAGCTGTAACTCTGTGAGATGATTTCACAGAAGACAAAGAAGTTTCTCCGAAAGCTTCTTTCTCTTTGTTATAGGAGGATATTTCCTTTGGCCCTATTGTCTTCAATGGGATCCGAAATATCTGTACTCAGATTCCACAGAAATAAGGCTAGCAAAGAGATCCACGAAATACAGACGTAACTCTGTGAGATGAATTAACAGAACACTAAGCGATTTCTCAGAAAGCTTCCTTCCAGATTTCATCTGAGGATATTTCCTTTTTCACCATAGCCCTCTATGGGCTTTTAAATATCACTTTCCCTATTCCACAAGAACTGTCTTAGCGAAAGGCTTCTTGAGGGAAAAGCTGTAACTCTGTGAGATGATTTCACAGAACACAAAGAAGTTTCTCAGAAAGCTTCCTTCTCTTTGTTATCGGAGGATATTTCCTTTGGCCCTATAGTCTTCAAAGGGTTCCGAAATATCTGTTCTCAGATTCCACAGAAATAAGGCTAGCAAAGAGATACACGAAACACAGATGTAATTCTGTGAGATGAATTAACAGAACACTAAGCAGTTTCTCAGAGAGCTTCTTTCCAGATTTCATCTGAGGATATTTCCTTTTTTATCATAGCCCTCTATGGGCTTCCAAATATCACTTTGCCAATTCCACAAGAACTGTCTTAGCGAAAGGCTTCTTGAGAGGAAAGCTGTAACTCTGTGAGATGATTTCACAGAACACAAAGAAGTTTCTCAGAAAGCTTCTTTCTCTTTGTTATCGGAGGATATTTCCTTTGGCCCTATAGTCATCAATGGGATCCGAAATATCTGTTCTCAGATTCCACAGAAATAAGGCTAGCAAAGAGATCCACGAAAAACACATGTAACTCTGTGAGATGATTTAACAGAACACTAAGCAGTTTCTCAGAAAGCTTCTTTCCAGCTTTCATCTGAGGATGTTTCCTTTTTCACCGTAGCCCTCTATGGGCTTCCAAATATCACTTTGCCAATTCCACAAGAACTGTCTCAGCGAAAGGTTTCTTGAGGGGAAAGCTGTAACTCTGTGAGATGATTTCACAGAACACAAAGAAGTTTCTCAGAAAGCTTCTTTCTCTTTGTTTTGGCATGATATTACCTTTGGCCCTATAGTCTTCAAAGAGTTCCGAAATACTGTTCTCAGATTCCACAGAAATAAGGCTAGCAAAGAGATCCACGAAATACACATGTAACTCTGTGAGATGAATTAACAGAACACTAAGCAGTTTCTCAGAAAGCTTCTTTCCAGATTTCATCGGAGGATATTTCCTGTTTCACCATAGCCCACATGGGCTTCCAAATATCACTTTGCCTATTCCACAAGAACTGTCTTAGCGAAAGGCTTCTTGAGGGGAAAGCTGTAACTCTGTGAGATGGTTTCACAGAACACAAAGAACTTTCTCAGAAAGCTTCTTTCTCTTTGTTATAGGAGGATATTTCCTTTGGCCCTATTGTCTTCAAAGGGATCCGAAATATCTGTACTCAGATTCCACAGAAATAAGGCTAGCAAAGAGATCCAAGAAATACAGATGTAACTCTGTGAGATGAATTAACGGAACACTAAGCAGTTTCTCAGAAAGCTTCTTTCCAGATTTCATCTGAGGATATTTCCTTTTTCACCAAAGCCCTCTATGGGCTTCCAAATATCTCTTTGCCATTTTCACGAGAACTCTCTTAGCGAAAGGCTTCTTGAGGGGAAAGCTGTAACTCTGTGAGATGATTTCACAGAACACAAAGAAGTTTCTCAGAAAGCTTCTTTCTCTTTGTTATCGGAGGATATTTCCTTTGGTCCTATAGTCTTCAAAGGGATCCGAAATATCAGTTCTCAGATTCCACAGAAATAAGGCTAGCAAAGAGATCCACGAAATACACATGTAACTCTGTGAGATGAATTAACAGAACACTAAGCAGTTTCTCAGAAAGCTTCTTTCCAGATTTCATCTGAGGATATTTCCTTTTTCACCATAGCCCTCTATGGGCTTCAAAATATCACTTTGCCAATTCCACAAGAACTGTCTCAGCGAAAGGCTTCTTGAGGGGAAAGCTGTAACTCTGTGAGATGATTTCACAGAACACAAAGAAGTTTCTCAGAAAGCTTCTTTCTCTTTGTTTTGGCATGATATTTCCTTTGGCCCTGTAGTCTTCAAAGGGTTCCGAAATACTGTTCTCAGATTCCACAGAAATAAGGCTAGCAAAGAGATCCACGAAATACACATGTAACTCTGTGAGATGAATTAACAGAACACTAAGCAGTTTCTCAGAAAGCTTCTTTCCAGATTTCATCGGAGGATATTTCCTTTTTCACCAAAGCCCTCTATGGGCTTCCAAATATCTCTTTGCCATTTCCACGAGAACTCTCTTAGCGAAAGGCTTCTTGAGGGGAAAGCTGTAACTCTGTGAGATGATTTCACAGAACACAAAGAAGTTTCTCAGAAAGCTTCTTTCTCTTTGTTATCGGAGGATATTTCCTTTGGTCCTATAGTCTTCAAAGGGATCCGAAATATCTGTTCTCAGATTTCACAGAAATAAGGCTAGCAAAGAGATCCACGAAATACACATGTAACTCTGTGAGATGAATTAACAGAACACTAAGCAGTTTCTCAGAAAGCTTCTTTCCAGATTTCATCTGAGGATATTTCCTTTTTCACCATAGCCCACTGTGGGCTTCCAATTATCACTTTGCCAATTCCACAAGAACTGTCTTAGCGAAAGGCTTCTTGAGGGGAAAGCTGTAACTCTGTGAGATGATTTCACAGAACACAAAGAAGTTTCTCAGAAAGCTTCTTTCTCTTTGTTTTGGCATGATATTTCCTTTGGCCCCATAGTCTTCAAAGGGTTCCGAAATACTGTTCTCAGATTCCACAGAAATAAGGCTAGCAAAGAGATTCACGAAATACACATGTAACTCTGTGAGATGAATTAATAGAACACTAAGCAGTTTCTCAGAAAGCTTCTTTACAGATTTCATCGGAGGATATTTCCTGTTTCACCATAGCCCACTATGGGCTTCCAAATATCACTTTGACTATTCCACAAGAACTGTCTTAGCGAAAGGCTTCTTGAGGGAAAGCTGTATCTCTGTGAGATGATTTCACAGAACACAAAGAAGTTTCTCAGAAAGCTTCTTTCTCTTTGTTATAGGAGGATATTTCCTTTGGCCCTATTCAAAGGGATCCGAAATATCTGTACTCAGATTCCACAGAAATAAGGCTAGCAAAGAGATCCACGAAATACAGATGTAACTCTGTGAGATGAATTAACAGAACACTAAGCAGTTTCTCAGAAAGCTTCTTTCCAGATTTCATCTGAGGATATTTCCTTTTTCACCAAAGCCCTCTAAGGGCTTCCAAATATCTCTTTGCCATTTCCACGAGAACTCTCTTAGCGAAAGGCTTCTTGAGGGGAAAGCTGTAACTCTGTGAGATGATTTCACAGAACACACAGAAGTTTCTCAGAAAGCTTCTTTCTCTTTGTTATCGGAGGATATTTCCTTTGGTCCTATAGTCTTCAAAGGGATCCGAAATATCTGTTCTCAGATTGCACAGAAATAAGGCTAGCAAAGAGATCCACGAAATACACATGTAACACTGTGAGATGAATTAACAGAACACTAAGCAGTTTCTCAGAAAGCTTCTTTCCAGATTTCCTCTGAGGATATTTACTTTTTCACCATAGCCCACTGTGGGCTTCCAATTATCACTTTGCCAATTGCACAAGAACTGTCTCAGCGAAAGGCTTCTTGAGGGGAAAGCTGTAACTCTGTGAGATGATTTCACAGAACACAAAGAAGTTTCTCAGAAAGCTTCTTTCTCTTTGTTTTGGCATGATATTTCCTTTGGCCCTATAGTCTTCAAAGGGTTCCGAAATACTGTTCTCAGATTCCACAGAAATAAGGCTAGCAAAGAGATCCACGAAATACACATGTAACTCTGTGAGATGAATTAACAGAACACTAAGCAGTTTCTCAGAAAGCTTCTTTCCAGATTTCATCGGAGGATACTTCCTTTTTCACCATAGCCCACTATGGGCTTCCAAATATCACTTTGCCTATTCCACAAGAACTGTCTTAGCGAAAGGCTTCTTGAGGGGAAAGCTGTAACTCTGTGAGATTATTTCACAGAACACAAAGAAGTTTCTCAGAAAGCTTCTTTCTCTTTGTTATCGGAGGATATTTCCTTTGGTCCTATAGTCTTCAAAGGGATACGAAATATCTGTTTTCAGATTCCACAGAAATAAGGCTAGCAAAGAGATCCACGAAATACACATGTATCTCTGTGAGATGAATTAACAGAACACTAAGCAGTTTCTAAGAAAGCTTCTTTCCAGATTTCATCTGAGGATATTTCCTTTTTCACCGTAGCCCTCTATGGGCTTCCAAATATCACTTTGCCTATTCCACAAGAACTGTCTTAGCGAAAGGCTTCTTGAGGGGAAAGGTGTAACTCTGTGAGATGATTTCACAGAACACAAAGAAGTTTCTCAGAAAGCTTCGTTCTCTTTGTTTTGGCATGATATTTCCTTTGGCCCTATAGTCTTCAAAGGGTTCCGAAATACTGTTCTCAGATTCCACAGAAATAAGGCTAGCAAAGAGATCCACGAAATACACATGTAACTCTGTGAGATGAATTAACAGAACACTAAGCAGTTTCTCAGAAAGCTTCTTTCCAGATTTCATCTGAGGATATTTCCTTTTTCACCAAAGCCCTCTAGGGGCTTCCAAATATCTCTTTGCCATTTCCACGAGAACTCTCTTAGCGAAAGGCTTCTTGAGGGGAAAGCTGTAACTCTGTGAGATGATTTCACAGAACACAAAGAAGTTTCTCAGAAAGCTTCTTTCTCTTTGTTATCGGAGGATATTTCCTTTGGTCCTATAGTCTTCAAAGGGATCCGAAATATCTGTTCTCAGATTTCACAGAAATAATGCTAGCAAAGAGATCCACGAAATACACATGTAACTCTGTGAGATGAATTAACAGAACACTAAGCAGTTTCTCAGAAAGCTTCTTTCCAGATTTCATCGGAGGATATTTCCTATTTCACCATAGCCCACTATGGGCTTCCAAATATCACTTTGCATATTCCACAAGAACTGTCTTAGCGAAAGGCTTCTTGAGGGGAAAGCTGTAACTCTGTGAGATGATTTCACAGAACACAAAGCAGTTTCTCAGAAAGCTTCTTTCTCTTTGTTATAGGAGGATATTTCCTTTGGCCTTATTGTCTTCAAAGGGATCCGAAATATCTGTACTCAGATTCCACAGAAATAAGGCTAACAAAGAGATCCACGAAATACAGATGTAACTCTGTGAGATGAATTAACAGAACACTAAGCAGTTTCTCAGAAAGCTTCTTTCCAGATTTCATCTGAGGATATTTCCTTTTTCACCAAAGCCCTCTATGGGCTTCCAAATATCTCTTTTCCATTTCCACGATAACTCTCTTAGCGAAAGGCTTCTTGAGGGGAAAGCTGTAATTCTGTGAGGTGATTTCACAGAACAAAAAGAAGTTTCTCAGAAAGCTTCTTTCTCTTTGTTATCGGAGGATATTTCCTTTGGTCCTATAGTCTTCAAAGGGATCCGAAATATCTGTTCTCAGATTTCATAGAAATAAGGCTAGCAAAGAGATCCACGAAATACACATGTAACTCTGTGAGATGAATTAACAGAACAGTAAGCAGTTTCTCAGAAAGCTTCTTTCCAGATTTCATCTGAGGATATTTCCTTTTTCACCATAGCCCACTGTGGGCTTCCAATTATCACTTTGCCAATTCCACAAGAACTGTCTCAGCGAAAGGCTTCTTGAGGGGAAAGCTGTAACTCTGTGAGATGATTTCACAGAACACAAAGAAGTTTCTCAGAAAGCTTCTTTCTCTTTGTTTTGGCATGATATTTCCTTTGGCCCTATAGTCTTCAAAGGGTTCCGAAATACTGTTCTCAGATTCCACAGAAATAAGTCTAGCAAAGAGATCCACGAAATACACATGTAACTCTGTGAGATGAATTAACAGAACACTAAGCAGTTTCTCAGAAAGCTTCTTTCCAGATTTCATCTGAGGATATTTCCTTTTTCACCATAGCCCTCTATGGGCTTCCAAATATCACTTTGCCTATTCCACAAGAACTGTCTTAGCGAAAGGCTTCTTGGGGGAAAAGCTGTAAATCTGAGAGATGATTTCACAGAACAAAAAGAAGTTTCTCAGAAAGCTTCTTTCTCTTTGTTATGGGAGGATATTTCCTTAGGCCCTATAGTCTTCAATGGGATCCGAAATATCTGTTCTCAGATTCCACAGAAATAAGGCTAGCAAAGAGATCCACGAAATACAGATGTAACTCTGTGAGATGAATTAATAGAACACTAACCAGTTTCTCAGAAAGCTTCTTTCCAGATTTCATCTGAGGATATTTCCTTTTTCACCAAAGCCCTCTATGGGCTTCCAAATATCTCTTTGCTATTTCCACAAGAACTGTCTTAGCGAAAGGCTTCTTGAGGGGAAAGCTGTAACTCTGTGAGATGATATCACAGAACACAAAGAAGTTTCTCAGAAAGCTTCTTTCTCTTTGTTATCGGAGGATATTTCCTTTGGTCCTATAGTCTTCAAAGGGATACGAAATATCTGTTCTCAGATTCCACAGAAATAAGGCTAGCAAAGAGATCCACGAAATACACATGTATCTCTGTGAGATGAATTAACAGAACACTAAGCAGTTTCTCAGAAAGCTTCTTTCCAGATTTCATCTGAGGATATTTCCTTTTTCACCGTAGCCCTCTATGGGCTTCCAAATATCACTTTGCCAATTCCACAAGAACTGTCTCAGCGAAAGGCTTCTTGAGGGGAAAGCTGTAACTCTGTGAGATGATTTCACAGAACACAAAGAAGTTTCTCAGAAAGCTTCTTTCTCTTTGTTTTGGCATGATATTTCCTTTGGCCCTATAGTCTTCAAAGGGTTTCGAAATACTGTTCTCAGATTCCACAGAAAAAAGGCTAGTAAAGAGATCCACGAAATACACATGTAACTCTGTGAGATGAATTAACAGAACACTAAGCAGTTTCTCAGAAAGCTTCTTTCCAGATTTCATCGGAGGATATTTCCTTTTTCACCATAGCCCACTATGGGCTTCCAAATATCACTTTGCCTATTCCACAAGAACTGTCTTAGGAAAGGCTTCTTCAGGGGAAAGCTGTAAATCTGTGAGATGATTTCAGAGAACACAAAGAAGTTTCTCAGAAAGCTTCTTTCTCTTTGTTATAGGAGGATATTTCCTTTGGCCCTATTGTCTTCAAAGGGATCCGAAATATCTGTACTCAGATTCCACAGAAATAAGGCTAGCAGAGAGATCCATGAAATACAGATGTAACTCTGTGAGATGAATTAACAGAACACTAAGCAGTTTCTCAGAAAGCTTCTTTCCAGATTTCATCTGAGGTTATTTCCTTTTTCAACATAGCCCACTGTGGGCTTCCAATTATCACTTTGCCAATTGCACAAGAACTGTCTCAGCGAAAGGCTTCTTGAGGGGAAAGCTGTAACTCTGTGAGATGATTTCACAGAACACAAAGAAGTTTCTCAGAAAGCTTCTTTCCCTTTGTTATAGGAGGATATTTCCTTTGGCCCTATTGTCTTCAAAGGGATCCGAAATAACTGTACTCAGATTCCACAGAAATAAGGCTAAAAAAGAGATCCACGAAATACAGATGTAACTCTGTGAGATGAATTAACAGAACACTAAGCAGTTTCTCAGAAAGCTTCTTTCCAGAATTCATCTGAGGATATTTCCTTTTTCACCAAAGCCCTCTATGGGCTTCCAAATATCTCTTTGCCATTTCCACGAGAACTCTCTTAGCGAATGGCTTCTTGAGGGGAAAGCTGTAACTCTGTGAGATGATTTCACAGAACACAAAGAAGTTTCTCAGAAAGCTTCTTTCTCTTTGTTATCGGAGGATATTTCCTTTGGTCCTATAGTCTTCAAAGGGAACCGAATTATCTGTTCTCAGATTTCACAGAAATAAGGCTACCAAAGAGATCCACGAAATACACATGTAACTCTGTGAGATGAATTAACAGAAGACTAAGCAGTTTCTCAGAAAGCTTCTTTCCAGATTTCATCTGAGGATATTTCCTTTTTCACCATAGCCCACTGTGGGCTTCCAATTATCACTTTGCCAATTCCACAAGAACTGTCTCAGCGAAAAGCTTCTTGAGAGGAAAGCTGTAACTCTGTGAGATGATTTCACAGAACACAAAGAAGTTTCTCAGAAAGCTTCTTTCTCTTTGTTATCGGAGGATATTTCCTTTGGTCCTATAATCTTCAAAGGGATACGAAATATCTGTTCTCAGATTCCACAGAAATAAGGCTAGCAAAGAGATCCACGAAATACACATGTATCTCTGTGAGATGAATTAACAGAACACTAAGCAGTTTCTCAGAAAGCTTCTTTCCAGATTTCATCTGAGGATATTTCCTTTTTCACCGTAGCCCTCTATGGGCTTCCAAATATCACTTTGCCTATTCCACAAGAACTGTCTTAGCGAAAGGCTTCTTGAGGGGAAAGGTGTAACTCTGTGAGATGATTTCACAGAACACAAAGAAGTTTCTCAGAAAGCTTCTTTCTCTTTGTTATAGGAGGATATTTCCTTTGGCCCTATTGTCTTCAAAGGGATCCGAAATATCTGTACTCAGATTCCACAGAAATAAGGCTAGCAAAGAGATCCACGAAATACAGATGTAATTCTGTGAGATGAATTAACAGAACACTAAGCAGTTTCTCAGAAAGCTTCTTTCCAGATTTCATCTGAGGATATTTCCTTTTTCACCATAGCCCTCTATGGGCTTCAAAATATCACTTTGCCAATTCCACAAGAACTGTCTCAGCGAAAGGCTTCTTGAGGGGAAAGCTGTAACTCTGTGAGATGATTTCACAGAACACAAAGAAGTTTCTCAGAAAGCTTCGTTCTCTTTGTTTTGGCATGATATTTCCTTTGGCCCTATAGTCTTCAAAGGGTTCCGAAATACTGTTCTCAGATTCCACAGAAATAAGGCTAGCAAAGAGATCCACGAAATACACATGTAACTCTGTGAGATGAATTAACAGAACACTAAGTAGTTTCTCAGAAAGCTTCTTTCCAGATTTCATCTGAGGATATTTCCTTTTTCACCAAAGCCCTCTAGGGGCTTCCAAATATGTCTTTGCCATTTCCACGAGAACTCTCTTAGCGAAAGGCTTCTTGAGGGGAAAGCTGTAACTCTGTGAGATGATTTCACAGAACACAAAGAAGTTTCTCAGAAAGCTTCTTTCTCTTTGTTATCGGAGGATATTTCCTTTGGTCCTATAGTCTTCAAAGGGATCCGAAATATCTGTTCTCAGATTTCACAGAAATAAGGCTAGCAAAGAGATCCACGAAATACACATGTAACTCTGTGAGATGAATTAACAGAACACTAAGCAGTTTCTCAGAAAGCTTCTTTCCAGATTTCATCGGAGGATATTTCCTATTTCACCATAGCCCACTATGGGCTTCCAAATATCACTTTGCGTATTCCACAAGAACTGTCTTAGCGAAAGGCTTCTTGAGGGGAAAGCTGTAACTCTGTGAGATGATTTCACAGAACACAAAGCAGTTTTTCAGAAAGCTTCTTTCTCTTTGTTATAGGAGGATATTTCCTTTGGCCTTATTGTCTTCAAAGGGATCCGAAATATCTGTACTCAGATTCCACAGAAATAAGGCTAACAAAGAGATCCACGAAATACAGATGTAACTCTGTGAGATGAATTAACAGAACACTAAGCAGTTTCTCAGAAAGCTTCTTTCCAGATTTCATCTGAGGATATTTCCTTTTTCACCAAAGCCCTCTATGGGCTTCCAAATATCTCTTTGCCATTTCCACGATAACTCTCTTAGCGAAAGGCTTCTTGAGGGGAAAGCTGTAACTCTGTGAGATGATTTCACAGAACACAAAGAAGTTTCTCAGAAAGCTTCTTTCTCTTTGTTATCGGAGGATATTTCCTTTGGTCCTATAGTCTTCAAAGGGATCCGAAATATCTGTTCTCAGATTTCATAGAAATAAGGCTAGCAAAGAGATCCACGAAATACACATGTAACTCTGTGAGATGAATTAACAGAACACTAAGCAGTTTCTCAGAAAGCTTCTTTCCAGATTTCATCTGAGGATATTTCCTTTTTCACCATAGCCCACTGTGGGTTTCCAATTATCACTTTGCCAATTCCACAAGAACTGTCTCAGCGAAAGGCTTCTTGAGGGGAAAGCTGTAACTCTGTGAGATGATTTCACAGAACACAAAGAAGTTTCTCAGAAAGCTTCTTCCTCTTTGTTTTGGCATGATATTTCCTTTGGCCCTATAGTCTTCAAAGGGTTCCGAAATACTGTTCTCAGATTCCACAGAAATAAGGCTAGCAAAGAGATCCACGAAATACACATGTAACTCTGTGAGATGAATTAACAGAACACTAAGCAGTTTCTCAGAAAGCTTCTTTCCAGATTTCATCTGAGGATATTTCCTTTTTCACCATAGCCCTCTATGGGCTTCCAAATATCACTTTGCCTATTCAACAAGAACTGTCTTAGCCAAAGGCTACTTGAGGGGAAAGCTGTAACTCTGTGAGATGATTTCACAGAACACAAAGAAGTTTCTCAGAAGGCTTTTTTCTCTTTGTTATCGGAGGATATTTCCTTTGGCCGTATAGTCATCAATGGGATCCGAAATATCTGTTCTCAGATTCCACAGAAATAAGGCTAGCAAAGAGATCCACGAAATACACATGTAACTCCGTGAGCTGAATTAACAGAACACTAAGCAGTTTCTCAGAAAGCTTCTTTCCAGATTTCCTGTGAGAATAATTCCTTTTTCACCATAGCCCTCTATGGGCTTCCAAATATCACTTTGCCAATTCCACAAGAACTGTATCAGCGAAAGGCTTCTTGAGGGGAAAGCTGTAACTCTGCGAGATGATTTCACAGAACACAAAGAAGTTTCTCAGAATGCTTCTTTCTCTTTGTTTTGGCATGATATTTCCTTTGGCCCTATAGTCTTCAAAGGGTTCCGAAATATCTGTTCTCAGATTCCACAGAAATAATGCTAGCAAAGAGATACACGAAATACATATGTAACTCTGTGAGATGAATTAACAGAACACTAAGCAGTTTCTCAGAAAGCTTCTTTCCAGATTTCATCGGAGGATATTTCCTTTTTCACCGTAGCCCTCTATGGGCTTCCAAATATCACTTTGCCAATTCCACAAGAACTGTCTTAGCGATAGGTTTCTGGAGGGGAAGCTGTAAGTCCTTGAGATGATTTCACAGAACACAAAGAAGTTTGTCAGAAAGCTTCTTTATCTTTGTTATGGGAGGATATTTCCTTTGGCCCTATAGTCTTCAAAGGGATCCGAAATATCTGTTCTCAGATTCCACAGAAATAAGGCTAGCAAAGAGATCCACGAAATACAAATGTAACTCTGAGAGATGAATTAACAGAACACTAAGCAGTTTCTCAGAAAGCTTCTTTCCAGATTTCATCTGAGGATATTTCCTTTTTCACCATAGCCCTCTATGGGCTTCCAAATATCTCTTTGCCTATTCCACAAGAACTGTCTTAGCGAAAGGCTTCTTGAGGGAAAAGCTGTAAATCTGTGAGGTGATTTCACAGAACACAAAGAAGTTTCTCAGAAAGCTTCCTACTCTTTGATTTGTCATGATATTTCCTTTGGCCCTATAGTCTTCAAAGGGTCCGAAATATCTGTTCTCAGATTCCACAGAAATAAGGCTAGCAAAGAGATCCACGAAATACACATGTAACTCTGTGAGATGAATTAACAGAACACTAAGCAGTTTCTCAGAAAGCTTTTTTCCAGATTTCATCGGAGGATATTTCCTTTTTCACCATAGCCCACTATGGGCTTCCAAATATCACTTTGCCTATTCCACAAGAACTGTCTTAGCGAAAGGCTTCTTGAGGGGAAAGCTGTAACTCTGTGAGATGATTTCACAGAACACAAAGAAGTTTCTCAGAAAGCTTCTTTCTCTTTGTTATAAGAGGATATTTCCTTTGGCCCTATTGTCTTCAATGGGATCCGAAATATCTGTACTCAGATTCCACAGAAATAAGGCTAGCAAAGAGATCCACGAAATACACATGTAACTCTGTGAGATGAATTAACAGAACACTAAGCAGTTTCTCAGAAAGCTTCTTTCCAGATTTCATCTGAGGATATTTCCTTTTTCACCATAGCCCTCTATGGGCTTCCAAATATCACTTTGCCTATTCCATAAGAACTGTCTTAGCGAAAAGCTTCTTGAGGGGAAAGCTGTAACTCTGTGAGATGATTTCACAGAACACAAAGAAGTTTCTCAGAAAGCTTCTTTCTCTTTGTTATCGGAGGATATTTCCTTTGGCCCTATAGTCTTCAAAGGGATCCGAAATATCTGTTCTCAGATTCCACAGAAATAAGGCTAGCAAAGAGATCCACGAAATACACATGTAACTCTGTGAGATGAATTAACAGAACACTAAGCAGTTTCTCAGAAAGCTTCTTTCCAGATTTCCTGTGAGGATATTTCCTTTTTCACCATAGCCCTCTATGGGCTTCCAAATATCACTTTGCCAATTCCACAAGAACTGTCTTAGCGAAAGGATTCTTGAGGGGAAAGCTGTAACTCTGTGAGATGATTTCACAGAACACAAAGAAGTTTCTCAGAAAGCTTCTTTCTCTTTGTTTTGGCATGATATTTGCTTTGGCCCTATTGTCTTCAATTGGATCCGAAATATCTGTACTCAGATTCCACAGAAATAAGGCTAGCAAAGAGATCTACGAAATACAGATGTAACTCTGTGAGATGAATTAACAGAACACTAAGCAGTTTCTCAGAAAGCTTCTTTCCAGATTTCATCTGAGGATATTTCCTTTTTCACCAAAGCCCTCTATGGACTTCCAAATATCTCTTTGCCATTTCCACAAGAACTGTCTTAGCGAAAGGCTTCTTGAGGGGAACGCTGTAACTCTGTGAGATGATTTCACAGAACACAAAGAAGTTTCTCAGAAAGCTTCTTTCTCTTTGTTATCGGAGGATATTTCCTTTGGTCCTATAGTCTTCAAAGGGATACGAAATATCTGTTTCAGATTCCACAGAAATAAGGCTAGCAAGGAGATCCACGAAATACACATGTAACTCTGTGAGATGAATTAACAGAACACTAAGCAGTTTCGCAGAAAGCTTCTTTCAAGATTTCATCGGAGGATATTTCCTTTTTCACCATAGCCCACTATGGGCTTCCAAATATCACTTTGCCTATTCCACAAGAACTGTCTTAGCGAAAGGCTTCTTGAGGGGAAAGCTGTAACTCTGTGAGATGATTTCACAGAACACAAAGAAGTTTCTCAGAAATCTTCTTTCTCTTTGTTATAGGAGGATATTTCCTTTGGCCCTTTTGTCTGCAATGGGATACGAAATATCTGTTCTCAGATTCCACAGAAATAAGGCTAGCAAAGAGATCCACGAAATACACATGTAACTCTGTGAGATGAATTAACAGAACACTAAGCAGTTTCTCAGAAAGCTTCTTTCCAGATTTCATCTGAGGATATTTCCTTTTTCACCATAGCCCTCTATGGGCTTCCAAATATCACTTTGCTTATTCCAGAAGAACTGTCTTAGCGAAAGGCTTCTTGAGGGGAAAGCTGTAACTCTGTGAGATGATTTCACAGAACACAAAGAAGTTTCTCAGAAAGCTTCTTTCTCTTTGTTATCGGAGGATATTTCCTTGGGCCCTATAGTCTTCAAAGGGATCCGAAATATCTGTTCTCAGATTCCACAGAAATAAGGCTAGCAAAGAGATCCACGAAATACACATGTAACTCTGTGAGATGAATTAACAGAACACTAAGCAGTTTCTCAGAAAGCTTCTTTCCAGATTTCATCTGAGGATATTTCCTTTTTCACCATAGCCCTCCATGGGCTTTCAAATATCACTTTGCCAATTCCACAAGAACTGTCTTAGAGAAAGGGTTCTTGAGGGAAAAGCTGCAACTCTGTGAGATGATTTCACGGAACACAAAGAAGTTTCTCAGAAAGCTTCTTCCTCTTTGTTATGGGAGGATATTTCCTTTGGCCCTATAGTCTTCAAAGGGATCCGAAATATCTGTTCTCAGATTCCACAGAAATAAGGCTAGCAAAGAGAGGCACGAAATACAGATGTAACTCTGTGAGATGAATTAACAGAACACTAAGCAGTTTCTCAGAAAGCTTCTTTCCAGATTTCATCTGAGGATATTTCCTTTTTCACCATAGCCCTCTATGGGCTTCCAAATATCACTTTGCCAATTCCACAAGAACTGTCTTCGCGAAAGGCTTCTTGAGGGGAAAGCTGTAACTCTGTGAGATGATTTCACAGAACACAAAGAAGTTTCTCAGAAAGCTTCTTTCTCTTTGTTTTGGCATGATATTTCCTTTGGCCCTCTAGTCTTCAAAGGGTTCCGAAATATCTGTTCTCAGATTCCACAGAAATAAGGCTAGCAAAGAGATCCACGAAATACACATGTAACTCTGTGAGATGAATTAACAGAACACTAACCAGTTTCTCAGAAAGCTTCTTTCCAGATTTCATCGGAGGATATTTCCTTTTTCACCATAGCCCACTATGGGCTTCCAAATATCACTTTGCCTATTCCACAAGAACTGTCTTAGCGAAAGGCTTCTTGAGGGGAAAGCTGTAACTCTGTGAGATGATTTCACAGAACACAAAGAAGTTTCTCAGAAAGCTACTTTCTCTTTGTTATAGGAGGATATTTCTTTTGGCCCTATTGTCTTCAAAGGGATCAGAAATATTGTACTCAGATTCCACAGAAATAAGGCTAGCAAAGAGATCCACGAAATACAGATGGAACTCTGTGAGACGAATTAACAGAACACTAAGCAGTTTCTCAGAAAGCTTCTTTCCAGATTTCATCTGAGGATATTTCCTTTTTCACCAGAGCCCTCTATGGGCTTCCAAATATCACTTTGCCAATTCCACAAGAACTGTCTTAGCGAAAGGCTTCTTGAGGGGAAAGCTGTAAATCTGTGAGATGATTTCACAGAACACAAAGAAGTTTCTCAGAAAGCTTCTTTCTCTTTGTTATAAGAGGATATTTCCTTTGGCCCTATTGTCTTCAATGGGATCCGAAATATCTGTACTCAGATTTCACAGAAATAAGGCTAGCAAAGAGATCCACGAAATACACATGTAACTCTGTGAGATGAATTAACAGAACACTAAGCAGTTTCTCAGAAAGCTTCTTTCCAGATTTCATCTGAGGATATTTCCTTTTTCACCATAGCCCTCTATGGGCTTCCAAATATCACTTTGCCTATTCAACAAGAACTGTCTTAGCCAAAGGCTTCTTGAGGGGAAAGCTGTAACTCTGTGAGATGATTTCACAGAACACAAAGAAGTTTCTCAGAAGGCTTTTTTCTCTTTGTTATCGGAGGATATTTCCTTTGGCCGTATAGTCATCAATGGGATCCGAAATATCTGTTCTCAGATTCCACAGAAATAAGGCTAGCAAAGAGATCCACGAAATACACATGTAACTCTGTGAGCTGAATTAACAGAACACTAAGCAGTTTCTCAGAAAGCTTCTTTCCAGATTTCCTGTGAGAATAATTCCTTTTTCACCATAGCCCTCTATGGGCTTCCAAATATCACTTTGCCAATTCCACAAGAACTGTATCAGCGAAAGGCTTCTTGAGGGGAAAGCTGTAACTCTGCGAGATGATTTCACAGAACACAAAGAAGTTTCTCAGAATGCTTCTTTCTCTTTGTTTTGGCATGATATTTCCTTTGGCCCTATAGTCTTCAAAGGGTTCCGAAATATCTGTTCTCAGATTCCACAGAAATAATGCTAGCAAAGAGATACACGAAATACATATGTAACTCTGTGAGATGAATTAACAGAACACTAAGCAGTTTCTCAGAAAGCTTCTTTCCAGATTTCATCGGAGGATATTTCCTTTTTCACCGTAGCCCTCTATGGGCTTCCAAATATCACTTTGCCAATTCCACAAGAACTGTCTTAGCGATAGGTTTCTGGAGGGGAAGCTGTAAGTCCTTGAGATGATTTCACAGAACACAAAGAAGTTTGTCAGAAAGCTTCTTTATCTTTGTTATGGGAGGATATTTCCTTTGGCCCTATAGTCTTCAAAGGGATCCGAAATAATTGTTCTCAGATTCCACAGAAATAAGGCTAGCAAAGAGATCCACGAAATACAAATGTAACTCTGAGAGATGAATTAACAGAACACTAAGCAGTTTCTCAGAAAGCTTCTTTCCAGATTTCATCTGAGGATATTTCCTTTTTCACCATAGCCCTCTATGGGCTTCCAAATATCTCTTTGCCTATTCCACAAGAACTGTCTTAGCGAAAGGCTTCTTGAGGGAAAAGCTGTAAATCTGTGAGGTGATTTCACAGAACACAAAGAAGTTTCTCAGAAAGCTTCCTACTCTTTGATTTGTCATGATATTTCCTTTGGCCCTATAGTCTTCAAAGGGTCCGAAATACCTGTTCTCAGATTCCACAGAAATAAGGCTAGCAAAGAGATCCACGAAATACACATGTAACTCTGGGAGATGAATTAACAGAACACTAAGCAGTTTCTCAGAAAGCTTTTTTCCAGATTTCATCGGAGGATATTTCCTTTTTCACCATAGCCCACTATGGGCTTCCAAATATCACTTTGCCTATTCCACAAGAACTGTATTAGCAAAAGGCTTCTTGAGGGGAAAGCTGTAACTCTGTGAGATGATTTCACAGAACACAAAGAAGTTTCTCAGAAAGCTTCTTTCTCTTTGTTATAAGAGGATATTTCCTTTGGCCCTATTGTCTTCAATGGGATCCGAAATATCTGTACTCAGATTCCACAGAAATAAGGCTAGCAAAGAGATCCACGAAATACACATGTAACTCTGTGAGATGAATTAACAGAACACTAAGCAGTTTCTCAGAAAGCTTCTTTCCAGATTTCATCTGAGGATATTTCCTTTTTCACCATAGCCCTCTATGGGC
Source organism: Macaca nemestrina (assembly GCF_043159975.1). Taxonomy (NCBI): domain Eukaryota; kingdom Metazoa; phylum Chordata; class Mammalia; order Primates; family Cercopithecidae; genus Macaca; species Macaca nemestrina. Next base: position 100,397,819 of record NC_092133.1, on the reverse strand, counting down.
TTCCAAATATCACTTTGCCAATTCCACAAGAACTGTCTTAGCGAAAGGCTTCTTGAGGGGAAAGCTGTAACTCTGTGAGATGATTTCACAGAACACAAAGAAGTTTCTCAGAAAGCTTCTTTCTCTTTGTTTTGGCATGATATTTGCTTTGGCCCTATTGTCTTCAAAGGGTTCCGAAATATCTGTTCTCAGATTACACAGAAATAAGGCTAGCAAGGAGATCCACGAAATACACATGTAACACTGTGAGATGAATTAACAGAACACTAAGCGGTTTCTCAGAAAGCTTCTTACTAGATTTCATCGGAGGATATTTCCTTTTTCACCATATCCCACTATGGGCTTCCAAATATCACTTTGCCTATTCCACAAGAACTGTCTTAGCGAAAGGCTTCTTGAGGGGAAAGCTGTAACTCTGTGAGATGATTTCACAGAACACAAAGAAGTTTCTCAGAAAGCTTCTTTGTCTTTGTTATCGGAGGATATTTGCTTTGGCCCTATTGTCTTCAATTGGATCCGAAATATCTGTACTCAGATTCCGCAGAAATAAGGCTAGCAAAGAGATCTACGAAATACAGATGTAACTCTGTGAGATGAATTAACAGAACACTAAGCAGTTTCTCAGAAAGCTTCTTTCCAGATTTCATCTGAGGATATTTCCTTTTTCACCAAAGCCCTCTATGGACTTCCAAATATCTCTTTGCCATTTCCACAAGAACTGTCTTAGCGAAAGGCTTCTTGAGGGGAAAGCTGTAACTCTGTGAGATGATTTCACAGAACACAAAGAAGTTTCTCAGAAAGCTTCTTTCTCTTTGTTATCGGAGGATATTTCCTTTGGTCCTATAGTCTTCAAAGGGATACGAAATATCTGTTTCAGATTCCACAGAAATAAGGCTAGCAAGGAGATCCACGAAATACACATGTAACTCTGTGAGATGAATTAACAGAACACTAAGCAGTTTCGCAGAAAGCTTCTTTCAAGATTTCATCGGAGGATATTTCCTTTTTCACCATAGCCCACTATGGGCTTCCAAATATCACTTTGCCTATTCCACAAGAACTGTCTTAGCGAAAGGCTTCTTGAGGGGAAAGCTGTAACTCTGTGAGATGATTTCACAGAACACAAAGAAGTTTCTCAGAAATCTTCTTTCTCTTTGTTATAGGAGGATATTTCCTTTGGCCCTTTTGTCTTCAATGGGATACGAAATATCTGTTCTCAGATTCCACAGAAATAAGGCTAGCAAAGAGATCCACGAAATACACATGTAACTCTGTGAGATGAATTAACAGAACACTAAGCAGTTTCTCAGAAAGCTTCTTTCCAGATTTCATCTGAGGATATTTCCTTTTTCACCATAGCCCTCTATGGGCTTCCAAATATCACTTTGCTTATTCCAGAAGAACTGTCTTAGCGAAAGGCTTCTTGAGGGGAAAGCTGTAACTCTGTGAGATGATTTCACAGAACACAAAGAAGTTTCTCAGAAAGCTTCTTTCTCTTTGTTATCGGAGGATATTTCCTTGGGCCCTATAGTCTTCAAAGGGATCCGAAATATCTGTTCTCAGATTCCACAGAAATAAGGCTAGCAAAGAGATCCACGAAATACACATGTAACTCTGTGAGATGAACTAACAGAACACTAAGCAGTTTCTCAGAAAGCTTCTTTCCAGATTTCATCTGAGGATATTTCCTTTTTCACAATAGCCCTCCATGGGCTTTCAAATATAACTTTGCCAATTCCACAAGAACTGTCTTAGAGAAAGGGTTCTTGAGGGAAAAGCTGCAACTCTGTGAGATGATTTCACGGAACACAAAGAAGTTTCTCAGAAAGCTTCTTCCTCTTTGTTATGGGAGGATATTTCCTTTGGCCCTATAGTCTTCAAAGGGATCCGAAATATCTGTTCTCAGATTCCACAGAAATAAGGCTAGCAAAGAGAGGCACGAAATACAGATGTAACTCTGTGAGATGAATTAACAGAACACTAAGCAGTTTCTCAGAAAGCTTCTTTCCAGATTTCATCAGAGGATATTTCCTTTTTCACCATAGCCCTCTATGGGCTTCCAAATATCACTTTGCCAATTCCACAAGAACTGTCTTAGCGAAAGGCTTCTTGAGGGGAAAGCTGTAACTCTGTGAGATGATTTCACAGAACACAAAGAAGTTTCTAAGAAAGCTTCTTTCTCTTTGTTTTGGCATGATATTTCCTTTGGCCCTCTAGTCTTCAAAGGGTTCCGAAATATCTGTTCTCAGATTCCACAGAAATAAGGCTAGCAAAGAGATCCACGAAATACACATGTAACTCTGTGAGATGAATTAACAGAACACTAACCAGTTTCTCAGAAAGCTTCTTTCCAGATTTCATCGGAGGATATTTCCTTTTTCACCATAGCCCACTATGGGCTTCCAAATATCACTTTGCCTATTCCACAAGAACTGTCTTAGCGAAAGGCTTCTTGAGGGGAAAGCTGTAACTCTGTGAGATGATTTCACAGAACACAAAGAAGTTTCTCAGAAAGCTACTTTCTCTTTGTTATAGGAGGATATTTCTTTTGGCCCTATTGTCTTCAAAGGGATCAGAAATATTGTACTCAGATTCCACAGAAATAAGGCTAGCAAAGAGATCCACGAAATACAGATGGAACTCTGTGAGACGAATTAACAGAACACTAAGCAGTTTCTCAGAAAGCTTCTTTCCAGATTTCATCTGAGGATATTTCCTTTTTCACCATAGCCCTCTATGGGCTTCCAAATATCACTTTGCCAATTCCACAAGAACTGTCTTAGCGAAAGGCTTCTTGAGGGGAAAGCTGTAAATCTGTGAGATGATTTCACAGAACACAAAGAAGTTTCTCAGAAAGCTTCTTTCTCTTTGTTATAAGAGGATATTTCCTTTGGCCCTATTGTCTTCAATGGGATCCGAAATATCTGTACTCAGATTTCACAGAAATAAGGCTAGCAAAGAGATCCACGATATACAGATGTAACTCTGTGAGATGAATTAACAGAACACTAAGCAGTTTCTCAGAAAGCTTCTTTCCAGATTTCATCTGAGGATATTTCCTTTTTCACCATAGCCCTCGATGGGCTTCCAAATATCACTTTGCCTATTCCACAAGAACTGTCTTAGCGAAAAGCTTCTTGAGGGGAAATCTGTAACTCTGTGAGATGATTTCACAGAACACAAAGAAGTTTTTCAGAAAGCTTCTTTCTCTTTGTTATAGGAGGATATTTCCTTGGGCCCTATAGTCTTCAAAGGGACCCGAAATAGCTGTTCTCTGATACCACACAAATAAGGCTAGCAAAGAGATACACGAAACACAGATGTAACTCTGTGAGCTGAGTTAACAGAACACTAAGCAGTTTCTCAGAAAGCTTCTTTCCAGATTTCATCTGAGGATATTTCCTTTTTCATCATAGCCCTCTATGGGCTTCCAAATATCACTTTGCCAATTCCACAAGAACTGTCTTAGCGAAAGGCTTCTTGAGGGGAAAGCTGTAACTCTGTGAGATGATTTCACAGAACACAAAGAAGTTTATCAGAAAGCTTTTTTCTCTTTGTTATGGGAGGATATTTCCTTTGGCCCTATAGTCTTCAAAGGGATCCGAAATATCTGTTCTCAGATTCCACAGAAATAAGGCTAGCAAAGAGATGCACGAAATACAGATGTAACTCTTGAGATGAATTAACAGAACACTAAGCAGTTTCTCAGAAAGCTTCTTTCCAGATTTCATCTGAGGATATTTCCTTTTTCACCATAGCCCTCTATGGGCTTCCAAATATCACTTTGCCAATTCCAGAAGAACTGTCTTAGCGAAAGGCTTCTTGAGGGGAAAGCTGTAACTCTGTGAGATGATTTCACAGAACACAAAGAAGTTTCTCAGAAAGCTTCTTTCTCTTTGTTTTGGCATGATATTTCCTTTGGCTCTATAGTCTTCAAAGGGTTCCCAAATATCTGTTCTCAGATTCCACAGAAATAAGGCTAGCAAAGGGATCCACGAAATACACATGTAGCTCTGTGAGATGAATTAACAGAACACTAAGCAGTTTCTCAGAAAGCTTCTTTCCAGGTTTCTTCTGAGGATATTTCCTTTTTCACCTTAGCCCTCTATGGGCTTCCAAATATCACTTTGCCAATTCCACAAAACTGTCTTAGCGAAAGGCTTCTTGAGGGGAAAGCTGTAACTCTGTGAGATGATTTCACAGAGCACAAAGAAGTTTTTCAGAAAGCTTCTTTCTCTTTGTTATAGGAGGATATTTCCTTTGGCCCTATAGTCTTCAAAGGGATCCGAAATAGCTGTTCTCTGATACCACACAAATAAGGCTAGCAAAGAGATACACGAAACACAGATGTAACTCTGTGAGCTGAGTTAGCAGAACACTAAGCAGTTTCTCAGAAAGCTTCTTTCCAGATTTCATCTGAGGATATTTCCTTTTTCATCATAGCCCTCTATGGGCTTCCAAATATCACTTTGCCAATTCCACAAGAACTGTCTTAGCGAAAGGCTTCTTGAGGGGAAAGCTGTAACTCTGTGAGATGATTTCACAGAACACAAAGAAGTTTCTCAGAAAGCTTCTTTCTCTTTGTTTTGGCATGATATTTCCTTTGGCCCTATAGTCTTCAAAGGGTTCCGAAATATCTGTTCTCATATTCCACAAATAAGGCTAGCAAAGAGATCCACGAAATACACATGTAACTCTGTGAGATGAATTAACAGAACACTAAGCAGTTTCTCAGAAAGCTTCTTTCCAGATTTCATCTGAGGATATTTCCTTTTTCACCATAGCCCTCTATGGGCTTCCAAATATCACTTTGCCTATTCCACAAGAACTGTCTTAGCGAAAGGCTTCTTGAGGGGAAAGCTGTAACTCTGTGAGATGATTTCACAGAACACAAAGAAGTTTCTCAGAAAGCTTCTTTGTCTTTGTTATCGGAGGATATTTCCTTTGGCCCTATAGTCTTCAAAGGGATCCGAAATATCTGTTCTCAGATTCCACAGAAATAAGGCTAGCAAAGAGTTCCAAGAAATCCACATGTAACTCTGTGAGATGAGATAACAGCACACTAAGCAGTTTCTCAGAAAGCTTCTTTCCAGATTTCATCTGAGGATATTTCCTTTTTCACCATAGCCCCCTATGGGCTTCCAAATATCACTTGGCCCCTTCCACAAGAACTGTCTAAGTGAAAAGCTTCTTGAGGGGAATGCTGTAACTCTGTGAGATGATTTCACATAACACAAAGAAGTTTCTCAGAAAGCTTCTTTCTCTTTGTTATCGGAGGATATTTCCTTTGGCCCTATAGTCTTCAAAGGGATCCGAAATATCTGTTCTCAGATTCCACAGAAATAAGGCTAGTAAAGAGATCCACGAAATACACATGTAACTCTGTGAGATGAATTAACAAAACACTAAGCAGTTTCTCAGAGGGCTTCTTTCCAGATTTCACCTGAGGATATTTCCTTCGTCACCATAGCCCTCTATGGGCTTCCAAATATCACTTTGCCTATTCCACAAGAACTGTCTTACCGAAAGGATTCTGGAGGGGAAAGCTGTAACTCTGTGAGATGATTTCACAGAACACAAAGATGTTTCTCAGAAAGCTTCTTTCCCTTTGTTATCGGAGGATATTACCTTTGGCCCTATAGTCATCAATGGGATCCGAAATATCTGTTCTCAGATTCCACAGAAATAAGGCTAGCAAAGAGATCCACGAAATACACATATAACTCTGTGAGATGAATTAACAGAACACTAAGCAGTTTCTCAGAAAGCTTCTTTCCAGATTTCATCTGAGGATATTTCCTTTTTCACCGTAGCCCTCTATGGGCTTCCAAATATCACTTTGCCAATTCCACAAGAACTGTCTTAGCGAAAGGCTTCTTTAGGGGAAAGCTGTAAATCTGTGAGATGATTTCACAGAACACAAAGAAGTTTCTCAGAAAGCTTCTTTCTCTTTGTTATGGGAGGATATTTCCTTAGGCCCTATAGTCTTCAATGGGATCCGAAATATGTGTTCTCAGATTCCACAGAAAAAAGGCTAGCAAACAGATCCACGAAATACACATGTAACTCTGTGAGATGAATTAACAGAACACTAAGCAGTTTTTCAGAAAGCTTCTTTCCAGATTTCATCTGAGGATATTTCCTTTTTCACCATAGCCCTCTAAGGGCTTCCAAATATCACTTTGCCAATTCCACAAGAACTGTCTTAGCGAAAGGCTTCTTGAGTTGAAAACTGTAACTGGGTGAGATGATTTCACAGAACACAAAGAAGTTTCTCAGAAAGCTTCTTTCTCTTTGTTATCGGAGGATATTTCCTTTGGCCCTATAGTCTTCAAAGGGATCCGAAATATCTGTTCTCAGATTCCACAGAAATAAGGCTAGCAAAGAGATCCACGAAATACACATGTAACTCTGTGAGATGAATTAACAGAACACTAAGCAGTTTCTCAGAAAGCTTCTTTCCAGATTTCATCTGAGGATATTTCCTTTTTCACCATAGCCCTCTATGGGCTTCCAAATATCACTTTGCCAATTCCACAAGAACTGTCTTGGCGAAAGGGTTATTGAGGGGAAAGCTGTAACTCTGTGAGATGATTTCACAGAACACAAAGAAGTTTCTCAGAAAGCTTCTTTCTCTTTTTTATGGGAGGATATTTCCTTTGGCCCTATAGTCTTCAATAGGATCCGAAATATCTGTTCTCAGATTCCACAGAAATAAGGCTAGCAAAGAGATCCACGAAATACAGATGTAACACTGTGAGATGAATTAACAGAACACTAAGCAGTTTCTCAGAAAGCTTCTTTCCAGATTTCATCTGAGGATATTTCCTTTTTCACCATAGCCCTCTAAGGGCTTCCAAATATCACTTTGCCAATTCCACAAGAATTGTCTTAGCGAAAGGCTTCTTGAGGGGAAAGCTGTAACTCTGTGAGATGATTTCACAGAACACAAAGAAGTTTCTCAGAAAGCTTCTTTCTCTTTGTTTTGGCATGATATTTCCTTTGGCCCATAGTCTTCAAAGGGTTCCGAAATATCTGTTCTCAGATTCCACAGAAATAAGGCTAGAAAAGAGATCCACGAAATACACATGTAACTCTGTGAGATGAATTAACAGAACACTAAGCAGTTTCTCAGAAAGCTTCTTTCCAGATTTCATCGGAGGATATTTCCTTTTTCACCATAGCCCTCTATGTCCTTCCAAATATCACTTTGCCTATTCCACAAGAACTGTCTTAGCGAAAGGCTTCTTGTGGGGAAAGCTGTAACTCTTTGAGATGATTTCACAGAACACAAAGAAGTTTCTCAGAAAGCTTCTTTCTCTTTTTTATGGGAGGATATTTCCTTTGGCCCTATAGTCTTCAATAGGATCCGAAATATCTGTTCTCAGATTGCACAGAAATAAGGCTAGCAAAGAGATCCACGAAATACAGACGTAACACAGTGAGATGAATTAACAGAACACTAAGGATTTTCTCAGAAAGCTTCTTTCCAGATTTCATCTGAGGATATTTCCTTTTTCACCATAGCCCACTAAGGGCTTCCAAATATCACTTTGCCAATTCCACAAGAATTGTCTTAGCGAAAGGCTTCTTGAGGGGAAAGCTGTAACTCTGTGAGATGATTTCACAGAACACAAAGTAGTTTCCCAGAAAGCTTCTTTCTCTTTGTTTTGGCATGATATTTCCTTTGGCCATATAGTCTTCAAAGGGTTCCGAAATATCTGGTCTCAGATTCCACAGAAATAAGGCTAGCAAAGAGATCCACGAAATCAGATGTAACTCTGTGAGATGAATTAACAGAACACTAAGCAGTTTCTCAGAAAGCTTCTTTCCAGATTTCATCTGAGGATATTTCCTTTTTCACCGTAGCCCTCTATGGGCTTCCAAATATCACTTTGCCAATTCCACAAGAACTGTCTTAGAGAAAGGGTTCTTGAGGGAAAAGCTGCAACTCTGTGAGATGATTTCACAGAACACAAAGAAGTTTCTCAGAAAGCTTCTTTCTCTTTGTTTTGGCATGATATTTCCTTTGGCCCTATAGTCTTCAAAGGGTTCCGAAATACTGTTCTCAGATTCCACAGAAATAAGGCTAGCAAAGACATCCACGAAATACACATGTAACTCTGTGAGATGAATTAACAGAACACTAAGCAGTTTCTCAGAAAGCTTCTTTCCAGATTTCATCGGAGGATATTTCCTTTTTCACCATAGCCCTCTATGGGCTTCCAAATATCACTTTGCCAATTACACAAGAACTGTCTTAGCGAAAGGCTTCTTGAGGGTAAAGCTGTAACTCTGTGAGATGATTTCACAGAACACAAAGAAGTTTCTCAGAAAGCTTCCTTCTCTTCGTTATCGGAGGATATTTCCTTTGTCCCTATAGTCTTCAAAGGGATCCGAAATATCTGTTCTCAGATTCCACAGAAATAAGGCTAGCAAAGAGATCCACGAAATACACATGTAACTCTGTGAGATGAATTAAGAGAACACTAAGCAGTTTCTCAGAAAGCTTCTTTCCAGATTTCATCTGAGGATATTTCCTTTTTCACCATAGCCCTCTATGGGCTTCCAAATATCACATTGCCAATTCCACAAGAACTGTCTTAGCGAAAGGCTTCTTGAGGGGAAAGCTGTAACTGTGTGAGATGATTTCACAGAACACAAAGAAGTTTCTCAGAAAGCTTCTTTCTCTTTTTTATGGGAGGATATTTCCTTTGGCTCCATAGTCTTCAATAGGATCCGAAATATCTGTTCTCAGATTCCAGAGAAATAAGGCTAGCAAAGAGATCCACGAAATACAGATGTAACACTGTGAGATGAATTAACAGAACACTAAGGAGTTTCTCAGAAAGCTTCTTTCCAGATTTCATCTGAGGATATTTCCTTTTTCACCATAGCCCTCTAAGGGCTTCCAAATATCACTTTGCCAATTCCACAAGAACTGTCTCAGCGAAAGGCTTCTTGAGGGGAAAGCTGTAACTCTGTGAGATGACTTCACAGAACACAAAGAAGTTTCTCAGAAAGCTTCTTTCTCTTTGTTTTGGCATGATATTTCCTTTGGCCCTATAGTCTTCAAAGGGTTCCGAAATACTGTTCTCAGATTCCACAGAAATAAGGCTAGCAAAGAGATCCACGAAATACACATGTAACTCTGTGAGATGAATTAACAGAACACTAAGCAGTTTCTCAGACAGCTTCTTTCCGGATTTCATCGGAGGATATTTCCTTTTTCACCATTGCCCTCTATGGGCTTCAAAATATCACTTTGCCAATTACACAAGAACTGTCTTAGCGAAAGGCTTCTTGAGGGTAAAGCTGTAACTCTGTGAGATGATTTCACAGAACACAAAGAAGTTTCTCAGAAAGCTTCTTTCTCTTTGTTATCGGAGGATATTTCCTCTGGCCCTATAATCACCAATGGGATCCGAAATATCTGTTCTCAGATTCCACAGAAATAAGGCTAGCAAAGAGATCCAAGAAATACACATGTAACTCTGTGAGATGAATTAACAGAACACTAAGCAGTTTCTCAGAAAGCTGCTTTCCAGATTTCATCTGAGGATATTTCCTTTTTCACCCTAGCCCTCTATGGGCTTCCAAATATCACTTTGCCAATTCCACAAGAACTGTCTCAGCGAAAGGCTTCTTGAGGGGAAAGCTGTAACTCTGCGAGATGATTTCACAGAACACAAAGAAGTTTCTCAGAAAGCTTCTTTCTCTTTGTTTTGGCATGATATTTCCTTTGGCCCTATAGTCTTCAAAGGGATCCGAAATATCTGTTCTCAGATTCCACAGAAATAAGGCTAGCAAAGAGATCCACGAAATACACATGTAACTCTCTGAGATGAATTAACAGAACACTAAGCAGTTTCTCAGAAAGCTTCTTTCCAGATTTCATCTGAGGATATTTCCTTTTTCACCATAGCCCTCTATGGGCTTCCAAATATCACTTTGCCAATTCCACAAGAATTGTCTTATAGAAAGGCTTCTTGAGGGGAAAGCTGTAACTCTGTGAGATGATTTCACAGAACACAAAGAAGTTTCTCAGAAAGCTTCTTTCTCTTTGTTATCGGAGGATATTTCCTTAGGCCCTACAGTCATCAATGGGATCCGAAATATCTGTTTTCAGATTCCACAGAAATAAGGCTAGCAAAGAGATCCACGAAATACACATGTAACTCTGTGAGATGAATTAACAGAACACTAAGAAGTTTCTCAGAAAGCTTCTTTCCAGATTTCATCTGAGGATATTTCCTTTTTCACCATAGCCCTCTATGGGCTTCCAAATATCACTTTGCCAATTCCACAAGAACTGTCTCTGCGAAAGGCTTCTTGAGGGGAAAGCTGTAACTCTGCGAGATGATTTCACAGAACACAAAGAAGTTTCTCAGAAAGCTTCTTTCTCTTTGTTTTGGCATGATATTTCCTTTGGCCCTATAGTCTTCAAAGGGTTCCGAAATATCTGTTCTCAGATTCCACAGAAATAAGGCTAGCAAAGAGATACACGAAATACACATGTAACTCTGTGAGATGAATTAACAGAACACTAAGCAGTTTCTCAGAAAGCTTCTTTCCAGATTTCATCTGAGGATATTTCCATTTTCACCATAGCCCTCTAAGGGCTTCCAAATATCACTTTTCCAATTCCACAAGAACTGTCTTAGCGAAAGGCTTCTGGAGGGGAAGCTGTAACTCCTTGAGATGATTTCACAGAACACAAAGAAGTTTGTCAGAAATATTCTTTATCTTTGTTATGGGAGGATATTTCCTTTGGCCCTATAGTCTTCAAAGGGATCCTAAATATCTGTTCTCAGATTCCACAGAAATAAGGCTAGCAAAGAGATCCACGAAATACACATGTAACTCTGTGAGATGAATTAACAGAACACTAAGCAGTTTCTCAGAAAGCTTCTTTCCAGATTTCATCTGAGGATATTTCCTTTTTCACCATAGCCCTCTATGGGCTTCCAAATGTCACTTTGCCTATTCCACAAGAACAGTCTGAGCGAAAGGCTTCTTGAGGGGAAAGCTGTAACTCTGTGAGATGATTTCACAGAACACAAAGAAGTTTCTCAGAAAGCTTCTTTCTCTTTGTTTTGGCATGATATTTCCTTTGGCCCTGTAGTCTTCAAAGGGTTCCGAAATACTGTTCTCAGATTACACAGAATTAAGGCTAGCAAAGAGATCCACGAAATACACATGTAACTCTGTGAGATGAATTAACAGAACACTAAACAGTTTCTCAGAAAGCTTCTTTCCAGATTTCATCGGTGGATATTTCCTTTTTCACCATAGCGCACTATGGGCTTCCAAATATCACTTTGCCTATTCCACAAGAACTGTCTTGGCGAATGGCTTCTTGAGGGGAAAGCTGTAACTCTGTGAGATGATTTCACAGAACAGAAAGAAGTTTCTCAGAAACCTTCTTTCTCTTTGTTATCGGAGGATATTTCCTTTGGCCATATATTTTTCAAAGGGATCCGAAATATCTGCTTTCATATTCCACAGAAATAAGGCTAGCAAAGAGATCCACGAAATACACATGTAACTCTGTGAGATGAATTAACAGAACACTAAGCAGTTTCTCAGAAAGCTTCTTTCCAGATTTCATCTGAGGATATTTCCCTTTTCACCATAGCCCTCTATGGGCTTCCAAATATCACTTTGCTTATTCCACAAGAACTGTCTTAGCGAAAGGCTTCTTGAGGGGAAAGCTGTAACTCTGTGAGATGATTTCACAGAACACAAAGAAGTTTCTCAGAAAGCTTCTTTCTCTTTGTTATCGGAGGATATTTCTTTGGTCCTATAGTCTTCAAAGGGATATGAAATATCTGTTCTCAGATTCCACAGAAGCAAGGCTAGCAAAGAGATGCACGAAATACACATGTAACTCTGTGAGATGAATTAACAGAACACTAAGCAATTTCTCAGAAAGCTTCTTTCCAGATTTCATCTGAGGATATTTCCTTTTTCACCGTAGCCCTCTATGGGCTTCCAAATATCACTTTGCCAATTCCACAAGAACTGTTTCAGCGAAAGGCTTCTTGAGGGGAAAGCTGAAACTCTGTGAGATGATTTCACAGAACACAAAGAAGTTTCTCAGAAAGCTTCTTTCTCTTTGTTTTGGCATGATATTTCCTTTGGCCCTATAGTCTTCAAACGGTTCCGAAATACTGTTCTCAGATTCCACAGAAATAAGGCTAGCAAAGAGATCCACGAAATACACATGTAACTCTGTGAGATGAATTAACAGAACACTAAGCAGTTTCTCAGAAAGCTTCTTTCCAGATTTCATCGGAGGATATTTCCTTTTTCACCATAGGCCTCTAAGGGCTTCAAAATATCACTTTGCCAATTCCACAAGAACTGTCTTAGCGAAAGGCTTCTTGAGGGTAAAACTGTAACTCTGTGAGATGATTTCACAGAACACAAAGAAGTTTCTCAGAAAGCTTCTTTCTCTTTGTCATCGGAGGATATTTCCTTTGGCCCTATAATCACCAATGGGATCCGAAATATCTATTCTCAGATTCCACAAAAATAAGGCTAGCAAAGAGATCCACGAAATACACATGTAACTCTGTGAGATGAATTAATAGATCACTAAGCAGTTTCTCAGAAAGCTTCTTTCCAGATTTCATCTGAGGATATTTCCTTTTTCACCCTAGCCCTCTATGGGCTTCCAAATATCACTTTGCCAATTCCACAAGAACTGTCTCAGCGAAAGGCTCCTTGAGGGGAAAGCTGTATCTCTGCGAGATGATTTCACAGAACACAAAGAAGTTTCTCAGAAAGCTTCTTTCTCTTTGTTTTCGTATTTTATTTCCTTTGGCCGTATAGTCTTCAAAGGGTTCCGAAATATCTGTTCTCAGATTCCACAGAAATAAGGCTAGCAAAGAGATCCACGAAATACAGATGTAACTCTGTGAGATGAATTAACAGAACACTAAGCAGTTTCTCAGAAAGCTTCTTTCCAGATTTCATCTGAGGATATTTCCTTTTTCACCATAGCCCTCTATGGGCTTCCAAATATCACTTTGCCAATTCCACAAGAACTCTCTTAGCGAAAGGCTTCTTGAGGGGAAAGCTGTAACTCTGTGAGATGATTTCACAGAACACAAAGAAGTTTCTCAGAAAGCTTCTTTCTCTTTGTTTTGTCATGATATTTCCTATGGCCCTATCGTCTTCAAAGGGTTCCGAAATATCTGTTCTCAGATTCCCCATAAATAAGACTAGCAAAGAGATCCACGAAATACACATGTAACTCTGTGAGATGAATTAACAGAACACTAAGCAGTTTCTCAGAAAGCTTCTTTCCAGACTTCATCGGAGGATATTTCCTTTTTCACCATAGCCCACTATGGGCTTCCAAATATCACTTTGCCTGTTCCACAAGAACTGTCTTAGCGAAAGGCTTCTTGAGGGGAAAGCTGTAACTCTGTGAGATGATTTCACAGAACACAAAGAAGTTTCTCAGAAAGCTTCTTTCTCTTTGTTATAGGAGGATATTTCCTTTGGCTCTATTGTCTTCAAAGGGATCCGAAATATCTGTTCTCAGATTCCACAGAAAAAAGGCTAGCAAAGAGATGCACGAAATACACATGTAACTCTGTGAGATGAATTAACAGAACACTAAGCAGTTTCTCAGAAAGCTTCTTTCCAGATTTCATCTGAGGATATTTCCTTTTTCACCGTAGCCCTCTATGGGCTTCCAAATATCACTTTGCCAATTCCACAAGAACTGTCTCAGCGAAAGGCTTCTTGAGGGGAAAGCTGTAACTCTGTGAGATGATTTCACAGAACACAAAGAAGTATCTCAGAAAGCTTCTTTCTCTTTGTTTTGGCATGATATTTCCTTTGGCCCTATAGTCTTCAAAGGGTTCGGAAATACTGTTCTCAGATTCCACAGAAATAAGGCTAGCAAAGAGATCCACGAAATACACATGTAACTCTGTGAGATGAATTAAGAGAACACTAAGCAGTTTCTCAGAAAGCTTCTTTCCAGATTTCATCTGAGGATATTTCCTTTTTCACCATAGCCCTCTATGGGCTTCCAAATATCACTTTGCCAATTCCACAAGAACTGTCTTAGCGAAAGGCTTCTTGAGGGGAAAGCTGTAACTCTGTGAGATGATTTCACAGAACACAAAGAAGTTTCTCAGAAAGCTTCTTTCTATTTGTTATTGGAAGATATTTCCTTTGGCCCTGTAGTCATCAATGGGATCCGAAATATCTGCTTTCAGATTCCACAGAAATAAGGCTAGCAAAGGGATCCACGAAATACACATGTAACTCTGTGAGATGAATTAACAGAACACTAAGCAGTTTCTCAGAAAGCTTCCTTCCAGATTTCATCTGAGGATATTTCCTTTTTCACCATAGCCCTCTATTGGCTTCAAAATATCACTTTGCCAATTCCACAAGAACTGTCTTAGCGAAAGGCTTCTTGAGGGGAAAGCTGTAACTCTGTGAGATGATTTCACAGAACACAAAGAAGTTTCTCAGAAAGCTTCTTTCTCTTTGTTATCGGAGGATATTTCCTTTGGCCCTATAATCATCAATGGGATCCTAATTATCTGTTCTCAGATTCCACAGAAGTAAGGCTAGCAAAGAGATCCACGAAATACACATGTAACTCTGTGAGATGAATTAACAGAACACTAAGCAGTTTCTCAGAAAGCTTCTTTCCAGATTTCCTATGAGGATATTTCCTTTTACACCCTAGCCCTCTATTGGCTTACAAATATCACTTTGCCAATTCCACAAGAACTGTCTCAGCGAAAGGATTCTTGAGGGGAAAGCTGTAACTCTGCGAGATGATTTCACAGAACACAAAGAAGTTTGTCAGAAATCTTCTTTATCTTTGTTATCGGAGGATATTTCATTGGCCCTATAATTTTCAAAGGGATCCGAAATATCTGTTTTCAAATTCCACAGAAATAAGGCTAGCAAAGAGATCCACGAAATACACATGTAACTCTGTGAGATGAATTAACAGAACACTAAGCAGTTTCTCAGAAAGCTTCTTTCCAGATTTCATCTGAGGATATTTCCTTTTTCACCATAGCCCTCTAAGGGCTTCCAAATATCACTTTGCTTATTCCACAAGAACTGTCTTAGCGAAAGGCTTCTAGAGGGGAAAGCTGTAACTCTGTGAGATGATTTCGCAGAACACAAAGACGTTTCTCAGAAAGCTTCTTTCTCTTTGTTATCGGAGGATATTTCCTTTGGCCCTATAGTCTTCAAAGGGATCCGAAATATCTGTTCTCAGATTCCACAGAAATAAGGCTAGCAAAGAGATCCACGAAATACACATGTAACTCTGTGAGATGAATTAACAGAACACTAAGCAGTTTCTCAGAAAGCTTCTTTCCAGATTTCCTGTGAGGATATTTCCTTTTTGACCGTAGCCCTCTAGGGGTTCCAAATATCACTTTGCCTATTCCACAAGAACTGTCTTAGCGAAAGTCTTCTTGAGGGGAAAGCTGTAACTCTGTGAGATGATTTCACAGAACACAAAGAAGTTTCTCTGAAAGTTTCCTTCTCTTTGTTTTAGGAGGATATTTCCTTTGGCCCTATTGTCTTCAAAGGGATCCGAAATATCTGTACTCAGATTCCACAGAAATACGGCTAGCAAAGAGATGCACGAAATACACATGTAACTCTGTGAGATGAATTAACGGAACACTAAGCAGTTTCTCAGAAAGCTTCTTTCCAGATTTCATCTGAGGATATTTCCTTTTTCACCGTAGCCCTCTATGGGCTTCCAAATATCACTTTGCCAATTCCACAAGAACTGTCTCAGCGAAAGGCTTTTTGAGGGGAAAGCTGTAACTCTGTGAGATGATTTCACAGAACAGAAAGAAGTTTCTCAGAAATCTTCTTTCTCTTTGTTATAGGAGGATATTTCCTTTGGCCCTATTGTCTTCAAAGGGATCCGAAATATCTGTACTCAGATTCCACAGAAATAAGACTAGCAAAGAGATCCACGAAATACAGATGTAACTCTGTGAGATGAATTAATAGAACACTAACCAGTTTCTCAGAAAGCTTCTTTCCAGATTTCATCTGAGGATATTTCCTTTTTCACCAAAGCCCTCTATGGGCTTTCAAATATCTCTTTGCCATTTCCACAAGAACTGTCTCAGCGAAAGGCTTCTTGAGGGGAAAACTGTAACTCTGTGAGATGATTTCACAGAACACAAAGAAGTTTCTCAGAAAGCTTCTTTCTCTTTGTTATCGGAGGATATTTCCTTTGGTCCTATAGTCTTCAAAGGGGTACGAAATATCTGTTCTAAGATTCCACAGAAATAAGGCTAGCAAAGAGATCCACGAAATACACATGTATCTCTGTGAGATGAATTAACAGAACACTAAGCAGTTTCTCAGAAAGCTTCTTTCCAGATTTCATCTGAGGATATTTCCTTTTTCACCGTAGCCCTCTATGGGCTTCCAAGTATCACTTTGCCAATTCCACAAGAACTGTCTCAGCGAAAGGCTTCTTGAGGGGAAAGCTGTAACTCTGTGAGATGATTTCACAGAACACAAAGAAGTTTCTCAGAAAGCTTCCTTCTCTTTGTTATCGGAGGATATTTCCTTTGGCCCTATAGTCTTCAAACGGTTCCGAAATATCTGTTCTCAGATTCCACAGAAATAAGGCTAGCAAAGAGATCCACGAAATACAGATGGAACTCTGTGAAACGAATTAACAGAACACTAAGCAGTTTCTCAGAAAGCTTCTTTCCAGATTTCATCTGAGGATATTTCCTTTTTCACCATAGCCCTCTATGGGCTTCCAAATATCACCTTGCCAATTCCAGAAGAACTGTCTTAACGAAAGGCTTCTTGAGGGGAAAGCTGTAACTCTGTGAGGTGATTTCACAGAACACAAAGAAGTTTCTCAGAAAGCTTCTTTCTCTTTGTTTTCACATGATATTTCCTTTAGCCCTATAGTCTTCAAAGGGTTCCTAAATATCTGTTCTCAGATTCTAAAGAAATAAGGCTAGCAAAGAGATCCACGAAATACACATGTAACTCTGTGAGATGAATTAACAGAACACTAAGCAGTTTCTCAGAAAGCTTCTTTCCAGATTTCATCGGAGGATATTTCCTTTTTCACCATAGCCCTCTATGGGCTTCCAAATATCACTTTGCTTATTCCACAAGAATTGTCTTAGCGAAAGGCTTCTTGAGGGGAAAGCTGTAACTCTGTGAGATGATTTCACAGAACAAAAAGAAGTTTCTCAGAAAGCTTCTTTCTCTTTGTTATCGGAGGATATTTCCTCTGGCCCTATAGTCTTCAAAGGGATCCGAAATATCTGTTCTCAGATTCCACAGAAATAAGGCTAGCAAAGAGATCCACGAAATACACATGTAACTCTGTGAGATGAATTAACAGAACACTAAGCAGTTTCTCAGAAAGCTTCTTTCCAGATTTCATCTGAGGATATTTCATTTTTCACCATAGCCCTCTATGGGCTTCCAAATATCACTTTGCCTATTCCACAAGAACTGTCTTAGCGAAAGGTATCTTGAGGGGAAAGCTGTAACTCTGTGAGATGATTTCACATAACACGAAGAAGTTTCTCAGAAAGCTTCTTACTCTTTGATTTGGCATGATATTTCCTTTGGCCCTATAGTCTTCAAAGGGTTCCGAAATATCTGTTCTCAGATTCCACAGAAATAAGGCTAGCAAAGAGATCCACGAAATACACATGTAACTCTGTGAGATGAATTAACAGAACACTAAGCAGTTTCCAGAAAGCATCTTTCCAGATTTCATCGGAGGATATTTCCTTTTTCACCATAGCCCACTATGGGCTTCCAAATATCACTTTGCCTATTCCACAAGAACTGTCTTAGCGAAAGACTTCTTGAGGGGAAAGCAGTAACTCTGTGAGATGATTTCACAGAGCACAAAGAAGTTTCTCAGAAAGCTTCTTTCTCTTTGTTTTGGCATGATATTTCCTTTGGCCCTATAGTCTTCAAAGGGTTCCGAAATACTGTTCTCAGATTCCACAGAAATAAGGCTAGCAAAGAGATCCACGAAATGCACATGTAACTCTGTGAGATGAATTAACAGAACACTAAGCAGTTTCTCAGAAAGCTTCTTTCCAGATTTCATCTGAGATTATTTCCTTTTTCACCATAGCCCTCTAAGGGCTTCCAAATATCACTTTGCCTATTCCACAAGAACTGTCTTAGCGAAAGGCTTCTTGAGGGGAAAGCTGTAACTCTGTGAGATGATTTCACAGAACACAAAGAAGTTTCTCAGAAAGCTTCTTTTTTTTTTTTTTTGGCATGATATTTCCTTTGGCCCTATAGTCTTCAAAGGGTTCCGAAATACTGTTCTCAGATTCCACAGAAATAAGGCTAGCAAAGAGATCCACGAAATACACATGTAACTCTGTGAGATGAATTAACAGAACACTAAGCAGTTTCTCAGAAAGCTTCTTTCCAGATTTCATCGGAGGATATTTCCTTTTTCACCATAGCCCACTATGGGCTTCCAAATATCACTTTGCCTATTCCACAAGAACTGTCTTAGCGAAAGGCTTCTTGAGGGGAAAGCTGTAACTCTGTGAGATGATTTCACAGAACACAAAGAAGTTTCTCTGAAAGCTTCTTTCTCTTTGTTTTAGGAGGATATTTCCTTTGGCCCTATTGTCTTCAAAGGGATCCGAAATATCTGTACTCAGATTCCACAGAAATAAGGCTAGCAAAGAGATGCACGAAATACACATGTAACTCTGTGAGATGAATTAACGGAACACTAAGCAGTTTCTCAGAAAGCTTCTTTCCAGATTTCATCTGAGGATATTTCCTTTTTCACCGTAGCCCTCTATGGGCTTCCAAATATCACTTTGCCAATTCCACAAGAACTGTCTCAGCGAAAGGCTTCTTGAGGGGAAAGCTGTAACTCTGTGAGATGATTTCACAGAACACAAAGAAGTTTCTCAGAAAGCTTCTTTCTCTTTGATTTGGCATGATATTTCCTTTGGCCCTATAGTCTTCAAAGGGTTCCGAAATATCTGTTCTCAGATTCCACAGAAATAAGGCTAGTAAGGAGATCCACGAAATACACATGTAACTCTGTGAGATGAATTAACAGAACACTAAGCAGTTTCTCAGAAAGCTTCTTTCCAGATTTCATCGGAGGATATTTCCTTTTTCTCCATAGCCCACTATGGGCTTCCAAATATCACTTTGCCTATTCCACAAGAACTGTCTTAGCGAAAGGCTTCTTGAGGGGAAAGCTGTAACTCTGTGAGATGATTTCACAGAACACAAAGAAGTTTCTCAGAAAGCTTCTTTCTCTTTGTTATCGGAGGATATTTCCTTGGGCCCTATAGTCTTCAAAGGGATCCGAAATATCTGTTCTCAGATTCCACAGAAATAAGGCTAGCAAAGAGATCCACGAAGTACACATGTAACTCTGTGAGATGAATTAACAGAACACTAAGCAGTTTCTCAGAAAGCTTCTTTCCATTTCATCTGAGGATATTTCCTTTTTCACCATAGCCCTCTATGGGCTTCCAAATATCACTTTGCCAATTCCACAAGAACTCTCTTAGCGAAAGGCTTCTTGAGGGGAAAGCTGTAACTCTGTGAGATGATTTCACAGAACACAAAGAAGTTTCTCAGAACGCTTCTTTCTCTTTGTTTTGGCATGATATTTCCTTTGGCCCTATAGTCTTCAAAGGGTTCCGAAATATCTGTTCTCAGATTCCACAGAAATAAGGCTAGCAAAGAGATCCACGAAATACACATGTAACTCTGTGAGATGAATTAACAGAACACTAAGCAGTTTCTCAGAAAGCTTCTTTCCAGATTTCATCGGAGGATATTTCCTTTTTCACCATAGCCCACTATGGGCTTCCAAATATCACTTTGCCTATTTCACAAGAACTGTCTTAGCGAAAGGCTTCTTGAGGGGAAAGCTGTAACTCGGTGAGATGATTTCACAGAACACAAAGAAGTTTCTCAGAAAGCTTGTTTCTCTTTGTTATAGGAGGATATTTCCTTTGGCCCTATTGTATTCAAAGGGATCCGAAATATCTGTACTCAGATTCCACAGAAATAAGGCTAGCAAAGAGATCCACGAAATACAGATGTAACTCTGTGAGATGAATTAACAGAACACTAAGCAGTTTCTCAGAAAGCTTCCTTCCAGATTTCATCTGAGGATATTTCCTTTTTCACCATAGCGCTCTATGGGCTTTTAAATATCACTTTCTCTATTCCACAAGAACTGTCTTAGCGAAAGGCTTCTTGAGGGAAAAGCTGTAACTCTGTGAGATGATTTCACAGACACAAAGAAGTTTCTCAGAAAGCTTCCTTCTCTTTGTTATCGGAGGATATTTCCTTTGGCCCTATAGTCTTCAAACGGTTCCGAAATATCTGTTCTCAGATTCCACAGAAATAAGGCTAGCAAAGAGATCCACGAAATACAGATGGAACTCTGTGAAACGAATTAACAGAACACTAAGCAGTTTCTCAGAAAGCTTCTTTCCAGATTTCATCTGAGGATATTTCCTTTTTCACCATAGCCCTCTATGGGCTTCCAAATATCACCTTGCCAATTCCAGAAGAACTGTCTTAGCGAAAGGCTTCTTGAGGGGAAAGCTGTAACTCTGTGAGGTGATTTCACAGAACACAAAGAAGTTTCTCAGAAAGCTTCTTTCTCTTTGTTTTCACATGATATTTCCTTTAGCCCTATAGTCTTCAAAGGGTTCCTAAATATCTGTTCTCAGATTCTACAGAAATAAGGCTAGCAAAGAGATCCACGAAATACACATGTAACTCTGTGAGATGAATTAACAGAACACTAAGCAGTTTCTCAGAAAGCTTCTTTCCAGATTTCATCGGAGGATATTTCCTTTTTCACCATAGCCCTCTATGGGCTTCCAAATATCACTTTGCTTATTCCACAAGAATTGTCTTAGCGAAAGGCTTCTTGAGGGGAAAGCTGTAACTCTGTGAGATGATTTCACAGAACAAAAAGAAGTTTCTCAGAAAGCTTCTTTCTCTTTGTTATCGGAGGATATTTCCTCTGGCCCTATAGTCTTCAAAGGGATCCGAAATATCTGTTCTCAGATTCCACAGAAATAAGGCTAGCAAAGAGATCCACGAAATACACATGTAACTCTGTGAGGTGAATTAACAGAACACTAAGCAGTTTCTCAGAAAGCTTCTTTCCAGATATCATCTGAGGATATTTCCTTTTTCACCATAGCCCCCTATGGGCTTCCAAATATCACTTTGCCTATTCCACAAGAACTGTCTTAGCGAAAGGTATCTTGAGGGGAAAGCTGTAACTCTGTGAGATGATTTCACATAACACGAAGAAGTTTCTCAGAAAGCTTCTTACTCTTTGATTTGGCATGATATTTCCTTTGGCCCTATAGTCTTCAAAGGGTTCCGAAATATCTGTTCTCAGATTCCACAGAAATAAGGCTAGCAAAGAGATCCACGAAATACACATGTAACTCTGTGAGATGAATTAACAGAACACTAAGCAGTTTCCAGAAAGCATCTTTCCAGATTTAATCGGAGGATATTTCCTTTTTCACCATAGCCCACTATGGGCTTCCAAATATCACTTTGCCTATTCCACAAGAACTGTCTTAGCGAAAGACTTCTTGAGGGGAAAGCTGTAACTCTGTGAGATGATTTCACAGAGCACAAAGAAGTTTCTCAGAAAGCTTCTTTCTCTTTGTTATCGGAGGATATTTCCTTTGGCCCTATAGTCTTCAAAGGGATCCGAAATATCTGTTCTCAGATTCCACAGAAATAAGGCTAGCAAAGAGATCCACGAAATACACATGTAACTCTGTGAGATGAATTAACAGAACACTAAGCAGTTTCTCAGAAAGCTTCTTTCCAGATTTCCTGTGAGGATATTTCCTTTTACACCCTAGCCCTCTATTGGCTTACAAATATCACTTTGCCAATTCCACAAGAACTGTCTCAGCGAAAGGATTCTTGAGGGGAAAGCTTTAACTCTGCGAGATCATTTCACAGAACACAAAGAAGTTTCTCAGAAAGCTTCTTTCTCTTTGTTATGGGAGGATATTTCCTTTGGCCCTACAGTCTTCGAAGGGATCCGAATTATCTTTTCTCAGATTCCACAGAAATAAGGCTAGCAAAGAGATCCAAGAAATACACATGCAACTCGGTGAGATGAATTAACAGAACACTAAGAAGTTTCTCAGAAAGCTTCTTTCCAGATATCATCTGAGGATATTTCCTTTTTCACCATAGCCCCCTATGGGCTTCCAAATATCACTTTGCCTATTCCACAAGAACTGTCTTAGCGAAAGGTATCTTGAGGGGAAAGCTGTAACTCTGTGAGATGATTTCACATAACACGAAGAAGTTTCTCAGAAAGCTTCTTACTCTTTGATTTGGCATGATATTTCCTTTGGCCCTATAGTCTTCAAAGGGTTCCGAAATATCTGTTCTCAGATTCCACAGAAATAAGGCTAGCAAAGAGATCCACGAAATACACATGTAACTCTGTGAGATGAATTAACAGAACACTAAGCAGTTTCTCAGAAAGCTTCTTTCCAGATTTCATCGGAGGATATTTCCTTTTTCACCATAGCCCACTATGGGCTTCCAAATATCACTTTGCCTATTCCACAAGAACTGTCTTAGCGAAAGGCTTCTTGAGGGGAAAGCTGTAACTCTGTGAGATGATTTCACAGAACACAAAGAAGTTTCTCTGAAAGCTTCTTTCTCTTTGTTTTAGGAGGATATTTCCTTTGGCCCTATTGTCTTCAAAGGGATCCGAAATATCTGTACTCAGATTCCACAGAAATAAGGCTAGCAAAGAGATGCACGAAATACACATGTAACTCTGTGAGATGAATTAACGGAACACTAAGCAGTTTCTCAGAAAGCTTCTTTCCAGATTTCATCTGAGGATATTTCCTTTTTCACCGTAGCCCTCTATGGGCTTCCAAATATCACTTTGCCAATTCCACAAGAACTGTCTCAGCGAAAGGCTTCTTGAGGGGAAAGCTGTAACTCTGTGAGATGATTTCACAGAACACAAAGAAGTTTCTCAGAAAGCTTCTTTCTCTTTGATTTGGCATGATATTTCCTTTGGCCCTATAGTCTTCAAAGGGTTCCGAAATATCTGTTCTCAGATTCCACAGAAATAAGGCTAGTAAGGAGATCCACGAAATACACATGTAACTCTGTGAGATGAATTAACAGAACACTAAGCAGTTTCTCAGAAAGCTTCTTTCCAGATTTCATCGGAGGATATTTCCTTTTTCTCCATAGCCCACTATGGGCTTCCAAATATCACTTTGCCTATTCCACAAGAACTGTCTTAGCGAAAGGCTTCTTGAGGGGAAAGCTGTAACTCTGTGAGATGATTTCACAGAACACAAAGAAGTTTCTCAGAAAGCTTCTTTCTCTTTGTTATCGGAGGATATTTCCTTGGGCCCTATAGTCTTCAAAGGGATCCGAAATATCTGTTCTCAGATTCCACAGAAATAAGGCTAGCAAAGAGATCCACGAAGTACACATGTAACTCTGTGAGATGAATTAACAGAACACTAAGCAGTTTCTCAGAAAGCTTCTTTCCATTTCATCTGAGGATATTTCCTTTTTCACCATAGCCCTCTATGGGCTTCCAAATATCACTTTGCCAATTCCACAAGAACTCTCTTAGCGAAAGGCTTCTTGAGGGGAAAGCTGTAACTCTGTGAGATGATTTCACAGAACACAAAGAAGTTTCTCAGAACGCTTCTTTCTCTTTGTTTTGGCATGATATTTCCTTTGGCCCTATAGTCTTCAAAGGGTTCCGAAATATCTGTTCTCAGATTCCACAGAAATAAGGCTAGCAAAGAGATCCACGAAATACACATGTAACTCTGTGAGATGAATTAACAGAACACTAAGCAGTTTCTCAGAAAGCTTCTTTCCAGATTTCATCGGAGGATATTTCCTTTTTCACCATAGCCCACTATGGGCTTCCAAATATCACTTTGCCTATTTCACAAGAACTGTCTTAGCGAAAGGCTTCTTGAGGGGAAAGCTGTAACTCGGTGAGATGATTTCACAGAACACAAAGAAGTTTCTCAGAAAGCTTGTTTCTCTTTGTTATAGGAGGATATTTCCTTTGGCCCTATTGTATTCAAAGGGATCCGAAATATCTGTACTCAGATTCCACAGAAATAAGGCTAGCAAAGAGATCCACGAAATACAGATGTAACTCTGTGAGATGAATTAACAGAACACTAAGCAGTTTCTCAGAAAGCTTCCTTCCAGATTTCATCTGAGGATATTTCCTTTTTCACCATAGCGCTCTATGGGCTTTTAAATATCACTTTCTCTATTCCACAAGAACTGTCTTAGCGAAAGGCTTCTTGAGGGAAAAGCTGTAACTCTGTGAGATGATTTCACAGACACAAAGAAGTTTCTCAGAAAGCTTCCTTCTCTTTGTTATCGGAGGATATTTCCTTTGGCCCTATAGTCTTCAAACGGTTCCGAAATATCTGTTCTCAGATTCCACAGAAATAAGGCTAGCAAAGAGATCCACGAAATACAGATGGAACTCTGTGAAACGAATTAACAGAACACTAAGCAGTTTCTCAGAAAGCTTCTTTCCAGATTTCATCTGAGGATATTTCCTTTTTCACCATAGCCCTCTATGGGCTTCCAAATATCACCTTGCCAATTCCAGAAGAACTGTCTTAGCGAAAGGCTTCTTGAGGGGAAAGCTGTAACTCTGTGAGGTGATTTCACAGAACACAAAGAAGTTTCTCAGAAAGCTTCTTTCTCTTTGTTTTCACATGATATTTCCTTTAGCCCTATAGTCTTCAAAGGGTTCCTAAATATCTGTTCTCAGATTCTACAGAAATAAGGCTAGCAAAGAGATCCACGAAATACACATGTAACTCTGTGAGATGAATTAACAGAACACTAAGCAGTTTCTCAGAAAGCTTCTTTCCAGATTTCATCGGAGGATATTTCCTTTTTCACCATAGCCCTCTATGGGCTTCCAAATATCACTTTGCTTATTCCACAAGAATTGTCTTAGCGAAAGGCTTCTTGAGGGGAAAGCTGTAACTCTGTGAGATGATTTCACAGAACACAAAGAAGTTTCTCAGAAAGCTTCTTTCTCTTTGTTATGGGAGGATATTTCCTTTGGCCCTACAGTCTTCGAAGGGATCCGAATTATCTTTTCTCAGATTCCACAGAAATAAGGCTAGCAAAGAGATCCAAGAAATACACATGCAACTCGGTGAGATGAATTAACAGAACACTAAGAAGTTTCTCAGAAAGCTTCTTTCCAGATATCATCTGAGGATATTTCCTTTTTCACCATAGCCCCCTATGGGCTTCCAAATATCACTTTGCCTATTCCACAAGAACTGTCTTAGCGAAAGGTATCTTGAGGGGAAAGCTGTAACTCTGTGAGATGATTTCACATAACACGAAGAAGTTTCTCAGAAAGCTTCTTACTCTTTGATTTGGCATGATATTTCCTTTGGCCCTATAGTCTTCAAAGGGTTCCGAAATATCTGTTCTCAGATTCCACAGAAATAAGGCTAGCAAAGAGATCCACGAAATACACATGTAACTCTGTGAGATGAATTAACAGAACACTAAGCAGTTTCCAGAAAGCATCTTTCCAGATTTCATCGGAGGATATTTCCTTTTTCACCATAGCCCACTATGGGCTTCCAAATATCACTTTGCCTATTCCACAAGAACTGTCTTAGCGAAAGACTTCTTGAGGGGAAAGCAGTAACTCTGTGAGATGATTTCACAGAGCACAAAGAAGTTTCTCAGAAAGCTTCTTTCTCTTTGTTATCGGAGGATATTTCCTTTGGCCCTATAGTCTTCAAAGGGATCCGAAATATCTGTTCTCAGATTCCACAGAAATAAGGCTAGCAAAGAGATCCACGAAATACACATGTAACTCTGTGAGATGAATTAACAGAACACTAAGCAGTTTCTCAGAAAGCTTCTTTCCAGATTTCCTGTGAGGATATTTCCTTTTACACCCTAGCCCTCTATTGGCTTACAAATATCACTTTGCCAATTCCACAAGAACTGTCTCAGCGAAAGGATTCTTGAGGGGAAAGCTTTAACTCTGCGAGATCATTTCACAGAACACAAAGAAGTTTCTCAGAAAGCTTCTTTCTCTTTGTTATTGGAGGATATTTCCTTTGGCCCTATAGTCTTCGAAGGGATCCGAATTATCTGTTCTCAGATTCCACAGAAATAAGGCTAGCAAAGAGATCCAAGAAATACACATGCAACTCGGTGAGATGAATTAACAGAATACTAAGAAGTTTCTCAGAAAGCTTCTTTCCAGATTTCATCTGAGGATATTTCCTTTTTCACCATAGCCCTCTAAGGGCTTCCAAATATCACTTTGCCAATTCCACAAGAACTGTCTCAGCGAAAGGCTTCTTGAGCAGAAAGCTGTAACTCTGCGAGATGATTTTACAGAACACAAAGAAGTTTCTCAGAAAGCTTCTTTCTCTTTGTTTTGGCATGATATTTCCTGTGGCCCTATAGTCTTCAAAGGGTTCCGAAATATCTGTTCTCAGATTCCACAGAAAGAAGGCTAGCAAAGAGATCCACGAAATACACATGTAACTCTGTGAGATGAATTAACAGAACACTAGGCAGTTTCTCAGAAAGCTTCTTTCCAAATTTCATCTGAGGATATTTCCATTTTCACCATAGCCCTCTAAGGGCTTCCATATATCACTTTTCCGATTCCACAAGAACTGTCTTAGCAAAAGGCTTCTGGAGGGGAAGCTGTAACTCCTTCAGATGATTTCACAGAACACAAAGAAGTTTGTCAGAAATCTTCTTTATCTTTGTTATCGGAGGATATTTCATTGGCCCTATAATTTTCAAAGGGATCCGAAATATCTGTTTTCATATTCCACAGAAATAAGGCTAGCAAAGAGATCCACGAAATACACATGTAACTCTGTGAGATGAATTAACAGAACACTAAGCAGTTTCTCAGAAAGCTTCTTTCCAGATTTCATCTGAGGATATTTCCTTTTTCACCATAGCCCTCTAAGGGCTTCCAAATATCACTTTGCTTATTCCACAAGAACTGTCTTAGCGAAAGGCTTCTAGAGGGGAAAGCTGTAACTCTATGAGATGATTTCGCAGAACACAAAGACGTTTCTCAGAAAGCTTCTTTCTCTTTGTTATCGGAGGATATTTCCTTTGGCCCTATAGTCTTCAAAGGGATCCGAAATATCTGTTCTCAGATTCCACAGAAATAAGGCTAGCAAAGAGATCCACGAAATACACATGTAACTCTGTGAGATGAATTAACAGAACACTAAGCAGTTTCTCAGAAAGCTTCTTTCCAGATTTCCTGTGAGGATATTTCCTTTTTGACCATAGCCCTCTAGGGGTTCCAAATATCACTTTGCCAATTCCACAAGAACTGTCTTAGCGAAAGGCTTCTTGAGGGGAAAGCTGTAACTCTGTGAGATGATTTCACAGAACACAAAGAAGTTTCTCAGAAAGCTTCTTTCTCTTTGTTATAGGAGGATATTTCCTTTGGCCCTATTGTCTTCAAAGGGATCCGAAGTATCTGTACTCAGATTCCACAGAAATAAGGCTAGCAAAGGGATCCACGAAATACAGATGTAACTCTGTGAGATGAATTAATAGAACACTAACCAGTTTCTCAGAAAGCTTCTTTCCAGATTTCATCTGAGGATATTTCCTTTTTCACCAAAGCCCTCTATGGGCTTCCATATATCTCTTTGCCATTTCCACAAGAACTGTCTTAGCGAAAGTCTTCTTGAGGGGAAAGCTGTAACTCTCTGAGATGATTTCACAGAACACAAAGAAGTTTCTCAGAAAGCTTCTTTCTCTTTGTTTTGGCATGATATTTCCTTTGGCCCTATAGTCTTCAAAGGGTTCCGAAATACTGTTCTCAGATTCCACAGAAATAAGGCTAGCAAAGAGATCCACGAAATGCACATGTAACTCTGTGAGATGAATTAACAGAACACTAAGCAGTTTCTCAGAAAGCTTCTTTCCAGATTTCATCTGAGATTATTTCCTTTTTCACCATAGCCCTCTAAGGGCTTCCAAATATCACTTTGCCTATTCCACAAGAACTGTCTTAGCGAAAGGCTTCTTGAGGGGAAAGCTGTAACTCTGTGAGATGATTTCACAGAACACAAAGAAGTTTCTCAGAAAGCTTCTTTTTTTTTTTTTTTGGCATGATATTTCCTTTGGCCCTTTAGTCTTCAAAGGGTTCCGAAATACTGTTCTCAGATTCCACAGAAATAAGGCTAGCAAAGAGATCCACGAAATACACATGTAACTCTGTGAGATGAATTAACAGAACACTAAGCAGTTTCTCAGAAAGCTTCTTTCCAGATTTCATCGGAGGATATTTCCTTTTTCACCATAGCCCACTATGGGCTTCCAAATATCACTTTGCCTATTCCACAAGAACTGTCTTAGCGAAAGGCTTCTTGAGGGGAAAGCTGTAACTCTGTGAGATGATTTCACAGAACACAAAGACGTTTCTCTGAAAG
The DNA here is from genome assembly GCF_043159975.1 of Macaca nemestrina. Lineage (NCBI taxonomy): Eukaryota > Metazoa > Chordata > Mammalia > Primates > Cercopithecidae > Macaca > Macaca nemestrina. The sequence continues at coordinate 100,369,266 of NC_092133.1, read as the reverse complement.
CTTCTTTCTCTTTGTTTTAGGAGGATATTTCCTTTGGTCCTATTGTCTTCAAAGGGATCCGAAATATCTGTACTGAGATTCCACAGAAATAAGGCTAGCAAAGAGATGCACGAAATACACATGTAACTCTGTGAGATGAATTAACGGAACACTAAGCAGTTTCTCAGAAAGCTTCTTTCCAGATTTCATCTGAGGATATTTCCTTTTTCACCGTAGCCCTCTATGGGCTTCCAAATATCACTTTGCCAATTCCACAAGAACTGTCCCAGCGAAAGGCTTCTTGAGGGGAAAGCTGTAACTCTGTGAGATGATTTCACAGAACACAAAGAAGTTTCTCAGAAAGCTTCTTTCTCTTTTTTATCGGAGGATATTTCCTTTGGCCCTATAGTCATCAATGGGATCCGAAATATCTGTTCTCAGATTCCACAGAAATAAGGCAAGCAAAGAGATCCACGAAATACACATGTAACTCTGTGAGATGAATTAACAGAACACTAAGCAGTTTCTCAGAACGCTTCTTTCCAGATTTCATCTGAGGATATTTCCTTTTTCACCATAGCCCTCTATGGGCTTCCAAATATCACTTTGCCAATTCCACAAGAACTGTCTCAGCGAAAGGCTTCTTGAGGGGAAAGCTGTAACTCTGTGAGATGATTTTACAGAATACAAAGAAGTTTCTCAGAAAGCTTCTTTCTATTTGTTATTGGAAGATATTTCCTTTGGACCTATAGTCATCAATGGGATCCGAAATATCTGCTTTCAGATTCCACAGAAATAAGGCTAGCAAAGGGATCCACGAAATACACATGTAACTCTGTGAGATGAATTAACAGAACACTAAGCAGTTTCTCAGAAAGCTTCTTTCCAGATTTCATCTGAGGATATTTCCTTTTTCACCATAGCCCTCTATTGGCTTCAAAATATCACTTTGCCAATTCCACAAGAACTGTCTTAGCGAAAGGCTTCTTGAGGGGAAAGCTGTAACTCTGTGAGATGATTTCACAGAACACAAAGAAGTTTCTCAGAAAGCTTCTTTCTCTTTGTTATCGGAGGATATTTCCTTTGGCCATATAATCATCAATGGGATCCGAAATATCTGTTCTCAGATTCCACAGAAATAAGGCTAGCAAAGAGATCCACGAAATACACATGTAACTCTGTGAGATGAATTAACAGAACACTAAGCAGTTTCTCAGAAAGCTTCATTCCAGATTTCCTGTGAGGATATTTCCTTTTTCACCCTAGCCCTCTATTGGCTTCCAAATATCACTTTGCCAATTCCACAAGAACTGTCTCAGCGAAAGGCTTCTTGAGGGGAAAGCTGTAACTCTGCGAGATGATTTCACAGAACACAAAGAAGTTTCTCAGAAAGCTTCTTTCTCTTTGTTATGGGAGGATATTTCCTTTGGCCCTATAGTCTTCAAAGGGATCCGAAATATCTGTTCTCAGATTCCACAGAAATAAGGCTAGCAAAGAGATCCACGAAATACACATGTAACTCTGTGAGATGAATTAACAGAACACTAAGGAGTTTCTCAGAAAGCTTCTTTCCAGATTTCATCGGAGGATATTTCCTTTTTCACTATAGCCCTCTAAGGGCTTCCAAATATCACTTTGCCAATTCCACAAGAATTGTCTTAGCGAAAGGCTTCTTGAGGGGAAAGCTGTAACTCTGTGAGATGATTTCACATAACACAAAGAAGTTTCTCAGAAAGCTTCTTTCTCTTTGTTATCGGAGGATATTTCCTTTGGCCCTATAGTCTTCAATGGGATCCGAAATATCTGTTCTCAGATTCCACAGAAGTAAGGCAAGCAAAGAGATCCACGAAATACACATGTAACTCTGTGAGATGAATTAACAGAACACTAAGCAGTTTCTCAGAAAGCTTCTTTCCAGATTTCATCGGAGTATATTTCCTTTTTAACCATAGCCCACTATGGGCTTCCAAATATCACTTTGCCTGTTCCACAAGAACTGTCTTAGCGAAAGGGTTCCTGAGGGGAAAGCTGTAACTCTGTGAGATGATTTCACAGAACAGAAAGAAGTCTCAGAAAGCTTCTTTCTCTTTGTTATAGGAGGATATTTCCTTTGGCCCTATTGTCTTCAAAGGGATCCGAAATATCTGTACTCAGATTCCACAGAAATAAGACTAGCAAAGAGATCCACGTAATACAGATGTAACTCTGTGAGATGAATTAATAGAACACTAACCAGTTTCTCAGAAAGCTTCTTTCCAGATTTCATCGGAGTATATTTCCTTTTTAACCATAGCCCACTATGGGCTTCCAAATATCACTTTGCCTGTTCCACAAGAACTGTCTTAGCGAAAGGGTTCCTGAGGGGAAAGCTGTAACTCTGTGAGATGATTTCACAGAACACAAAGAAGTTTCTCAGAAAGCTTCTTTCTCTTTGTTTTGCCATGATATTTCCTTTGGCCCTATAGTCTTCAAAGGGTTCCTAAATATCTGTTCTCAGATTCTACAGAAATAAGGCTAGCAAAGAGATCCACGAAATACACATGTAACTCTGTGAGATGAATTAACAGAACACTAAGCAGTTTCTCAGAAAGCTTCTTTCCAGATTTCATCTGAGGATATTTCCTTTTTCACCATAGCCCTCTATGGGCTTCCAAATATCACTTTGCCTATTCCACAAGAACTGTCTTAGCGAAAGGTATCTTGAGGGGAAAGCTGTAACTCTGTGAGATGATTTCACAGAACACAAAGAAGTTTCTCAGAAAGCTTTTTTCTCTTTGTTATAGGAGGATATTTCCTTTGGCCCTATTGTCTTCAATGGGATCCGAAATATCTGTACTCAGATTCCACCGAAATAAGGCTAGCAAAGAGATCCACGAAATACACATGTAACTCTGTGAGATGAATTAACAGAACACTAAGCATTTTCTCAGAAAGCTTCTTTCCAGATTTCATCTGAGGATATTTCCTTTTTCACCATTGCCCTCTATGGGCTTCCAAATATCACTTTGCCTATTCCACAAGAACTATCTTAGCGAAAGGCTTCTTGAGAGGAAAGCTGTAACTCTGTGAGATGATTTCACATAACACGAGGAAGTTTCTCAGAAAGCTTCTTACTCTTTGATTTGGCATGATATTTCCTTTGGCCCTATAGTCTTCAAAGGGTTCCGAAATATCTGTTCTCAGATTCCACAGAAATAAGGCTAGCAAAGAGATCCACGAAATACACATGTAACTCTGTGAGATGAATTAACAGTACACTAAGCAGTTTCTCAGAAAGCTTCTTTCCAGATTTCATCAGAGGATAATTCCTTTTTCACCATAGCCCTCTATGGGCATCCAAATATCACTTTGCCAATTCCACAAGAACTGTCTTAGCTAAAGTCTTCTTGAGGGGAAAGCTGTAACTCTGTGAGATGATTTCACAGAACACGAAGAAGTTTCTCAGAAAGCTTCTTTCTCTTTGTTATCGGAGCATATTTCCTTTGGCCTTATAGTCTTCAAAGGGATCCGAAATATCTGTTCTCAGATTCCACAGAAATAAGGCTACCAAAGAGATCCACGAAATACACATGTAACACTGTGAGATGAATTAACAGAACACTAAGCAGTTTCTCAGAAAGCTTCTTTCCAGATTTCACCAGAGGATATTTCCTTTTTCACCATAGCCCTCTATGGGCTTCCAAATATCACTTTGCCAATTCCACAAGAACTGTCTTAGCGAAAGGCTTCTTGAGGGGAAAGCTGTAACTCTGTGAGATGATTTCACATAACACGAAGAAGTTTCTCAGAAAGCTTCTTACTCTTTGATTTGGCATGATATTTCCTTTGGCCCTATAGTCTTCAAAGGGTTACGAAATATCTGTTCTCAGATTCCACAGAAATAAGGCTAGCAAAGAGATCCACGAAATACACATGTAACTCTGTGAGATGAATTAACAGAACACTAAGCAGTTTCCAGAAAGCATCTTTCCAGATTTCATCGGAGGATATTTCCTTTTTCACCATAGCCCACTATGGGCTTCCAAATATCACTTTGCCTATTCCACAAGAACTGTCTTAGCGAAAGGATTCTTGAGGGGAAAGCAGTAACTCTGTGAGATGATTTCACAGAGCACAAAGAAGTTTCTCAGAAAGCTTCTTTCTCTTTGTTATCGGAGGATATTTCCTTTGGCCCTATAGTCTTCAAAGGGATCCGAAATATCTGTTCTCAGATTCCACAGAAATAAGGCTAGCAAAGAGATCCACGAAATACACATGTAACTCTGTGAGATGAATTAACAGTACACTAAGCAGTTTCTCAGAAAGCTTCTTTCCAGATTTCATCAGAGGATAATTCCTTTTTCACCATAGCACTCTATGGGCATCCAAATATCACTTTGCCAATTCCACAAGAACTGTCTTAGCTAAAGGCTTCTTAAGGGGAAAGCTGTAACTCTGTGAGATGATTTCACAGAACACAAAGAAGTTTCTCAGAAAGCTTCTTTCTCTTTGTTATCGGAGCATATTTCCTTTGGCCCTATAGTCTTCAAAGGGATCCGAAATATCTGTTCTCAGATTCCACAGAAATAAGGCTACCAAAGAGATCCACGAAATACACATGTAACACTGTGAGATGAATTAACAGAACACTAAGCAGTTTCTCAGAAAGCTTCTTTCCAGATTTCATCAGAGGATATTTCCTTTTTCACCATAGCCCTCTATGGGCTTCCAAATATCACTTTGCCAATTCCACAAGAACTGTCTTAGTGAAAGGCTTCTTGAGGGGAAAGCTGTAACTCTGTGAGATGATTTCAGAGAACACAAAGAAGTTTCTCAGAAAGCTTATTTCTCTTTGTTTTGGCACGATATTTCCTTTGGCCCTGTAGTCTTCAAAGGGTTCCGAAATACTGTTCTCAGATTCCACAGAAATAAGGCTAGCAAAGAGATCCACGAAATACACATGTAACTCTGTGAGATGAATTAACAGAACATTAAGCAGTTTCTCAGAAAGCTTCTTTCCAGATTTCATCGGAGGATATTTCCTTTTTCACCATAGCCCTCTATGGGCTTCCAAATATCTCTTTTCCTATTCCACAAGAACTGTCTTAACGAATGGCTTCTTGAGGGGAAAGCTGTAACTCTGTGAGATGATTTCACAGAACAGAAAGAAGTTTCTCAGAAACCTTCTTTCTCTTTGTTATCAGAGGATATTTCCTTTGGCCCTATAGTTTTCAAAGGGATCCGAAATATCTGTTCTCAGTTTTCACAGACATAAGGCTAGCCAAGAGATCCACGAAATACAGATGTAACTCTGTGAGATGAATTAACAGAACACTAAGCAGTTTCTCAGAAAGCTTCTTTCCAGATTTCATCTGAGGATATTTCCTTTTTCACCATAGCCCTCCATGGGCTTCCAATTATCACTTTCCTATTCCACAAGAACTGTCTCAGCGAAAGGCTTCTTGAGGGGAAAGCTGTAACTCTGAGAGATGATTCCACAGAACACAAAGAAGTTTCTCAGAAAGCTTCTTTCTCTTTGTTATAGGAGGATATTTCCTTTGGCCCTAATGTCTTCAATGGGATCAGAAATATCTGTACTCAGATTCCACAGAAATAAGGCTCCCATGAGATCCACGAAATACACATGTAACTCTGTGAGATGAATTAACAGTACACTAAGCAGTTTTTCAGAAAGCTTCTTTCCAGATTTCATCTGAGGATATTTCCTTTTTCACCATAGCCCTCTATGGGCTTCCAAATATCACTTTGCCAATTCCACAAGAACTGTCTTAGAGAAAGTCTTCTAGAGGGGAAAGCTGTAACTCTGTTAGATGATTTCACAGAACACAAAGAAGTTTCTCAGTAAGCTTCTTTCTCTTTGTTATCGGAGGATATTTCCTTTTGCCCTATAGTTTTCAAAGGGATCCGAAATATCTGTTCTCAGATTTCACAGAAATAAGGCTAGCAAAGAGATCCATGAAATACACATGTAACTCTGTGAGATGAATTAACAGAACACTAAGCAGTTTCTCAGAAAGCTTCTTTCCAGATTTCATCTGAGGATATTTCCTTTTTCACCATAGCCCTCTATGGGCTTCCAAATATCACTTTGCCAATTCCACAAGAACTGTCTTAGCGAAAGGCTTTTTGAGGGGAAAGCTGTAATTCTGTGAGATGATTTCACAGAACACAAAGAAGTTTCTCAGAAAGCTTCTTACTCTTTGATTTGGCAGGATATTTCCTTTGGCCCTATAGTCTTCAAAGGGTTCCGAAATATCTGTTCTCAGATTCCACAGAAATAAGGCTAACAAAGAGATCCACGAAATACACATGTAACTCTGTGAGATGAATTAACAGAAAACTAAGCAGTTTCTCAGAAAGATTCTTTCCAGATTTCATCGGAGGATATTTCCTTTTTCACCATAGCCCTCTATGGGCTTCCAAATATCACTTTGCCAATTCCACAAGAACTGTCTTAGCGAAAGGCTTCTTGAGGGGAATGCTGTAACTCTGTGGGATGATATCACAGAACACAAAGAAGTTTCTCAGAAAGCTTCTTTCTCTTTGTTATTGGAGGATATTTCCTTTCGCCCTATAGTCATCAATGGGATCCGAAATATCTGTTTTCAGATTCCACAGAAATAAGGCTAGCAAAGAGATCCACGAAATACACATGTAACTCTGTGAGATGAATTAACAGAACACTAAGCAGTTTCTCAGAAAGCTTCTTTCCAGATTTCATCTGAGGATATTTCCTTTTCCACCGTAGCCCTCTATGGGGTTCCAAATATCACATTGCTTATTCCACAAGAACTGTCTTAGCGAAAGGCTTCTTGAGGGGAAAGGTGAAACTCTGTGAGATGATTTCACAGAACACAAAGAAGTTTCTCAGAAAGCTTCTTTCTCTTTGTTATCGGAGGATATTTCCTTTGGCCCTATAGTCTTCAAAGGGATCCGAAATATCTCTTCTCAGACTCCACAGAAATAAGGCCAGCAAAGAGATCCACGAAATACACATGTAACTCTGTGAGATGAATTAACAGAACACTAAGCAGTTTCTCAGAAAGCTTCTTTCCAGATTTCATCTGAGGATATTTCCTTTTTCACCATAGCCCTCTATGGGCTTCCAAATATCACTTTGCCTATTCCACAAGAACTGTCTTAGCGAAATGCTTCTTGAGGGGAAAGCTGTAACTCTGTGAGATGATTTCACAGAACACAAAGAAGTTTCTCAGAAAGCTTCTTTCTCTTTGTTATAGGAGGATATTTCCTTTGGCCCTATTGTCTTCAATGGGATCCGAAATATCTGTACTCAGATTCCACAGAAATAAGGCTAGCAAAGAGATCCACGAAATACACATGTAACACTGTGAGATGAATTAACAGAACACTAAGCAGTTTCTCAGAAAGCTTCTTTCCAGATTTCATCTGAGGATATTTCCTTTTTCACCATAGCCCTCTATGGGCTTCCAAATATCACTTTGCCTATTCCACAAGAACTGTCTTAGCGAAAGGCTTCTTGAGGGGAAAGCTGTAACTCTGTGAGATGATTTCACATAACACGAAGAAGTTTCTCAGAAAGCTTCTTACTCTTTCATTTGGCATGATATTTCCTTTGGCCCTATAGTCTTCAAAGGGTTCCGAAATATCAGTTCTCAGATTCCACAGAAATAAGGCTAGCAAAGAGATCCACGAAATACAGATGTAACTCTGTGAGATGAATTAACAGAACACTAAGCAGTTTCCAGAAAGCATCTTTCCAGATTTCATCGGAGGATAGTTCCTTTTTCACCATAGCCCACTATGGGCTTCCAAATATCACTTTGCCTATTCCACAAGAACTGTCTTAGCGAAAGGATTCTTGAGGGGAAAGCAGTAACTCTGTGAGATGATTTCACAGAGCACAAAGAAGTTTCTCAGAAAGCTTCTTTCTCTTTGTTATCGGAGGATATTTCCTTTGGCCCTATAGTCTTCAAAGGGATCCGAAATATCTGTTCTCAGATTCCACAGAAATAAGGCTAGCAAAGAAATCCACGAAATACACATGTAACTCTGTGAGATGAATTAACAGAACACTAAGCAGTTTCTCAGAAAACTTCTTTCCAGATTACATCTGAGGATATTTCCTTTTTCACCATAGCCCTCTAAGGGCTTACAAATATCACTTTGCCAATTCCACAAGAACTGTCTTAGCGAAAGGGTTCTTGAGGGGAAAGCTGTAACTATGTGACATGATTTCAGAGAACACAAAGAAGTTTCTCAGAAAGCTTCTTTCTCTTTGTTTTGGCATGATATTTCCTTTGGCCCTGTAGTCTTCAAAGGGTTCCGAAATACTGTTCTCAGATTCCACAGAAATAAGGCTAGCAAAGAGATCCACGAAATACACATGTAAATCTGTGAGATGAATTAACAGAACACTAAGCAGTTTCTCAGAAAGCTTCTTTCCAGATTTCATCAGAGGATAATTCCTTTTTCACCATAGCCCTCTATGGGCTTCCAAATATCACTTTGCCAATTCCACAAGAACTGTCTTAGCTAAAGGCTTCTTGAGGGGAAAGCTGTAACTCTGTGAGATGATTTCACAGAACACAAGAAATTTCTCAGAAGGCTTCTTTCTCTTTGTTTTGGCATGATATTTCCTTTGGCCCTGTAGTCTTCAAAGGGTTCCGAAATACTGTTCTCAGATTCCACAGAAATAAGGCTAGCAAAGAGATCTACGAAATACACATGTAATACTGTGAGATGAATTAACAAAACACAAAGCAGTTTCTCAGAAAGCTTCTTTCCAGATTTCATCGGGGGATATTTCCTTTTTCACCATAGCCCACTATGGGCTTCCAAATATCACTTTGCCTATTCTACAAGAACTGTCTTAACGAATGGCTTCTTGAGGGGAAAGCTGTAACTCTGTGAGATGGTTTCACAGAACAGAAAGAAGTTTCTCAGAAACCTTCTTTCTCTTTGTTATCGGAGGATATTTCCTTTGGCCCCATAGTTTTCAAAGGGATCCGAAATATCTGTTCTAATATTCCACAGAAATAAGGCTAGCAAAGAGATCCACGAAATAAAAATGTAACTCTCTGAGATAAATTAACAGAACACTAAGCAGTTTTTCAGAAAGCTTCTTTCCAGATTTCCTCTGAGGATATTTCCTTTTTCACCATAGCCCTCTATGGGCTTCCAAATATCACTTTGCCAATTCCACAAGAACTGTCTTAGCGAAAGGCTTCTTGAGGGGAAAGCTGTAGCTCTGTGAGATGATTTCACAGAACACAAAGAAGTTTCTCAGAAAGCTTCTTTCTCTTTTTTATCGCAGGATATTTCCTTTGGCCCTATAGTCTTCAAAGGGATCCGAAATATCTGTTCTCAGATTCCACAGAAATAAGGCTAGCAAAGATATCCACGAAATACACATGTAACTCTGTGAGATGAATTAACAGAACACTAAGCAGTTTCTCAGAAAGCTTCTTTCCAGATTTCATCTGAGGATATTTCCTTTTTCACCATAGCCCTCTACGGGCTTCCAAATATCACTTTGCCTATTCCACAAGAACTGTCTTAGCGAAAGTCTTCTTGAGGGGAAAGCTGTAACTCTGTGAGATGATTTCACAGAACACAAAGAAGTATCTCAGAAAGCTTCTTACTCTTTGATTTGGTATGATATTTCCTTTGGCCCCACAGTCTTCAAAGGGTTCCGAAATATCTGTTCTCAGATTCCACAGAAATAAGGCTAGCAAAGAGATCCACGAAATACACATGTAACTCCGTGAGATGAATTAACAGAACACTAAGCAGTTTCTCAGAAAGCATCTTTCCAGATTTCATCTGAGGATATTTCCTTTTTCACCATAGCCCACTATGGGCTTAAAATATCACTTTGCCTATTCCACAAGAACTGTCTTAGCGAAAGGCTTCTTGAGGGGAAAGCTGTAACTCTGGGAGATGATTTCACAGAACACAAAGAAGTTTCTCAGAAGGCTTCTTTCTCTTTGTTATAGGAGGATATTTCCTTTGGCCCTATTGTCTTCAATGGGATCCGAAATATCTGTACTCAGATTCCACAGAAATAAGGCTAGCAAAGAGATCCCCGAAATACAGATGTAACTCTGTGAGATGAATTAACAGAACACTAAGCAGTTTCTCAGAAAGCTTCTTTCCAGATTTCATCTGAGGATATTTCCTTTTTCACCATAGCCCTCTATGGGCTTAAAAATATCACTTTGCTATTCCACAAGAACGGTCTCAGCGAAAGGCTTCTTGAGGGGAAAGCTGTAACTCTGTGAGATGATTTCACAGAACACAAAGAAGTTTCTCAGAAGGCTTCTTTCTCTTTGTTTTGGCATGATATTTCCTTTGGCCCTGTAGTCTTCAAAGGGTTCCGAAATACTGTTCTCAGATTCCACAGAAATAAGGCTAGCAAAGAGATCCACGAAATACACATGTAATTCTGTGAGATGAATTAACAGAACACTAAGCAGTTTCTCAGAAAGCTTCTTTCCAGATTTCATCGGGGGATATTTCCTTTTTCACCCTAGCCCACTATGGGCTTCCAAATATCACTTTGCCTATTCTACAAGAACTGTCTTAACGAATGGCTTCTTGAGGGGAAAGCTGTAAGTCTGTGAGATGATTTCACAGAACAGAAAGAAGTTGCTGAGAAACCTTCTTTCTCTTTGTTATCGGAGGATATTTCCTTTGGCCCCATAGTTTTCAAAGGGATCCGAAATATCTGTTCTCAGATTCCACAGAAATAAGGCTAGCAAAGAGATCCACGAAATACAAATGTAACTCTGTGAGATAAATTAACAGAACACTAAGCAGTTTTTCAGAAAGCTTCTTTCCAGATTTCATCTGAGGATATTTCCTTTTTCACCATAGCCCTCTATGGGCTTCCAAATATCACTTTGCTTATTCCACAAGAACTGTCTTAGCGAAAGGCTTCTTGAGGGGAAAGCTGTAGCTCTGTGAGATGATTTCACATAACACAAAGAAGTTTCTCAGAAAGCTTCCTTCTCTTTGTTATCGGAGGATATTTCCTTTGGGCCTATAGTCTTCAAAGGGATCCGAAATATCTGTTCTCAGATTCCACAGAAATAAGGCTAGCAAAGAGATCCACGAAATACACATGTAACTCTGTGAGATGAATTAACAGAACACTGAGCAGTTTCTCAGAAAGCTTCTTTCCAGATTTCATCTGAGGATATTTCCTTTTTCACCATAGCCCTATATGGGCTTCCAAGTATCACTTTGCCAATTCCACAAGAACTGTCTTAGCGAAAGGCTTCTTGAGGAGAAAGCAGTAACTCTGTGAGATGATATCACAGAACACAAAGAAGTTTCTCAGAAAGCTTCTTTCTCTTTGTTATCGGAGGATCTGTCCTTTGGCCCTATAGTCTTCAATGGGATCCGAAATATCTGTTCTCAGATTCCACAGACATAAGGCTAGCAAAGTGATCCACGAAACACAGATGTAACTCTGTGAGATGAATTAACAGAACACTAAGCTGTTTCTCAGAAAGCTTCTTTCCAGATTTCATCTGAGGATATTTCCTTTTTCACCATAGCCCTCTATGGGCTTCCAAATATCACTTTGCCAATTCCAGAAGAACTGTCTTAGCGAAAGGCTTCTTGAGGGGAAAGCTGTAACTCTGTGAGATGATTTCACAGAACACAAAGAAGTTTCTCAGAAAGCTTCTTTCTGTTTGTTTTGGCATGATATTTCCTTTGGCCCTATAGTCTTCAAAGGGTTCCGAAATATCTGTTCTCAGATTCTACAGAAATAAGGCTAGCAAAGAGATCCACGAAATACACATGTAACTCTGTGAGGTGAATTAACAGAACACTAAGCAGTTTCTCAGAAAGCTTCTTTCCAGATTTCATCTGAGGATATTTCCTTTTTCACCACAGCCCTCTATGGGCTTCCAAATATCACTTTGCCTATTCCACAAGAACTGTCTTAGCGAAAGGCTTCTTGAGGAGAAAGCTATAACTCTGTGAGATGATTTCACAGAACACAAAGAAGTTTCTCAGAAAGCTTCTTTCTCTTTGTTATAGGAGGATATTTCCTTTGGCCCTATTGTCTTCAATGGGATCAGAAATATCTGTACTCAGATTCCACAGAAATAAGGCTAGCAAAGAGATCCACGAAATACAGATGTAACTCTGTGAGATGAATTAACAGAACACTAAGCAGTTTCTCAGAAAGCTTCTTTCCAGATTTCATCTGAGGATAATTCCTTTTTCACCATAGCCCTCTATGGGCTTCGAAATATCACTTTGCCTATTCCACAAGAACTGTCTAAGCGAAAGGCTTCTTGAGGGGAAAGCTGTAACGCTGTGAGATGATTTCACAGAACACAAAGAAGTTTCTCAGAAAGCTTCCTTCTCTTTGTTATCGGAGGATATTTCCTTTGCACCTATAGTCTTCAAAGGGATCCGAAATATCTGTTCTCAGATTCCACAGAAATAAGGCTAGCAAAGAGATCCACGAAATACAGATGTAACTCTGTGAGATGAATTAACAGAACACTAAGCAGTTTCTCAGAAATCTTCTTTCCATATTTCATCTGAGGATATTTCCTTTTTCACCATAGCCCTCTATGGGCTTCCAACTATCACTTTGCCAATTCCACAAGAACTGTCTTAGCGAAAGGCTTCTTGAGGGGAAAGCTGTAACTCTGTGAGATGATTTCACAGAACACAAAGAAGTTTCTCAGAAAGCTTCTTTCTCTTTGTTTTGGCATGATATTTCCTTTGGCCCTATAGTCTTCAAAGGGTTCCGAAATATCTGTTCTCAGATTCTACAGAAATAAGGCCAGCAAAGAGATCCACGAAATACACATGTAACTCTGTGAGGTGAATTAACAGAACACTAAGCAGTGTCTCAGAAAGTTTCTTTCCAGATTTCATCTGAGGATATTTCCTTTTTCACCATAGCCCTCTATGGGCTTCCAAATATCACTTTGCCTATTCCACAAGAACTGTTTTAGCGAAAGGCTTCTTGAGGAGAAAGCTGTAACTCTGTGAGTTGATTTCACAGAACACAAAGAAGTTTCTCAGAAAGCTTCTTTCTCTTTGTTATAGGAGGATATTTCCTTTGGCCCTATTTTCTTCAATGGGATCCGAAATATCTGTACTCAGATTCCACAGAAATAAGGCTAGCGAAGAGATCCACGAAATACAGATGTAACTCTGTGAGATGAATTAACAGAACACTAAGCAGTTTCTCAGAAAGCTTCTTTCCAGATTTCATCTGAGGATATTTCCTTTTTCACCATAGCCCTCTATGGGCTTCCAAATATCACTTTGCTTATTCCACAAGAACTGTCTTAGCGAAAGGCTTCTTGAGGGGAAAGCTGTAACTCTGTGACATGATTTCACAGAACACACAGAAGTTTCTCAGTAAGCTTCTTTCTCTTTGATTTGGCATGATATTTCCTTTGGCCCTATAGTCTTCAAAGGGTTCCGAAATATCTGTTCTCAGATTCCACAGAAATAAGGCTTGCAAAGAGATCCACGAGTTACACATGTAACTCTGTGAGATGAATTAACAGAACACTAAGCAGTTTCTCAGAAAGCTTCTTTATAGATTTCATCGGAGGATATTACCTTTTTCACCATAGCCCTCTATGGGCTTCCAAATATCACTTTGCCAATTCCATAAGAACTGTCTTAGCGAAAGGCTTCTTGAGGGGAAAGCTGTAACTCTGTGAGATGATTTCACAGAACACAAAGAAGTTTCTCAGAAAGCTTCTTTCTCTTTGTTTGGCATGATGTTTCCTTTGGCCCTATAGCCTTCAAAGGGTTCCGAAATATCTGTTCTCAGATTCCACAGAAATAAGGCTAGCAAAGAGATCCACGAAATACACATGTAACTCTGTGAGATGAATTAACAGAACACTAAGCAGTTTCTCAGAAAGCTTCTTTCCAGATTTCATCTGAGGATATTTCCTTTTTCACCATAGCCCACTATGGGCTTCCAAATATCACTTTGCCTATTCCACAAGAACTGTCTTAGCGAAAGGCTTCTTGAGGGGAAAGCTGTAACTCTGTGAGATGATTTCACAGAACACAAAGAAGTTTCTCAGAAAGCTTCTTTCTGTTTGTTATAGGAGGATATTTCCTTTGGCCCTATTGTCTTCAATGGGATCCGAAATATCTGTACTCAGATTCCACAGAAATAAGGCTAGCAAAGAGATCCACGAAATACAGATGTAACTCTGTGAGATGAATTAACAGAACACTAAGCAGTTTCTCGGAAAGCTTCTTTCCAGATTTCATCTGAGGATATTTCCTTTTTCACCATAGCCCTCTATGGGCTTCCAAATATCACTTTGCCTATTCCACAAAAACTGTCTTATCTAAAGGCTTCTTGAGAGGAAAGCTGTAACTCTGTGAGATGATTTCACAGAACACAAAGAAGTTTCTCAGAAAGCTTCTTTCTCTTTGTTTTGGCATGATATTTCCTTTGGCCCTATAGTCTTCAAAGGGTTCCGAAATATCTGTTCTCAGATTCTACAGAAATAAGGCTAGCAAAGAGATCCACGAAATACACATGTAACTCTGTGAGGTGAATTAACAGAACACTAAGCAGTTTCTCAGAAAGCTTCTTTCCAGATTTCATCTGAGGATATTTCCTTTTTCACCACAGCCCTCTATGGGCTTCCAAATATCACTTTGCCTATTCCACAAGAACTGTCTTAGCGAAAGGCTTCTTGAGGAGAAAGCTATAACTCTGTGAGATGATTTCACAGAACACAAAGAAGTTTCTCAGAAAGCTTCTTTCTCTTTGTTATAGGAGGATATTTCCTTTGGCCCTATTGTCTTCAATGGGATCAGAAATATCTGTACTCAGATTCCACAGAAATAAGGCTAGCAAAGAGATCCACGAAATACAGATGTAACTCTGTGAGATGAATTAACAGAACACTAAGCAGTTTCTCAGAAAGCTTCTTTCCAGATTTCATCTGAGGATAATTCCTTTTTCACCATAGCCCTCTATGGGCTTCGAAATATCACTTTGCCTATTCCACAAGAACTGTCTAAGCGAAAGGCTTCTTGAGGGGAAAGCTGTAACGCTGTGAGATGATTTCACAGAACACAAAGAAGTTTCTCAGAAAGCTTCCTTCTCTTTGTTATCGGAGGATATTTCCTTTGCACCTATAGTCTTCAAAGGGATCCGAAATATCTGTTCTCAGATTCCACAGAAATAAGTCTCGCAAAGAGATCCACGAAATACAGATGTAACTCTGTGAGATGAATTAACAGAACACTAAGCAGTTTCTCAGAAATCTTCTTTCCATATTTCATCTGAGGATATTTCCTTTTTCACCATAGCCCTCTATGGGCTTCCAAATATCACTTTGCCAATTCCACAAGAACTGTCTTAGCGAAAGGCTTCTTGAGGGGAAAGCTGTAACTCTGTGAGATGATTTCACAGAACACAAAGAAGTTTCTCAGAAAGCTTCTTACTCTTTGATTTGGCATGATATTTCCTTTGGCCCTATAGTCTTCAAAGGGTTCCGAAATATCTGTTCTCAGATTCCACAGAAATAAGGCTAGCAAAGAGATCCACGAAATACACATGTAACTCTGTGAGATGAATTAACAGAACACTAAGCAGTTTCTCAGAAAGCTTCTTTCCAGATTTCATCTGAGGATATTTCCTTTTTCACCATAGCCCACTATGGGCTTCCAAATATCACTTTGCCTATTCCACAAGAACTGTCTTAGCGAAAGGCTTCTTGAGGGGAAAGCTGTAACTCTGTGAGATGATTTCACAGAACACAAAGAAGTTTCTCAGAAAGCTTCTTTCTCTTTGTTATAGGAGGATTTTTCCTTTGGCCCTATTGTCTTCAATGGGATCCGAAATATCTGTACTCAGATTCCACAGAAATAAGGCTAGGAAAGAGATCCACGAAATACACATGTAACTCTGTGAGATGAATTAACAGAACACTAAGCAGTTTCTCAGAAAGCTTCTTTCCTGATTTCATCTGAGGATATTTCCTTTTTCACCATAGCCCTCTATGGGCTTCCAAATATCACTTTGCCTATTTCACAAAAACTGTCTTATCTAAAGGCTTCTTGAGAGGAAAGCTGTATCTCTGTGAGATGATTTCACAGAACACAAAGAAGTTTCTCAGAAAGCTTCTTTCTCTTTGTTTTGGCATGATATTTCCTTTGGCCGTATAGTCTTCAAAGGGTTCCGAAATATCTGTTCTCAGATTCTACAGAAATAAGGCCAGCAAAGAGATCCACGAAATACACATGTAACTCTGTGAGGTGAATTAACAGAACACTAAGCAGTGTCTCAGAAAGTTTCTTTCCAGATTTCATCTGAGGATATTTCCTTTTTCACCATAGCCCTCTATGGGCTTCCAAATATCACTTTGCCTATTCCACAAGAACTGTTTTAGCGAAAGGCTTCTTGAGGAGAAAGCTGTAACTCTGTGAGTTGATTTCACAGAACACAAAGAAGTTCTCAGAAAGCTTCTTTCTCTTTGTTATAGGAGGATATTTCCTTTGGCCCTATTTTCTTCAAAGGGATCCGAAATATCTGTACTCAGATTCCACAGAAATAAGGCTAGTGAAGAGATCCACGAAATACAGATGTAACTCTGTGAGATGAATTAACAGAACACTAAGCAGTTTCTCAGAAAGCTTCTTTCCAGATTTCATCTGAGGATATTTCCTTTTTCACCATAGCCCTCTATGGGCTTCCAAATATCACTTTGCTTATTCCACAAGAACTGTCTTAGCGAAAGGCTTCTTGAGGGGAAAGCTGTAACTCTGTGACATGATTTCACAGAACACACAGAAGTTTCTCAGTAAGCTTCTTTCTCTTTGATTTGGCATGATATTTCCTTTGGCCCTATAGTCTTCAAAGGGTTCCGAAATATCTGTTCTCAGATTCCACAGAAATAAGGCTTGCAAAGAGATCCACGAGATACACATGTAACTCTGTGAGATGAATTAACAGAACACTAAGCAGTTTCTCAGAAAGCTTCTTTATAGATTTCAGCGGAGGATATTACCTTTTTCACCATAGCCCTCTATGGGCTTCCAAATATCACTTTGCCAATTCCACAAGAACTGTCTTAGCGAAAGGCTTCTTGAGGGGAAAGCTGTAACTCTGTGAGATGATTTCACAGAACACAAAGAAGTTTCTCAGAAAGCTTCTTTCTCTTTGTTTGGCATGATGTTTCCTTTGGCCCTATAGCCTTCAAAGGGTTCCGAAATATCTGTTCTCAGATTCCACAGAAATAAGGCTAGCAAAGAGATCCACGAAATACACATGTAACTCTGTGAGATGAATTAACAGAACACTAAGCAGTTTCTCAGAAAGCTTCTTTCCAGATTTCATCTGAGGATATTTCCTTTTTCACCATAGCCCACTATGGGCTTCCAAATATCACTTTGCCTATTCCACAAGAACTGTCTTAGCGAAAGGCTTCTTGAGGGGAAAGCTGTAACTCTGTGAGATGATTTCACAGAACACAAAGAAGTTTCTCAGAAAGCTTCTTTCTCTTTGTTATAGGAGGATATTTCCTTTGGCCCTATTGTCTTCAATGGGATCCGAAATATCTATACTCAGATTCCACAGAAATAAGGCTAGCGAAGAGATCCACGAAATACAGATGTAACTCTGTGAGATGAATTAACAGAACACTAAGCAGTTTCTCAGAAAGCTTCTTTCCAGATTTCATCTGAGGATATTTCCTTTTTCACCATAGCCCTCTATGGGCTTCGAAATATCACTTTGCCTATTCCACAAGAACTGTCTTAGCGAAAGGCTTCTTGAGGGGAAAGCTGTAACGCTGTGAGATGATTTCACAGAACACAAAGAAGTTTCTCAGAAAGCTTCCTTCTCTTTGTTATCGGAGGATATTTCCTTTGGCCCTATAGTCTTCAAAGGGATCCGAAATATCTGTTCTCAGATTCCACAGAAATAAGGCTAGCAAAGAGATCCACGAAATACACATGTAACTCTGTGAGATGAATTAACAGAACACTAAGCACTTTCTCAGAATTCTTCTTTCCAGATTTCATCGGAGGATATTTCCTTTTTCACCATAGCCCTCTATGGGCTTCCAAATATCACTTTGCCTATTCCACAAGAACTGTCTTAGCGAAAGGCTTCTTGCGGGGAAAGCTGTAACTCTGTGAGATGATTTCACAGAACACAAAGAAGTTTCTCAGAAAGCTTCTTTCTCTTTGTTATCGGAGGATATTTCCTTTGGCCCTATAGTTTTCAAAGGGATCCGAAATATCTGTTCTCAGATTCCACAGACATAAGTCTCGCAAAGAGATCCACGAAATACACATATAACTCTGTGAGATGAATTAACAGAACACTAAGCAGTTTCTCAGAAAGCTTCTTTCCAGATTTCATCTGAGGATATTTCCTTTTTCACCATAGCCCTCTATGGGCTTCCAAATATCACTTTGCCTATTCCACAAGAACTGTCTTAGCAAAAGGCTTCTTGAGGGGAAAGCTGTAACTGGGTGAGATGATTTCACAGAACACAAAGAAGTTTCTCAGAAAGTTTGTTTCTCTTTGTTATCGGAGGATATTTCCTATGGCCCTATAGTCTTCAAAGGGATCCGAAATATCTGTTCTCAGATTCAACAGAAATAAGGTTAGCAAAGAGATCCACGAAATACACTTTTAACTCTGTGAGATGAATTAACAGAACACTAAGCAGTTTCTCAGAAAGCTTCTTTGCAGATTTCATCTGAGGATATTTCCTTTTTCACCATAGCCCTCTATGGGCTTCCAAATATCACTTTGCCTATTCCACAAGAACGGTCTTAGCGAAAGGCTTCTTGAGGGGAAAGCTGTAACTCTGTGAGATGATTTCACAGAACACAAAGAAGTTTCTCACAAACCTTCTTTCTCTTTGTTATGGGAGGATATTTCCTTTGGCCCTATAGTCTTCACAGGGATCCGAAATATCTGTTCTCAGATTCCCCAGAAATAAGGCTAGCAAAGAGATCCACGAAATACACATGTAACTCTGTGAGATGAATTAACAGAACACTAAGCAGTTTCTCAGAAAGCTTCTTTCCAGATTTCATCTGAGTATATTTCCTTTTTCACCATAGCCCTCTATGGGCTTCAAAATATCACTTTGCCAATTCCACAAGAACTGTCTTAGCGAAAGGCTTCTTGAGGGGAAAGCTGTAACTCTGTGAGATGATTTCACAGAACGCAAAGAAGTTTCTCAGAAAGCTTCTTTCTCTTTGTTATCGGAGGATATTTCCTTTGGCCCTATAGTCATCAATGGGATCCGAAATATCTGTTTTCAGATTCCACAGAAATAAGGCTAGCAAAGAGATCCACGAAATACAGATGTAACTCTGTGAGATGAATTAACAGAACACTAAGCAGTTTCTCAGAAAGCTTCTTTCCAGATTTCCTGTGAGGATATTTCCTTTTTGACCATAGCCCTCTATGGGCTTCAAAATATCACTTTGCCAATTCCACAAGAACTGTCTTAGCGAAAGTCTTCTGGAGGAGAAAGCTGTAACTCTGTGAGATGATTTCACAGAACACAAAGAAGTTTCTCAGAAAGCTTCTTTCTCTTTGTTTGGCATGATGTTTCCTTTGGCCCTATAGTCTTCAAATGGTTCCGAAATATCTGTTCTCAGATTCCACAGAAATAAGGCTAGCAAAGAGATCCACGAAATACACCTGTAACTCTGTGAGATGAATTAACAGAACACTAAGCAGTTTCTCAGAAAGCTTCTTTCCAGATTTCATCGGAGGATATTTCCTTTTTCACCATAGCCCACTATGGGCTTCCAAATATCACTTTGCCTATTCCACAAGAACTGTCTTAGCGAAAGGCTTCTTGAGGGGAAAGCTGTAACTCTCTGAGATGATTTCACAGAACACAAAGAAGTTTCTCAGAAAGCTTCTTTCTCTTTGTTATAGGAGGATATTTCCTTTGGCCCTATTGTCTTCAATGGGATCCGAAATATCTGTACTCAGATTCCACAGAAATAAGGCTAGCAAAGAGATCCACGAAATACAGATGTAACTCTGTGAGATGAATTAACAGAACACTAAGCAGTTTCTCAGAAAGCTTCTTTCCAGATTTCATCTGAGGATATTTCCTTTTTCACCATAGCCCTCTATGGGCTTCCAAATATCACTTTGCCTATTCCACAAAAACTGTCTTATCTAAAGGCTTCTTGAGAATAAAGCTGTAACTCTGTGAGATGATTTCACAGAACACAAAGAAGTTTCTCAGAAAGCTTCTTTCTCTTTGTTTTGGCATGATATTTCCTTTGGCCCTATAGTCTTCAAAGGGTTCCGAAATATCTATTCTCCGTTTCTACAGAAATAAGGCTAGCAAAGAGATCCACGAAATACACATGTAACTCTGTGAGATGAATTAACAGAACACTAAGCAGTTTCTCAGAAAGCTTCTTTCCAGATTTCATCTGAGGATATTTCCTTTTTCACCATAGCCCTCTATGGGCTTCCAAATATCACTTTGCCTATTCCACAAGAACTGTCTTAGCGAAAGGCTTCTTGAGGGGAAAGCTGTAACTCTGTGAGATGATTTCACAGAACACAAAGAAGTTTCTCAGAAAGTTTGTTTCTCTTTGTTATCGGAGGATATTTCCTATGGCCCTATAGTCTTCAAAGGGATCCGAAATATCTGTTCTCAGATTCAACAGAAATAAGGTTAGCAAAGAGATCCACGAAATACACTTTTAACTCTGTGAGATGAATTAACAGAACACTAAGCAGTTTCTCAGAAAGCTTCTTTCCAGATTTCATCTGAAGATATTTCCTTTTTGACCATAGCACTCTATGGGCTTCCAAATATCACTTTGCCTATTCCACAAGAACTGTCTTAGCGAAAGGCTTCTTGAGGGGAAAGCTGTAACTCTGTGAGATGATTTCACAGAACACAAAGAAGTTTCTCAGAAAGCTTCTTTCTCTTTGTTATCGGAGGATATTTCCTTTGGCCCTTTAGTCTTCAAAGGGATCAGAAATATCTGTTCTCAGATTCCACAGAAATAAGGCTAGCAAAGAGATCCACGAAATACACATGTAACTCTGTGAGATGAATTAACAGAACACTAAGCAGTTTCTCAGAAAGTTTCTTTCCAGATTTCATCTGAGGATATTTTCTTTTTCACCATAGCCCTCTATGGGCTTCCAAATATCACTTTGCCTATTCCACAAAAACTGTCTTATCTAAAGGCTTCTTGAGAATAAAGCTGTAACTCTGTGAGATGATTTCACAGAACACAAAGAAGTTTCTCAGAAAGCTTCTTTCTCTTTGTTTTGGCATGATATTTCCTTTGGCCCTATAGTCTTCAAAGGGTTCCGAAATATCTGTTCTCCGTTTCTACAGAAATAAGGCTAGCAAAGAGATCCACGAAATACACATGTAACTCTGTGAGGTGAATTAACAGAACACTAAGCAGTTTCTCAGAAAGCTTCTTTCCAGATTTCATCTGAGGATATTTCCTTTTTCACCATAGCCCTCTATGGGCTTCCAAATATCACTTTGCCTATTCCACAAAAACTGTCTTATTTAAAGGCTTCTTGAGAGGAAAGCTGTAACTCTGTGAGATGATTTCACAGAACTCAAAGAAGTTTCTCAGAAAGCTTCTTTCTCTTTGTTTTGGCATAATATTTCCTTTGGCCCTATAGTCTTCAAAGGGTTCCGAAATATCTGTTCTCAGATTCTACAGAAATAAGGCTAGCAAAGAGATCCACGAAATACACATGTAACTCTGTGAGGTGAATTAACACAACACTAAGCAGTTTCTCAGAAAGCTTTTTTCCAGATTTCATCTGAGGATATTTCCTTTTTCACCATAGCCCTCTATGGGCTTCCAAATATCACTTTGCCTAATCCACAAGAACTGTCTTCGCGAAAGGCTTCTTGAGGGGAAAGCTGTAACTCTGTGAGATGATTTCACAGAACACAAAGAAGTTTCTCAGAAAGCTTCTTTCTCTTTGTTATAGGAGGATATTTCCTTTGGCCCTATTGTCTTCAAAGGGATCCGAAATATCTGTACACAGATTCCACAGAAATAAGGCTAGCAAAGAGATCCACGAAATACAGATGTAACTCTGTGAGATGAATTAACAGAACACTAAGCAGTTTCTCGGAAAGCTTCTTTTCATATTTCATCTGAGGATATTTCCTTTTTCACCATAGCCCTCTATGGGCTTCCAAATATCACTTTGCCAATTCCACAAGAACTGTCTTAGCGAAAGGCTTCTTGAGGGGAAAGCTGTTACTCTGTGAGATGATTTCAGAGAACACAAAGAAGTTTCTCAGAAAGCTTCTTTCTCTTTGTTTTGGCATGATATTTCCTTTGGCCCTGTAGTCTTCAAAGGGTTCCGAAATACTGTTCTCAGATTCCACAGAAATAAGGCTAGCAAAGAGATCCACGAAATACACATGTAACTCTGTGAGATGAATTAACAGAACACTAAGCAGTTTCTCAGAAAGCTTCTTTCCAGATTTCATCTGAGGATATTTCCTTTTTCACCATAACCCTCTATGGGCTTCGAAATATCACTTTGCCTATTCCACAAGAACTGTCTTAGCGAAAGGCTTCTTGAGGAGAAAGCTGTAACGCTGTGAGATGATTTCACAGAACACAAAGAAGTTTCTCAGAAAGCTTCCTTCTCTTTGTTATCGGAGGATATTTCCTTTGGCCCTATAGTCTTCAAAGGGATCCGAAATATCTGTTCTCAGATTACACAGAAATAAGGCTAGCAAAGAGATCCACGAAATACACATGTAACTCTGTGAGATGAATTAACAGAACACTAAGCAGTTTCTCAGAAATCTTCTTTCCAGATTTCATCGGAGGATATTTCCTTTTTCACCATAGCCCTCTATGGGCTTCCAAATATCACTTTGCCTATTCCACAAGAACTGTCTTAGCGAAAGGCTTCTTGAGGGGAAAGCTGTAACTCTGTGAGATGATTTCACAGAACACAAAGAAGTTTCTCAGAAAGCTTCTTTCTCTTTGTTATAGGAGGATATTTCCTTTGGCCCTATTGTCTTCAAAGGGATCCGAAATATCTGTACACAGATTCCACAGAAATAAGGCTAGCAAAGAGATCCACGAAATACAGATGTAGCTCTGTGAGATGAATTAACAGAACACTAAGAAGTTTCTCAGAAAGCTTCTTTCTAGATTTCATCTGAGGATATTTCCTTTTTCACCATAGCCCTCCATGGGCTTCCAAATATCACTTTGCCAATTCCACAAGAACTGTCTTAGCGAAAGTCTACTTGAGGGGAAAGCTGTAACTCTGTGAGATGATTTCACAGAACACAAAGAAGTTTCACAGAAAGCTTCCTTCTCTTTGTTATCAGAGGATATTTCCTTTGGCCCTATAGTCTTCAAAGGGATCCGAAATATCTGTTCTCAGATTCCACAGAAATATGGCTAGCTAAGAGATCCACGAAATACACATGTAACTCTGTGAGATGAATTAACAGAACACTAAGCAGTTTCTCGGAAAGCTTCTTTTCATATTTCATCTGAGGATATTTCCTTTTTCACCATAGCCCTCTATGGGCTTCCAAATATCACTTTGCCAATTCCACAAGAACTGTCTTAGCGAAAGGCTTCTTGAGGGGAAAGCTGTTACTCTGTGAGATGATTTCAGAGAACACAAAGAAGTTTCTCAGAAAGCTTCTTTCTCTTTGTTTTGGCATGATATTTCCTTTGGCCCTGTAGTCTTCAAAGTGTTCCGAAATACTGTTCTCAGATTCCACAGAAATAAGGCTAGCAAAGAGATCCACGAAATACACATGTAACTCTGTGAGATGAATTAACAGAACACTAAGCAGTTTCTCAGAAAGCTTCTTTCCAGATTTCATCTGAGGATATTTCCTTTTTCACCAAAGCCCACTATGGGCTTCCAAATATCACTTTGCCTATTTCACAAGAACTGTCTTAACGAATGGCTTCTTGAGGGGAAAGCTGTAACTCTGTGAGATGATTTCACAGAACAGAAAGAAGTTTCTCAGAAACCTTCTTTCTCTTTGTTATCAGAGGATATTTCCTTTCGCCCTATAGTTTTCAAAGGGATCCGAAATATCTGTTCTCAGATTCCACAGAAATAAGGCTAGCAAAGAGATCCACGAAATACACATGTAACTCTGTGAGATGAATTAACAGAACACTAAGCAGTTTCTCAGAAAGCTTCTTTCCAGATTTCAGCTGAGGATATTTCCTTTTTCACCATAGCCCTCTATGGGCTTCCAAATATCACTTTGCCAATTCCACAAGAACTGTCTTAGCGAAAGGCTTCTTGAGGGGAAAGCTGTAACTCTGTGAGATGATTTCACAGAACACAAAGAAGTTTCTCAGAAAGCTTCTTTGTCTTTTTTTTGGCATGATATTTCCTTTGGTCCTATAGTCTTCAAAGGGTTCTGAAATATCTGTTCTCAGATTCCACAGAAATAAGGCTAGCAAAGAGATCCACGAAATACACATGTAACTCTGTGAGATGAATTAACAGAACACTAGACAGTTTCTCAGAAAGCTTCTTTCCTGATTTCATCGGAGGATATTTCCTTTTTCACCATAGCCCACTACGGGCTTCCAAATATCAGTTTGCCTATTCCACAAGAATTGTCTTAGCGAAAGCCTTCTTGAGGGGAAAGCTGTAACACTGTGAGATGATTTCACAGAACACAAAGAAGTTTCTCAGAAAGCTTCTTTCTCTTTGTTATAGGAGGATATTTCCTTTGTCCCAATAGTCTTCAAAGGGATCCGAAATATCTGTACTCAGATTCCACAGAAATAACGCTAACAAAGAGATCCACGAAATACAGATGTAACTCTGTGAGATGAATTAACAGAACACTAAGCAATTTCTCAGAAAGCTTCTTTCCAGATTTCATCTGAGGATATTTCCTTTTTCACCATAGCCCTCTATGGGCTTCCAAATATCACTTTGCCAATTCCACAAGAACTGTCTTAGCGAAAGGCTTCTTGAGGGGAAAGCTGTAACTCTGTGAGATGATTTCACAGAACACAAAGAAGTTTCTCAGAAAGCTTCTTTCTCTTTGTTTTGGCATGATATTTCCTTTGTCCCTATAGTCTTCAAAGGGTTCCGAAATATCTGTTCTCAGATTCTACAGAAATAAGGCTAGCAAAGAGATTCACGAAATACACATGTAACTCTGTGAGATGAATTAACAGAACACTAAGCAGTTTCTCAGAAAGCTTCTTTCCAGATTTCATCGGAGGATATTTCCTTTTTCACCATAGCCCTCTATGGGCTTCCAAATATCACTTTGCCTATTCCACAAGAACTGTCATAGCGAAAGGCTTCTTGAGGGGAAAGCTGTAACTCTGTGAGATGATTTCACAGAACACAAAGAAGTTTCTCAGAAAGCTTCTTTCTCTTTGTTATAGGAGGATATTTCCTTTGGCCTTATTGTCTTCAATGGGATCCGAAATATCTGTACTCAGATTCCACAGAAATAAGGCTAGCAAAGAGATCCACGAAAAACAGATGTAACTCTATGAGTTGAATTAACAGAAGACTAAGCAGTTTCTCAGAAAGCTTCTTTCCAGATTTCATCTGAGGATATTTCCTTTTTCGCCATAGCCCTCTAGGGGCTTCGAAATATCACTTTGCCTATTCCACAAAAACTGTCTTAGCGAAAGGCTTCTTGAGGGGTAAGCTGTAACTCTGTGAGATGATTTCACAGAACACAAAGAAGTTTCTCAGAAAGCTTCCTTCTCTTTGTTATCGGAGGATATTTCCTTTGGCCCTATAGTCTTCAAAGGGATCCGAAATATCTGTTCTCAGATTCCACAGAAATAAGTCTAGCAAAGAGATCCACGAAATACACATGTAACTCTGTGAGATGAATTAACAGAACACTAAGCAGTTTCTCAGAAATCTTCTTTCCAGATTTCATCTGAGGATATTTCCTTTTTCACCATAGCCCTCTATGGGCTTCCAAATATCACTTTGCCAATTCCACAAGAACTGTCTTAGCGAAAGGCTTCTTAGGGGAAACCTGTAACTCTGTGAGATGATTTCACAGAACACAAAGAAGTTTCTCAGAAAGCTTCTTTCTCTTTGTTATAGGAGGATATTTCCTTTGGCCCTATTGTCTTCAATGGGATCCGAAATATCTGTACTCAGATTCCACAGAAATAAGGCTAGCAAAGAGATCCACGAAATACACATGTAACTCTGTGAGATGAATTAACAGAACACTAAGCAGTTTCTCAGAAAGCTTCTTTCCAGATTTCATCTGAGGATATTTCCTTTTTCACCATAGCCCTCTATGGGCTTCGAAATATCACTTTGCCTATTCCACAAGAACTGTCTTATCGAAAGGCTTCTTGAGAGGAAAGCTGTAACTCTGTGAGATGATTTCACAGAACACAAAGCAGTTTCTCGGAAAGCTTCTTTCTCTTTGTTATAGGAGGATATTTCCTTTGGCCCTATAGTCTTCAAAGGAATCCGAAATATCTGTTCTCAGATTCCACAGAAATAAGGCTAGCAAAGAGATGCACGAAATACACATGTAACTCTGTGAGATTAATTAACAGAACACTAAGCAGTTTCTCAGAAAGCTTCTTTCCAGATTTCATCGGAGGATATTTCCTTTTTCACCATAGCCCTCTATGGGCTTCCAAATATCACTTTGCCTATTCCACAGGAACTGCCTTAACGAATGGCTTCTTGAGGGGAAAGCTGTAACTCTGTGAGATGATTTCACAGATCACAAAGAAGTTTCTCAGAAACCTTCTTTCTCTTTGTTATCGGAGGATATTTCCTTTGGCCCTATAGTTTTCAAAGGGATCCGAAATATCTGTTCTCAGATTCCACAGAAATAAGGCTAGCAAAGAGATCCACGAAATACACATGTAACTCTGTGAGATAAATTAACAGAACACTAAGCAGTTTTTCAGAAAGCTTCTTTCCAGATTTCCTGTGAGGATATTTCCTTTTTGACCATAGCCCTCTATGGGCTTCAAAATATCGCTTTGCCAATACCACAAGAACTGTCTTAGCGAACGGCTTCTTGAGGGGAAAGCAGTAACTCGGTGAGATGATATCTCAGAACACAAAGTAGTTTCTCAGAAAGCTTCTTTCTCTTTGTTATCGGAGGATATTTCCTTTGGCCCTATAGTCATCAGTGGGATCCGAAATATCTGTTCTCAGATTCCACAGAAATAAGGCTAGCAAAGTGATCCACGAAACACAGACGTAACTCTGTGAGATGAATTAACAGAACACTAAGCAGTTTCTCAGAAAGCTTCTTTCCAGATTTCATCTGAGGATATTTCCTTTTTCACCATAGCCCTCTATGGGCTTCCAAATATCACTTTGCCAATTCCAGAAGAACTGTCTTAGCGAAAGGCTTCTTGAGGGGAAAGCTGTAACTCTGTGAGATGATTTCACAGAACACAAAGAAGTTTCTAAGAAAGCTTCTTTCTCTTTGTTTTGGCATGATATTTCCTTTGGCCCTGTAGTCTTCAAAGGGTTCCGAAATATCTGTTCTCAGATTCTACAGAAATAAGGCTAGCAAAGAGATCCACGAAATACACATGTAACTCTGTGAGGTGAATTAACAGAACACTAAGGAGTTTCTCAGAAAGCTTCTTTCCAGATTTCATCTGAGGATATTTCCTTTTTCACCATAGCCCTCTATGGGCTTCCAAATATCACTTTGCCTATTCCACAAGAACTGTCTTAGCGAAAGGCTTCTTGAGGAGAAAGCTATAACTCTGTGTAATGATTTCACAGAACACAAAGAAGTTTCTCAGAAAGCTTCTTTCTCTTTGTTATAGGAGGATATTTCCTTTGGCCCTATGGTCTTCAATGGGATCCGAAATATCTGTTCTCAGATTCCACAGAAATAAGGCTAGCAAAGAGATCCACGAAATACGGATGTAACTCTGTGAGATGAATTAACAGAACACTAAGCAGTTTCTCAGAAAGCTTCTTTCCAGATTTCATCTGAGGATATTTCCTTTTTCACCATAGCCCTCTACGGGCTTCGAAATATCACTTTGCCTATTCCACAAGAACTGTCTTAGCGAAAGGCTTCTTGAGGGGAAAGCTGTAACGCTGTGAGATGATTTCACAGAACACAAAGAAGTTTCTCAGAAAGCTTCCTTCTCTTTGTTATCGGAGGATATTTCCTTTGGCCCTATAGTCTTCAAAGGGATCCGAAATATCTGTTCTCAGATTCCACAGAAATAAGGCTAGCAAAGAGATCCACGAAATACACATGTAACTCTGTGAGATGAATTAACAGAACACTAAGCAGTTTCTCAGAAAGCTTCTTTGCAGATTTCATCTGAGGATATTTCCTTTTTCACCATAGCCCTATATGGGCTTCCAAGTATCACTTTGCCAATTCCACAAGAACTGTCTTAGCGAAAGGCTTCTTGAGGGGAAAGCAGTAACTCTGTGAGATGATATCACAGAACACAAAGAAGTTTCTCAGAAAGCTTCTTTCTCTTTGTTATCGGAGGATCTGTCCTTCGGCCCTATAGTCTTCAATGGGATCCGAAATATCTGTTCTCAGATTCCACAGAAATAAGGCTAGCAAAGTGATCCACGAAACACAGATGTAACTCTGTGAGATGAATTAACAGAACACTAAGCAGTTTCTCAGAAAGCTTCTTTCCAGATTTCATCTGAGGATATTTCCTTTTTCACCATAGCCCTCTATGGGCTTCCAAATATCACTTTGCCAATTCCACAAGAACTGTCTTAGCGAAAGGCTTCTTGAGGGGAAACCTGTAACTCTGTGAGATGATTTCACAGAACACAAAGAAGTTTCTCAGAAAGCTTCTTTCTCTTTGTTATAGGAGGATATTTCCTTTGGCCCTATTGTCTTCAATGGGATCCGAAATATCTGTACTCAGATTCCACAGAAATAAGGCTAGCAAAGAGATCCACGAAATACACATGTAACTCTGTGAGATGAATTAACAGAACACTAAGCAGTTTCTCAGAAAGCTTCTTTCCAGATTTCATCTGAGGATATTTCCTTTTTCACCATAGCCCTCTATGGGCTTCGAAATATCACTTTGCCTATTCCACAAGAACTGTCTTATCGAAAGGCTTCTTGAGAGGAAACCTGTAACTCTGTGAGATGATTTCACAGAACACAAAGCAGTTT
Source organism: Macaca nemestrina (assembly GCF_043159975.1). Classification (NCBI taxonomy): domain Eukaryota; kingdom Metazoa; phylum Chordata; class Mammalia; order Primates; family Cercopithecidae; genus Macaca; species Macaca nemestrina. Next base: position 100,340,140 of record NC_092133.1, on the reverse strand, counting down.
CTCAGAAAGCTTCTTTCTCTTTGTTATAGGAGGATATTTCCTTTGGCCCTATAGTCTTCAAAGGGATTCGAAATATCTGTTCTCAGATTCCACAGAAATAAGGCTAGCAAAGAGATGCACGAAATACACATGTAACTCTGTGAGATTAATTAACAGAACACTAACCAGTTTCTCAGAAAGCTTCTTTCCAGATTTCATCGGAGGATATTTCCTTTTTCACCATAGCCCTCTATGGGCTTCCAAATATCACTTTGCCTATTCCACAGGAACTGCCTTAACGAATGGCTTCTTGAGGGAAAAGCTGTAACTCTGTGAGATGATTTCACAGATCACAAAGAAGTTTCTCAGAAACCTTCTTTCTCTTTGTTATCGGAGGATATTTCCTTTGGCCCTATAGTTTTCAAAGGGATCCGAAATATCTGTTCTCAGATTCCACAGAAATAAGGCTAGCAAAGAGATCCACGAAATACACATGTCACTCTGTGAGATAAATTAACAGAACACTAAGCAGTTTTTCAGAAAGCTTCTTTCCAGATTTCCTGTGAGGATATTTCCTTTTTGACCATAGCCCTCTATGGGCTTCAAAATATCGCTTTGCCAATTCCACAAGAACTGTCTTAGCGAAAGTCTTCTGGAGGAGAAAGCTGTAACTCTGTGAGATGATTTCACAGAACACAAAGAAGTTTCTCAGAAAGCTTCTTTCTCTTTGTTTGGCATGATGTTTCCTTCGGCCCTATAGTCTTCAAAGGGTTCCGAAATATCTGTTCTCAGATTCTACAGAAATAAGGCTAGCAAAGAGATCCACGAAATACATATGTAACTCTGTGAGGTGAATTAACAGAACACTAAGCAGTTTCTCAGAAAGCTTCTTTCCAGATTTCATCTGAGGATATTTCCTTTTTCACCATAGCCCTCTATGGGCTTCCAAATATCACTTTGCCTATTCCACAAGAACTGTCTTAGCGAACGGCTTCTTGAGGGGAAAGCAGTAACTCTGCGAGATGATATCACAGAACACAAAGTAGTTTCTCAGAAAGCTTCTTTCTCTTTGTTATCGGAGGATATTTCCTTTGGCCCTATAGTCATCTGTGGGATCCGAAATATCTGTTCTCAGATTCCACAGAAATAAGGCTAGCAAAGTGATCCACGAAACACAGATGTAACTCTGTGAGATGAATTAACAGAACACTAAGCAGTTTCTCAGAAAGCTTCTTTCCAGATTTCATCTGAGGATATTTCCTTTTTCACCATAGCCCTCTATGGGCTTCCAAATATCACTTTGCCAATTCCAGAAGAACTGTCTTAGCGAAAGGCTTCTTGAGGGGAAAGCTGTAACTCTGTGAGATGATTTCACAGAACACAAAGAAGTTTCTCAGAAAGCTTCTTTCTCTTTGTTTTGGCATGATATTTCCTTTGGCCCTGTAGTCTTCAAAGGGTTCCGAAATATCTGTTCTCAGATTCTACAGAAATAAGGCTAGCAAAGAGATCCACGAAATACACATGTAACTCTGTGAGGTGAATTAACAGAACACTAAGCAGTTTCTCAGAAAGCTTCTTTCCAGATTTCATCTGAGGATATTTCCTTTTTCACCATAGCCCTCTATGGGCTTCCAAATATCACTTTGCCTATTCCACAAGAACTGTCTTAGCGAAAGGCTTCTTGAGGGGAAATCTGTAACGCTGTGAGATGATTTCACAGAACACAAAGAAGTTTCTCAGAAAGCTTCCTTCTCTTTGTTATCAGAGGATATTTCCTTTGGCCCTATAGTCTTCAAAGGGATCCGAAATATCTGTTCTCAGATTCCACAGAAATAAGGCTAGCAAAGAGATCCACGAAATACACATGTAACTCTGTGAGATGAATTAACAGAACACTAAGCAGTTTCTCAGAAAGCTTCTTTCCAGATTTCATCTGAGGATATTTCCTTTTTCACCATAGCCCTATAGGGGCTTCCAAGTATCACTTTGCCAATTCCACAAGAACTGTCTTAGCGAAAGGCTTCTTGAGGGGAAAGCAGTAACTCTGTGAGATGATATCACAGAACACAAAGAAGTTTCTCAGAAAGCTTCTTTCTCTTTGTTATCGGAGGATCTGTCCTTCGGCCCTGTAGTCTTCAATGGGATCCGAAATATCTGTTCTCAGATTCCACAGAAATAAGGCTAGCAAAGTGATCCACGAAACACAGATGTAACTCTGTGAGATGAATTAACAGAACACTAAGCAGTTTCTCAGAAAGCTTCTTTCCAGATTTCATCTGAGGATATTTCCTTTTTCACCATAGCCCTCTATGGGCTTCCAAATATCACTTTGCCAATTCCAGAAGAACTGTCTTAGCGAAAGGCTTCTTGAGGGGAAAGCTGTAACTCTGTGAGATGATTTCACAGAACGCAAAGAAGTTTCTCAGAAAGCTTCTTTCTCTTTGTTTTGGCATGATATTTCCCTTGGCCCTATAGTCTTCAAAGGGTTCCGAAATATCTGTTCTCAGATTCTACAGAAATAAGGCTAGCAATGAGATCCACGAAATACACATGTAACTCTGTGAAGTGAATTAACAGAACACTAAGCAGTTTCTCAGAAACCTTCTTTCCAGATTTCATCTGAGGATATTTCCTTTTTCACCATAGTCCTCTATGGGCTTCCAAATATCACTTTGCCAATTCCACAAGAACTGTCTTAGCGAAAGGCTTCTGGAGGAGAAAGCTATAACTCTGTGAGATGATTTCACAGAACACAAAGTAGTTTCTCAGAAAGCTTCTTTCTCTTTGTTATTGGAGGATATTTCCTTTGGCCCAATTGTCTTCAATGGGATCTGAAATATCTGTACTCAGATTCCACAGAAATAAGGCTAGCAAAGAGATCCACGAAATACAGATGTAACTCTGTGAGATGAATTAACAGAACACTAAGCAGTTTCTCAGAAAGCTTCTTTCCAGATTTCCTGTGAGGATATTTCCTTTTTGACCATAGCCCTCTAAGGGCTTCAAAATATCACTTTGCCAATTCCACAAGAACTGTCTTAGCGAAAGTCTTCTGGAGGGGAAAGCTGTAACTCTGTGAGATGATTTCACAGAACACAAAGAAGTTTCTCAGAAAGCTTCTTTCTCTTTGTTTGGCATGATGTTTCCTTTGGCCCTATAGTCTTCAAAGGGTTCCGAAATATCTGTTCTCAGATTCCACAGAAATAAGGCTAGCAAAGAGATACACGAAATACACATGTAACTCTGTGAGATGAATTAACAGAACACTAAGCAGTTTCTCAGAAAGCTTCTTTCCAGATTTCATCGGAGGATATTTCATTTTTCACCATATCCCACTATGGGCTTCCAAATATCACTTTTCCTATTCCACAAGAACTGTCTTAGCGAAAGGCTCCTTGAGGGGAAAGCTGTAACTCTGTGAGATGATTTCACGGAACACAAAGAAGTTTCTCAGAAAGCTTCTTTCTCTTTGTTATCGGAGGATTTTTCCTTTGGCCCTATTGTCTTCAATGGGATCCGAAACATCTGTACTCAGATTCCACAGAAATAAGGCTAGCAAAGAGATCCACGAAATACAGATGTAACTCTGTGAGATGAATTAACAGAACACTAAGCAGTTTCTCAGAAAGCTTCTTTCCATATTTCATCTGAGGATATTTCCTTTTTCACCATAGCCCTCTATGGGCTTCCAAATATCACTTTGCCAATTCCACAAGAACTGTCTTAGCGAAAGGCTTCTTGAGGGGAAAGCAGTAACTCTGTGAGATGATATCACAGAACACAAAGAAGTTTCTCAGAAAGCTTCTTTCTCTTTGTTATCGGAGGATATTTCCTTTGGCCCTATAGTCATCAATGGGATCTGAAATATCTGTTCTCAGATTCCACAGAAATAAGGCTAGCAAAGAGATCCACGAAACACAGATGTAACTCTGTGAGATGAATTAACAGAACACTAAGCAGTTTCTCAGAAAGCTTCTTTCCAGATTTCATCTGAGGATATTTCCTTTTTCACCATAGCCCTCTACGGGCTTCGAAATATCACTTTGCCTATTCCACAAGAACTGTCTTAGCGAAAGGCTTCTTGAGGGGAAAGCTGTAACGCTGTGAGATGATTTCACAGAACACAAAGAAGTTTCTCAGAAAGCTTCCTTCTCTTTGTTATCGGAGGATATTTCCTTTGGCCCTATAGTCTTCAAAGGGATCCGAAATATCTGTTCTCAGATTCCACAGAAATAAGGCTAGCAAAGAGATCCACGAAATACACATGTAACTCTGTGAGATGAATTAACAGAACACTAAGCAGTTTCTCAGAAAGCTTCTTTCCAGATTTCATCTGAGGATATTTCCTTTTTCACCATAGCCCTATATGGGCTTCCAAGTATCACTTTGCCAATTCCACAAGAACTGTCTTAGCGAAAGGCTTCTTGAGGGGAAAGCAGTAACTCTGTGAGATGATATCACAGAACACAAAGAAGTTTCTCAGAAAGCTTCTTTCTCTTTGTTATCGGAGGATCTGTCCTTCGGCCCTATAGTCTTCAATGGGATCCGAAATATCTGTTCTCAGATTCCACAGAAATAAGGCTAGCAAAGTGATCCACGAAACACAGATGTAACTCTGTGAGATGAATTAACAGAACACTAAGCAGTTTCTCAGAAAGCTTCTTTCCAGATTTCATCTGAGGATATTTCCTTTTTCACCATAGCCCTCTATGGGCTTCCAAATATCACTTTGCCAATTCCACAAGAACTGTCTTAGCGAAAGGCTTCTTGAGGGGAAACCTGTAACTCTGTGAGATGATTTCACAGAACACAAAGAAGTTTCTCAGAAAGCTTCTTTCTCTTTGTTATAGGAGGATATTTCCTTTGGCCCTATTGTCTTCAATGGGATCCGAAATATCTGTACTCAGATTCCACAGAAATAAGGCTAGCAAAGAGATCCACGAAATACACATGTAACTCTGTGAGATGAATTAACAGAACACTAAGCAGTTTCTCAGAAAGCTTCTTTCCAGATTTCATCTGAGGATATTTCCTTTTTCACCATAGCCCTCTATGGGCTTCGAAATATCACTTTGCCTATTCCACAAGAACTGTCTTATCGAAAGGCTTCTTGAGAGGAAAGCTGTAACTCTGTGAGATGATTTCACAGAACACAAAGCAGTTTCTCAGAAAGCTTCTTTCTCTTTGTTATAGGAGGATATTTCCTTTGGCCCTATAGTCTTCAAAGGGATCCGAAATATCTGTTCTCAGATTCCACAGAAATAAGGCTAGCAAGCAGATGCACGAAATACACATGTAACTCTGTGAGATTAATTGACAGAACACTAACCAGTTTCTCAGAAAGCTTCTTTCCAGATTTCATCGGAGGATATTTCCTTTTTCACCATAGCCCTCTATGGGCTTCCAAATATCACTTTGCCAATTCCACAAGAACTGTCTTAGCGAAAGGCTTCTGGAGGAGAAAGCTATAACTCTGTGAGATGATTTCACAGAACACAAAGTAGTTTCTCAGAAAGCTTCTTTCTCTTTGTTATTGGAGGATATTTCCTTTGGCCCAATTGTCTTCAATGGGATCTGAAATATCTGTACTCAGATTCCACAGAAATAAGGCTAGCAAAGAGATCCACGAAATACAGATGTAACTCTGTGAGATGAATTAACAGAACACTAAGCAGTTTCTCAGAAAGCTTCTTTCCAGATTTCCTGTGAGGATATTTCCTTTTTGACCATAGCCCTCTAAGGGCTTCAAAATATCACTTTGCCAATTCCACAAGAACTGTCTTAGCGAAAGTCTTCTGGAGGGGAAAGCTGTAACTCTGTGAGATGATTTCACAGAACACAAAGAAGTTTCTCAGAAAGCTTCTTTCTCTTTGTTTGGCATGATGTTTCCTTTGGCCCTATAGTCTTCAAAGGGTTCCGAAATATCTGTTCTCAGATTCCACAGAAATAAGGCTAGCAAAGAGATACACGAAATGCAGATGTAACTCTGTGAGATGAATTAACAGAACACTAAGCAGTTTCTCAGAAAGCTTCTTTCCAGATTTCATCGGAGGATATTTCATTTTTCACCATATCCCACTATGGGCTTCCAAATATCACTTTTCCTATTCCACAAGAACTGTCTTAGCGAAAGGCTTCTTGAGGGGAAAGCTGTAACTCTGTGAGATGATTTCACGGAACACAAAGAAGTTTCTCAGAAAGCTTCTTTCTCTTTGTTATAGGAGGATTTTTCCTTTGGCCCTATTGTCTTCAATGGGATCCGAAACATGTGTACTCAGATTCCACAGAAATAAGGCTAGCAAAGAGATCCACGAAATACACATGTAACTCTGTGAGATGAATTAACAGAACAGTAAGCAGTTTCTCAGAAAGCTTCTTTCCATATTTCATCTGAGGATATTTCCTTTTTCACCATAGCCCTCTATGGGCTTCCAAATATCACTTTGCCAATTCCACAAGAACTGTCTTAGCGAAAGGCTTCTTGAGAGGAAAGCAGTAACTCTGTGAGATGATATCACAGAACACAAAGAAGTTTCTCAGAAAGCTTCTTTCTCTTTGTTATCGGAGGATATTTCCTTTGGCCCTATAGTCATCAATGGGATCTGAAATATCTGTTCTCAGATTCCACAGAAATAAGGCTAGCAAAGAGATCCACGAAACACAGATGTAACTCTGTGAGATGAATTAACAGAACACTAAGCAGTTTCTCAGAAAGCTTCTTTCCAGATTTCATCTGAGGATATTTCCTTTTTCACCATAGCCCTCTATGGGCTTCCAAATATCACTTTGCCAATTCCACAAGAACTGTCTTAGCGAAAGGCTTCTTGAGGGGAAAGCTGTAACTCTGTGAGATGATTTCACAGAACACAAAGAAGTTTCTCAGAAAGCTTCTTTCTCTTTGTTTGGCATGATGTTTCCTTCGGCCCTATAGTCTTCAAAGGGTTCCGAAATATCTGTTCTCAGATTCTAGAGAAATAAGGCTAGCAAAGAGATCCACGAAATACATATGTAACTCTGTGAGGTGAATTAACAGAACACTAAGCAGTTTCTCAGAAAGCTTCTTTCCAGATTTCATCTGAGGATATTTCCTTTTTCACCATAGCCCTCTATGGGCTTCCAAATATCACTTTGCCTATTCCACAAGAACTGTCTTAGCGAAAGGCTTCTTGAGGGGAAAGCAGTAACTCTGTGAGATGATATCACAGAACACAAAGTAGTTTCTCAGAAAGCTTCTTTCTCCTTGTTATCGGAGGATATTTCCTTTGGCCCTATAGTCATCAGTGGGATCCGAAATATCTGTTCTCAGATTCCACAGAAATAAGGCTAGCAAAGTGATCCACGAAACACAGATGTAACTCTGTGAGATGAATTAACAGAACACTAAGCAGTTTCTCAGAAAGCTTCTTTCCAGATTTCATCTGAGGATATTTCCTTTTTCACCATAGCCCTCTATGGGCTTCCAAATATCACTTTGCCAATTCCAGAAGAACTGTCTTAGCGAAAGGCTTCTTGAGGGGAAAGCTGTAACTCTGTGAGATGATTTCACAGAACACAAAGAAGTTTCTCAGAAAGCTTCTTTCTCTTTGTTTTGGCATGATATTTCCTTTGGCCCTGTAGTCTTCAAAGGGTTCCGAAATATCTGTTCTCAGATTCTACAGAAATAAGGCTAGCAAAGAGATCCACGAAATACACATGTAACTCTGTGAGGTGAATTAACAGAACACTAAGCAGTTTCTCAGAAAGCTTCTTTCCAGATTTCATCTGAGGATATTTCCTTTTTCACCATAGCCCTCTATGGGCTTCCAAATATCACTTTGCCAATTCCACAAGAACTGTCTTAGCGAAAGGCTTCTTTAGGGGAAAGCTGTAACGCTGTGAGATGATTTCACAGAACACAAAGAAGTTTCTCAGAAAGCTTCCTTCTCTTTGTTATCGGAGGATATTTCCTTTGGCCCTATAGTCTTCAAAGGGATCCGAAATATCTGTTCTCAGATTCCACAGAAATAAGGCTAGCAAAGAGATCCACGAAATACACATGTAACTCTGTGAGATGAATTAACAGAACACTAAGCAGTTTCTCAGAAAGCTTCTTTCCAGATTTCATCGGAGGATATTTCCTTTTTCACCAAAGCTCTCTATGGGCTTCCAAATATCACTTTGCCAATTCCACAAGAACTGTCTTAGCGAAAGGCTTCTTGAGGGGAATCTGTAACTCCTTGAGATGATTTCACCGAACACAAAGAAGTTTGTGAGAAAGCTTCTTTCTCTTTGTTATGGGAGGATATTTCCTTTGGCCCTATATTCTTCAAAGGGATCCGAAATATCTGTTCTCAGATTCCACAGAAATAAGGCTAGCAAAGAGATCCACGAAATACACATGTAACTCTGTGAGATGAATTAACAGAACACTAAGCAGTTTCTCAGAAAGCTTCTTTCCAGATTTCATCTGAGGATATTTCCTTTTACACCATAGCCCTCTATGGGCTTCCAAATATCACTTTGCCAATTCCACAAGAACTGTCTTAGCGAAAGGGTTCTTGAGGGGAAAGCTGTAACTCTGTGAGATGATTTCACAGAACACAAAGAAGTTTCTCAGAAAGCTTCTTTCTCTTTGTTATAGGAGGATATTTCCTTTGGCACTATTGTCTTCAATGGGATCCGAAATATCTATACTCAGATTCCACAGAAATAAGGCTAGCGAAGAGATCCACGAAATACAGATGTAACTCTGTGAGATGAATTAACAGAACACTAAGCAGTTTCTCAGAAATCTTCTTTCCAGATTTCATCTGAGGATATTTCCTTTTTCACCATAGCCCTATATGGGCTTCCAAGTATCACTTTGCCAATTCCACAAGAACTGTCTTAGCGAAAGGCTTCTTGAGGGGAACGCAGTAACTCTGTGAGATGATATCACAGAACACAAAGAAGTTTCTCAGAAAGCTTCTTTCTCTTTGTTATCGGAGGATCTGTCCTTCGGCCCTATAGTCTTCAATGGGATCCGAAATATCTGTTCTCAGATTCCACAGAAATAAGGCTAGCAAAGTGATCCACGAAACACAGATGTAACTCTGCGAGATGAATTAACAGAACACTAAGCATTTTCTCAGAAAGCTTCTTTCCAGATTTCATCTGAGGATATTTCCTTTTTAACCATAGCCCTCTATGGGCTTCCAAATATCACTTTGCCAATTCCAGAAGAACTGTCTTAGCGAAAGGCTTCTTGAGGGGAAAGCTGTAACTCTGTGAGATGATTTCACAGAACGCAAAGAAGTTTCTCAGAAAGCTTCTTTCTCTTTGTTTTGGCATGATATTTCCTTTGGCCCTATAGTCTTCAAAGGGTTCCGAGATATCTGTTCTCAGATTCTACAGAAATAAGGCTAGCAAAGAGATCCACGAAATACACATGTAACTCTGTGAAGTGAATTAACAGAACACTAAGCAGTTTCTCAGAAAGCTTCTTTCCAGATTTCATCTGAGGATATTTCCTTTTTCACCATAGCCCTCTATGGGCTTCCAAATATCACTTTGCCAATTCCACAAGAACTGTCTTAGCGAAAGGCTTCTTGAGGAGAAAGCTATAACTCTGTGAGATGATTTCACAGAACACAAAGTAGTTTCTCAGAAAGCTTCTTTCTCTTTGTTATTGGAGGATATTTCCTTTGGCCCTATTGTCTTCAATGGGATCTGAAATATCTGTACTCAGATTCCACAGAAATAAGGCTAGCAAAGAGATCCACGAAATACAGATGTAACTCTGTGAGATGAATTAACAGAACACTAAGCAGTTTCTCAGAAAGCTTCTTTCCAGATTTCCTGTGAGGATATTTCCTTTTTGACCATAGCCCTCTAAGGGCTTCAAAATATCACTTTGCCAATTCCACAAGAACTGTCTTAGCGAAAGTCTTCTGGAGGGGAAAGCTGTAACTCTGTGAGATGATTTCACAGAACACAAAGAAGTTTCTCAGAAAGCTTCTTTCTCTTTGTTTGGCATGATGTTTCCTTTGGCCCTATTGTCTTCAAAGGGTTCCGAAATATCTGTTCTCAGATTCCACAGAAATAAGGCTAGCAAAGAGATACACGAAATACACATGTAACTCTGTGAGATGCATTAACAGAACACTAAGCAGTTTCTCAGAAAGCTTCTTTCTAGATTTCATCGGAGGATATTTCATTTTTCACCATAGCCCACTATGGGCTTCCAAATATCACTTTTCCTATTCCACAAGAACTGTCTTAGCGAAAGGCTTCTTGAGGGGAAAGCTGTAACTCTGTGAGATGATTTCACGGAACACAAAGAAGTTTCTCAGAAAGCTTCTTTCTCTTTGTTATAGGAGGATTTTTCCTTTGGCCCTATTGTCTTCAATGGGATCCGAAACATCTGTACTCAGATTCCACAGAAATAAGGCTAGCAAAGAGATCCACGAAATACAGATGTAACTCTGTGAGATGAATTAACAGAACACTAAGCAGTTTCTCAGAAAGCTTCTTTCCAGATTTCATCTGAGGATATTTCCTTTTTCACCATAGCCCTCTATGGGCTTCCAAATATCACTTTGCCTATTCCACAAAAACTGTCTTATCGAAAGGCTTCTTGAGAGGAAAGCTGTAACTCTGTGAGATGATTTCACAGAACACAAAGAAGTTTCTCAGAAAGCTTCTTTCTCTTTGTTATAGGAGGATATTTCCTTTGGCCCTATAGTCTTCAAAGGGATCCGAAATATCTGTTCTCAGATTCCACAGAAATAAGGCTAGGAAAGAGATCCACGAAACACAGATGTAACTCTGTGAGATGAATTAACAAAACACTAAGCAGTTTCTCAGAAAGCTTCTTTCCAGATTTCATCTGAGGATATTTCCATTTTCACCATAGCCCTCTAGGGGCTTCCAAATATCACTTTGACAATTCCAGAAGAACTGTCTTAGCGAAAGGCTTCTTGAGGGGAAAGCTGTAACTCTGTGAGATGATTTCACAGAACACAAAGAAGTTTCTCAGAAAGCTTCTTTCTCTTTGTTTTGGCATGATATTTCCTTTGTCCCTATAGTCTTCAAAGGGTTCCGAAATATCTGTTCTCAGATTCTACAGAAATAAGGCTAGCAAAGAGATTCACGAAATACACATGTAACTCTGTGAGATGAATTAACAGAACACTAAGCAGTTTCTCAGAAAGCTTCTTTCCAGATTTCATCGGAGGATATTTCCTTTTTCACCATAGCCCTCTATGGGCTTCCAAATATCACTTTGCCTATTCCACAAGAACTGTCTTAGCGAAAGGCTTCTTGAGGGGAAAGCTGTAACTCTGTGAGATGATTTCACACAACACAAAGAAGTTTCTCAGAAAGCTTCTTTCTCTTTTTTATAGGAGGATATTTCCTTTGGCCTTATTGTCTTCAATGGGATCCGAAATATCTGTACTCAGATTCCACAGAAATAAGGCTAGCAAAGAGATCCACGAAATACAGGTGTAACTCTGTGAGATGAATTAACAGAAGACTAAGCAGTTTCTCAGAAAGCTTCTTTCCAGATTTCATCTGAGGATATTTCCTTTTTCACCATAGCCCACTAGGGGCTTCGAAATATCACTTTGCCTATTCCACAAGAACTGTCTTAGCGAAAGGCTTCTTGAGGGGTAAGCTGTAAATCTGTGAGATGATTTCACAGAACACAAAGAAGTTTCTCAGAAAGCTTCCTTCTCTTTGTTATCGGAGGATATTTCCTTTGGCCCTATAGTCTTCAAAGGGATCCGAAATATCGGTTCTCAGATTCCACAGAAATAAGGCTAGCAAAGAGATCCACGAAATACACATGTAACTCTGTGAGATGAATTAACAGAACACTAAGCAGTTTCTCAGAAATCTTCTTTCCAGATTTCATCTGAGGATATTTCCTTTTTCACCATAGCCCTCTATGGGCTTCCAAATATCACTTTGCCAATTCCACAAGAACTGTCTTAGCGAAAGGCTTCTTGAGGGGAAACATGTAACTCTGTGAGATGATTTCACAGAACACAAAGAAGTTTCTCAGAAAGCTTCTTTCTCTTTCTTATAGGAGGATATTTCCTTTGGCCCTATTGTCTTCAATGGGATCCGAAATATCTGTACTCAGATTCCACAGACATAAGGCTAGCAAAGAGATCCACGAAATACACATGTAACTCTGTGAGATGAATTAACAGAACACTAAGCAGTTTCTCAGAAAGCTTCTTTCCAGATTTCATCTGAGGATATTTCCTTTTTCACCATAGCCCTCCATGGGCTTCCAAATATCACTTTGCCAATTCCACAAGAACTGTCTAAGCGAAAGGCTTCTTGAGGGGAAAGCTGTAACTCTGTGAGATGATTTCAGAGAACACAAAGAAGTTTCTCAGAAAGCTTCTTTCTCTTTGTTTTAGCATGATATTTCCTTTGGCCCTGTAGTCTTCAAAGGGTTCCGAAATACTGTTCTCAGATTCCACAGAAATAAGGCTAGCAAAGAGATCCACGAAATACACATGTAACTCTGTGAGATGAATTAACAGAACACTAAGCAGTTTCTCAGAAAGCTTCTTTACAGATTTCATCGGAGGATATTTCCTTTTTCACCATAGCCCTCTATGGGCTTCCAAATATCACTTTGCCTATTCCACAGGAACTGCCTTAACGAATGGCTTCTTGAGGGGAAAGCTGTAACTCTGTGAGATGATTTCACAGATCACAAAGAAGTTTCTCAGAAACCTTCTTTCTCTTTGTTATCGGAGGATATTTCCTTTGGCCCTATAGTTTTCAAAGGGATCCGAAATATCTGTTCTCAGATTCCACAGAAATAAGGCTAGCAAAGAGATCCACGAAATACACATGTAACTCTGTGAGATAAATTAACAGAACACTAAGCAGTTTTTCAGAAAGCTTCTTTCCAGATTTCCTGTGAGGATATTTCCTTTTTGACCATAGCCCTCTATGGGCTTCAAAATATCGCTTTGCCAATTCCACAAGAACTGTCTTAGCGAAAGTCTTCTGGAGGAGAAAGCTGTAACTCTGTGAGATGATTTCACAGAAGACAAAGAAGTTTCTCAGAAAGCTTCTTTCTCTTTGTTTGGCATGATGTTTCCTTCGGCCCAGTAGTCTTCAAAGGGTTCCGAAATATCTGTTCTCAGATTCTACAGAAATAAGGCTAGCAAAGAGATCCACGAAATACATATGTAACTCTGTGAGGTGAATTAACAGAACACTAAGCAGTTTCTCAGAAAGCTTCTTTCTAGATTTCATCGGAGGATATTTCATTTTTCACCATAGCCCACTATGGGCTTCCAAATATCACTTTTCCTATTCCACAAGAACTGTCTTAGCGAAAGGCTTCTTGAGGGGAAAGCTGTAACTCTGTGAGATGATTTCACGGAACACAAAGAAGTTTCTCAGAAAGCTTCTTTCTCTTTGTTATAGGAGGATTTTTCCTTTGGCCCTATTGTCTTCAATGGGATCCGAAACATCTGTACTCAGATTCCACAGAAATAAGGCTAGCAAAGAGATCCACGAAATACAGATGTAACTCTGTGAGATGAATTAACAGAACACTAAGCAGTTTCTCAGAAAGCTTCTTTCCAGATTTCATCTGAGGATATTTCCTTTTTCACCATAGCCCTCTATGGGCTTCCAAATATCACTTTGCCTATTCCACAAAAACTGTCTTATCGAAAGGCTTCTTGAGAGGAAAGCTGTAACTCTGTGAGATGATTTCACAGAACACAAAGAAGTTTCTCAGAAAGCTTCTTTCTCTTTGTTATAGGAGGATATTTCCTTTGGCCCTATAGTCTTCAAAGGGATCCGAAATATCTGTTCTCAGATTCCACAGAAATAAGGCTAGGAAAGAGATCCACGAAACACAGATGTAACTCTGTGAGATGAATTAACAAAACACTAAGCAGTTTCTCAGAAAGCTTCTTTCCAGATTTCATCTGAGGATATTTCCATTTTCACCATAGCCCTCTAGGGGCTTCCAAATATCACTTTGACAATTCCAGAAGAACTGTCTTAGCGAAAGGCTTCTTGAGGGGAAAGCTGTAACTCTGTGAGATGATTTCACAGAACACAAAGAAGTTTCTCAGAAAGCTTCTTTCTCTTTGTTTTGGCATGATATTTCCTTTGTCCCTATAGTCTTCAAAGGGTTCCGAAATATCTGTTCTCAGATTCTACAGAAATAAGGCTAGCAAAGAGATTCACGAAATACACATGTAACTCTGTGAGATGAATTAACAGAACACTAAGCAGTTTCTCAGAAAGCTTCTTTCCAGATTTCATCGGAGGATATTTCCTTTTTCACCATAGCCCTCTATGGGCTTCCAAATATCACTTTGCCTATTCCACAAGAACTGTCTTAGCGAAAGGCTTCTTGAGGGGAAAGCTGTAACTCTGTGAGATGATTTCACACAACACAAAGAAGTTTCTCAGAAAGCTTCTTTCTCTTTTTTATAGGAGGATATTTCCTTTGGCCTTATTGTCTTCAATGGGATCCGAAATATCTGTACTCAGATTCCACAGAAATAAGGCTAGCAAAGAGATCCACGAAATACAGATGTAACTCTGTGAGATGAATTAACAGAAGACTAAGCAGTTTCTCAGAAAGCTTCTTTCCAGATTTCATCTGAGGATATTTCCTTTTTCACCATAGCCCACTAGGGGCTTCGAAATATCACTTTGCCTATTCCACAAGAACTGTCTTAGCGAAAGGCTTCTTGAGGGGTAAGCTGTAAATCTGTGAGATGATTTCACAGAACACAAAGAAGTTTCTCAGAAAGCTTCCTTCTCTTTGTTATCGGAGGATATTTCCTTTGGCCCTATAGTCTTCAAAGGGATCCGAAATATCGGTTCTCAGATTCCACAGAAATAAGGCTAGCGAAGAGATCCACGAAATACACATGTAACTCTGTGAGATGAATTAACAGAACACTAAGCAGTTTCTCAGAAATCTTCTTTCCAGATTTCATCTGAGGATATTTCCTTTTTCACCATAGCCCTCTATGGGCTTCCAAATATCACTTTGCCAATTCCACAAGAACTGTCTTAGCGAAAGGCTTCTTGAGGGGAAACATGTAACTCTGTGAGATGATTTCACAGAACACAAAGAAGTTTCTCAGAAAGCTTCTTTCTCTTTCTTATAGGAGGATATTTCCTTTGGCCCTATTGTCTTCAATGGGATCCGAAATATCTGTACTCAGATTCCACAGACATAAGGCTAGCAAAGAGATCCACGAAATACACATGTAACTCTGTGAGATGAATTAACAGAACACTAAGCAGTTTCTCAGAAAGCTTCTTTCCAGATTTCATCTGAGGATATTTCCTTTTTCACCATAGCCCTCCATGGGCTTCCAAATATCACTTTGCCAATTCCACAAGAACTGTCTAAGCGAAAGGCTTCTTGAGGGGAAAGCTGTAACTCTGTGAGATGATTTCAGAGAACACAAAGAAGTTTCTCAGAAAGCTTCTTTCTCTTTGTTTTAGCATGATATTTCCTTTGGCCCTGTAGTCTTCAAAGGGTTCCGAAATACTGTTCTCAGATTCCACAGAAATAAGGCTAGCAAAGAGATCCACGAAATACACATGTAACTCTGTGAGATGAATTAACAGAACACTAAGCAGTTTCTCAGAAAGCTTCTTTACAGATTTCATCGGAGGATATTTCCTTTTTCACCATAGCCCTCTATGGGCTTCCAAATATCACTTTGCCTATTCCACAGGAACTGCCTTAACGAATGGCTTCTTGAGGGGAAAGCTGTAACTCTGTGAGATGATTTCACAGATCACAAAGAAGTTTCTCAGAAACCTTCTTTCTCTTTGTTATCGGAGGATATTTCCTTTGGCCCTATAGTTTTCAAAGGGATCCGAAATATCTGTTCTCAGATTCCACAGAAATAAGGCTAGCAAAGAGATCCACGAAATACACATGTAACTCTGTGAGATAAATTAACAGAACACTAAGCAGTTTTTCAGAAAGCTTCTTTCCAGATTTCCTGTGAGGATATTTCCTTTTTGACCATAGCCCTCTATGGGCTTCAAAATATCGCTTTGCCAATTCCACAAGAACTGTCTTAGCGAAAGTCTTCTGGAGGAGAAAGCTGTAACTCTGTGAGATGATTTCACAGAAGACAAAGAAGTTTCTCAGAAAGCTTCTTTCTCTTTGTTTGGCATGATGTTTCCTTCGGCCCAGTAGTCTTCAAAGGGTTCCGAAATATCTGTTCTCAGATTCTACAGAAATAAGGCTAGCAAAGAGATCCACGAAATACATATGTAACTCTGTGAGGTGAATTAACAGAACACTAAGCAGTTTCTCAGAAAGCTTCTTTCCAGATTTCATCTGAGGATATTTCCTTTTTCACCATAGCCCTCTATGAGCTTCCAAATATCACTTTGCCTATTCCACAAGAACTCTCTTAGCGAACGGCTTCTTGAGGGGAAAGCAGTAACTCTGTGAGATGATATCACAGAACACAAAGTAGTTTCTCAGAAAGCTTCTTTCACTTTGTTATCGGAGGATATTTCCTTTGGCCCTATAGTCATCAGTGGGATCCGAAATATCTGTTCTCAGATTCCACAGAAATAAGGCTAGCAAAGTGATCCACGAAACACAGATGTAACTCTGTGAGATGAATTAACAGAACACTAAGCAGTTTCTCAGAAAGCTTCTTTCCAGATTTCATCTGAGGATATTTCCTTTTTCACCATAGCCCTCTATGGGCTTCCAAATATCACTTTGCCAATTCCAGAAGAACTGTCTTAGCGAAAGGCTTCTTGAGGGGAAAGCTGTAACTCTGTGAGATGATTTCACAGAACACAAAGAAGTTTCTCAGAAAGCTTCTTTCTCTTTGTTTTGGCATGATATTTCCTTTGGCCCTATAGTCTTCAAAGGGTTCCGAAATATCTGTTCTCAGATTCTACAGAAATAAGGCTAGCAAAGAGATCCACGAAATACACATGTAACTCTGTGAGGTGAATTAACAGAACACTAAGCAGTTTCTCAGAAAGCTTCTTTCCAGATTTCATCTGAGGATATTTCCTTTTTCACCATAGCCCTCTATGGGCTTGCAAATATCACTTTGCCTATTCCACAAGAACTGTCTTAGCTAAAGGCTTCTTGAGGAGAAAGCTATAACTCTGTGAGATGATTTCACAGAACACAAAGAAGTTTCTCAGAAAGCTTCTTTCTCTTTGTTATAGGAGGATATTTCCTTTGGCCCTATGGTCTTCAATGAGATCCGAAATATCTGTACTCAGATTCCACAGAAATAAGGCTAGCAAAGAGATCCAGGAAATACAGATGTAACTCTGTGAGATGAATTAACAGAACACTAAGCAGTTTCTCAGAAAGCTTCTTTCCAGATTTCATCTGAGGATATTTCCTTTTTCACCATAGCCCTCTATGGGCTTCGAAATATCACTTTGCCTATTCCACAAGAACAGTCTTAGCGAAAGGCTTCTTGAGGGGAAAGCTGTAACGCTGTGAGATGATTTCACAGAACACAAAGAAGTTTCTCAGAAAGCTTCCTTCTCTTTGTTATCGGAGGATATTTCCTTTGGCCCTATAGTCTTCAAAGGGATCCGAAATATCTGTTCTCAGATTCCACAGAAATAAGGCTAGCAAAGAAATCCACGAAATACACATGTAACTCTGTGAGATGAATTAACAGAACACTAAGCAGTTTCTCAGAAAGCTTCATTCCAGATTTCATCTGAGGATATTTCCTTTTTCACCATAGCCCTATATGGGCTTCCAAGTATCACTTTGCCAATTCCACAAGAACTGTCTTAGCGAAAGGCTTCTTGAGGGGAAAGCAGTAACTCTGTGAGATGATATCACAGAACACAAAGAAGTTTCTCCGAAAGCTTCTTTCTCTTTGTTATCGGAGGATCTGTCCTTTGGCCCTATACTCTTCAATGGGATCCGAAATATCTGTTCTCAGATTCCACAGAAATAAGGCTAGCAAAGTGATCCACGAAACACAGATGTAACTCTGTGAGATGAATTAACAGAACACTAAGCAGTTTCTCAGAAAGCTTCTTTCCAGATTTCATCTGAGGATATTTCCTTTTTCACCATAGCCCTCTATGGGCTTCCAAATATCACTTTGCCAATTCCAGAAGAACTGTCTTAGCGAAAGGCTTCTTGAGGGGAAAGCTGTAACTCTGTGAGATGATTTCACAGAACACAAAGAAGTCTCTCAGAAAGCTTCTTTCTCTTTGTTTTGGCATGATATTTCCTTTGGCCCTATAGTCTTCAAAGGGTTCCGAAATATCTGTTCTCAGATTCTACAGAAATAAGGCTAGCATAGAGATCCACGAAATACACATGTAACTCTGTGAGGTGAATTAACAGAACACTAAGCAGTTTCTCAGAAAGCTTCTTTCCAGATTTCATCTGAGGATATTTCCTTTTTCACCCTAGCCCTCTATGGGCTTCCAAATATCACTTTGCCTATTCCACAAGAACTGGCTTAGCGAAAGGCTTCTTGAGGAGAAAGCTATAACTCTGTGAGATGATTTCACAGAACACAAAGTAGTTTCTCAGAAAGCTTCTTTCTCTTTGTTATTGGAGGATATTTCCTTAGGCCCTATTGTCTTCAATGGGATCTGAAATATCTGTACTCAGATTCCACAGAAATAAGGCTAGCAAAGAGATCCACGAAATACAGATGTAACTCTGTGAGATGAATTAACAGAACACTAAGCAGTTTCTCAGAAAGCTTCTTTCCAGATTTCATCTGAGGATATTTCCTTTTTCAGCATAGCCCTCTATGGGCTTCGAAATATCACTTTGCCTATTCCACAAGAACTGTCTAAGCGAAAGGCTTCTTGAGGGTAAAGCTGTAACGCTGTGAGATGATATCACAGAACACAAAGAAGTTTCTCAGAAAGCTTCTTTCTCTTTGTTATCGGAGGATATTTCCTTTGGCCCTATAGTCATCAATGGGATCTGAAATATCTGTTCTCAGATTCCACAGAAATAAGGCTAGCATAGAGATCCACGAAACACAGATGTAACTCTGTGAGATGAATTAACAGAACACTAAGCAGTTTCTCAGAAAGCTTCTTTCCAGATTTCATCTGAGGATATTTCCTTTTTCACCATAGCCCTCTATGGGCTTCCAAATATCACTTTGCCAATTCCAGAAGAACTGTCTTAGCGAAAGGCTTCTTGAGGGGAAAGCTGTAACTCTGTGAGATGATTTCACAGAACACAAAGAAGTTTCTCAGAAAGCTTCTTTCTCTTTGTTTTGGCATGATATTTCCTTTGTCCCTATAGTCTTCAAAGGGTTCCGAAATATCTGTTCTCAGATTCTACAGAAATAAGGCTAGCAAAGAGATTCACGATATACACATGTAACTTTGTGAGATGAATTAACAGAACACTAAGCAGTTTCTCAGAAAGCTTCTTTCCAGATTTCATCTGAGGATATTTCCTTTTTCACCATAGCCCTCTATGGGATTCCAAATATCACTTTGCCTATTCCACAAGAACTGTCTAAGCGAAAGGCTTCTTGAGGGGAAAGCTGTAACTCTGTGAGATGATTTCACAGAACACAAAGAAGTTTCTCAGAAAGCTTCTTTCTCTTTGTTATAGGAGGATATTTCCTTTGGCCCTATTGTCTTCAATGGGATCCGAAATATCTGTACTCAGATTCCACAGAAATAAGGCTAGCAAAGAGATCCACGAAATACACATGTAACTCTGTGAGATGAATTAACAGAAGACTAAGCAGTTTCTCAGAAAGCTTCTTTCCAGATTTCATCTGAGGATATTTCCTTTTTCACCATAGCCCTCTAGGGGCTTCGAATTATCACTTTGCCTATTCCACAAGAACTGTCTTAGCGAAAGGCTTCTTGAGGGGAAAGCTGTAACTCTGTGAGATGATTTCACAGAACACAAAGAAGTTTCTCAGAAAGCTTCCTTCTCTTTGTTATCGGAGGATATTTCCTTTGGCCCTATAGTCTTCAAAGGGATCCGAAATATCTGTTCTCAGATTCCACAGAAATAAGGCTTGCAAAGAGATCCACGAAATACACATGTAACTCTGTGAGATGAATTAACAGAACACTAAGCAGTTTCTCAGAAATCTTCTTTATAGATTTCATCTGAGGATATTTCCTTTTTCACCATAGCCCTCTATGGGCTTCCAAATATCACTTTGCCAATTCCAGAAGAACTGTCTTAGCGAAAGGCTTCTTGAGGGGAAAGCTGTAACTCTGTGAGATGATTTCACAGAACACAAAGAAGTTTCTCAGAAAGCTTCTTTCTCTTTGTTATCGGAGGATATTTCCTTTGGCCCTATACTCATCAATGGGATCCGAAATATCTGTTCTCAGATTCCACAGAAATAAGGCTAGCAAAGAGATCCACGAAACACAGATGTAAGTCTGTGAGATGAATTAACAGAACACTAAGCAGTTTCTCAGAAAGCTTCTTTCCAGATTTCATCTGAGGATATTTCCTTTTTCACCATAGCCCTCTATGGGCTTCCAAATATCACTTTGCCAATTCCAGAAGAACTGTCTTAGCGAAAGGCTTCTTGAGGGGAAAGCTGTAACTCTGTGAGATGATTTCACAGAACACAAAGAAGTTTCTCAGAAAGCTTCTTTCTCTTTGTTTTGGCATGATATTTCCTTTGTCCCTATAGTCTTCAAAGGGTTCCGAAATATCTGTTCTCAGATTCTACAGAAATAAGGCTAGCAAAGAGATTCACGATATACACATGTAACTCTGTGAGATGAATTAACAGAACACTAAGCAGTTTCTCAGAAAGCTTCTTTCCAGATTTCATCTGAGGATATTTCCTTTTTCACCATAGCCCTCTATGGGCTTCCAAATATCACTTTGCCTATTCCACAGGAACTGCCTTAACGAATGGCTTCTTGAGGGGAAAGCTGTAACTCTGTGAGATGATTTCACAGATCACAAAGAAGTTTCTCAGAAACCTTCTTTCTCTTTGTTATCGGAGGATATTTCCTTTGGCCCTATAGTTTTCAAAGGGATCCGAAATATCTGTTCTCAGATTCCACAGAAATAAGGCTAGCAAAGAGATCCACGAAATACACATGTAACTCTGTGAGATAAATTAACAGAACACTAAGCAGTTTTTCAGAAAGCTTCTTTCCAGATTTCCTGTGAGAATATTTCCTTTTTGACCATAGCCCTCTATGGGCTTCAAAATATCGCTTTGCCAATTCCACAAGAACTGTCTTAGCGAAAGTCTTCTGGAGGAGAAAGCTGTAACTCTGTGAGATGATTTCACAGAACACAAAGAAGTTTCTCAGAAAGCTTCTTTCTCTTTGTTTGGCATGATGTTTCCTTCGGCCCTATAGTCTTCAAAGGGTTCCGAAATATCTGTTCTCAGATTCTACAGAAATAAGGCTAGCAAAGAGATCCACGAAATACATATGTAACTCTGTGAGGTGAATTAACAGAACACTAAGCAGTTTCTCAGAAAGCTTCTTTCCAGATTTCATCTGAGGATATTTCCTTTTTCACCATAGCCCTCTATGGGCTTCCAAATATCACTTTGCCTATTCCACAAGAACTGTCTTAGCGAAAGGCTTCTTGAGGAGAAAGCTATAACTCTGTGAGATGATTTCACAGAACACAAAGAAGTTTCTCAGAAAGCTTCTTTCTCTCTGTTATAGGAGGATATTTCCTTTGGCCCTATTGTCTTCAATGGGATCCGAAATATCTGTACTCAGATTCCACAGAAATAAGGCTAGCAAAGAGATCCACGAAATACACATGTAACTCTGTGAGATGAATTAACAGAACACTAAGCAGTTTCTCAGAAAGCTTCTTTCCAGATTTCATCTGAGGATATTTCCTTTTTCACCATAGCCCTCTATGGGCTTCGAAATATCACTTTGCCTATTCCACAAGAACTGTCTTAGCGAAAGGCTTCTTGAGGGGAAAGCTGTAACGCTGTGAGATGATTTCACAGAACACAAAGAAATTTCTCAGAAAGCTTCCTTCTCTTTGTTATCGGAGGATATTTCCTTTGGCCCTATAGTCTTCAAAGGGATCCGAAATACCTGTTCTCAGATTCCACAGAAATAAGGCTAGCAAAGAAATCCACGAAATACACATGTAACTCTGTGAGATGAATTAACAGAACACTAAGCAGTTTCTCAGAAAGCTTCATTCCAGATTTCATCTGAGGATATTTCCTTTTTCACCTTAGCCCTATATGGGCTTCCAAGTATCACTTTGCCAATTCCACAAGAACTGTCTTAGCGAAAGGCTTCTTGAGGGGAAAGCAGTAACTCTGTGAGATGATATCACAGAACACAAAGAAGTTTCTCAGAAAGCTTCTTTCTCTTTGTTATCGGAGGATCTGTCCTTTGGCCCTATACTCTTCAATGGGATCCGAAATATCTGTTCTCAGATTCCACAGAAATAAGGCTAGCAAAGTGATCCACGAAACACAGATGTAACTCTGTGAGATGAATTAACAGAACACTAAGCAGTTTCTCAGAAAGCTTCTTTCCAGATTTCATCTGAGGATATTTCCTTTTTCACCATAGCCCTCTATGGGCTTCCAAGTATCACTTTGCCAATTCCACAAGAACTGTCTTAGCGAAAGGCTTCTTGAGGGGAAAGCAGTAACTCTGTGAGATGATATCACAGAACACAAGGAAGTTTTTCAGAAAGCTTCTTTCTCTTTGTTATCGGAGGATATTTCCTTTGGCCCTATAGTCATCAATGGGATCCGAAATATCTGTTCTCAGATTCCACAGAAATAAGGCTAGCAAAGTGATCCACGAAACACAGATATAACTTTGTGAGATGAATTAACAGAACACTAAGCAGTTTCTCAGAAAGCTTCTTTCCAGATTTCATCTGAGGATATTTCCTTTTTCATCATAGCCCTCTATGGGCTTCGAAATATCACTTTGCTTATTCCACAACAACTGTCTTAGCGAAAGGCTTCTGGAGGGGAAAGCTGTAACTCTGTGACATGATTTCACAGAACACAAAGAAGTTTCTCAGTAAGCTTCTTTCTCTTTGATTTGGCATGATATTTCCTTTGGCCCTATAGTCTTCAAAGGGTTTCGAAATATCTGTTCTCAGATTCCACAGAAATAAGGCTAGCAAAGTGATCCACGAAATACACATGTAACTCTGTGAGATGAATTAACAGAACACTAAGCAGTTTCTCAGAAAGCTTCTTTCCAGATTTCATCTGAGGATATTTCCTTTTTCACCATAGCCCTCTATGAGCTTCCAAATATCACTTTGCCTATTCCACAAGAACTCTCTTAGCGAACGGCTTCTTGAGGGGAAAGCAGTAACTCTGTGAGATGATATCACAGAACACAAAGTAGTTTCTCAGAAAGCTTCTTTCACTTTGTTATCGGAGGATATTTCCTTTGGCCCTATAGTCATCAGTGGGATCCGAAATATGTGTTCTCAGATTCCACAGAAATAAGGCTAGCAAAGTGATCCACGAAACACAGATGTAACTCTGTGAGATGAATTAACAGAACACTAAGCAGTTTCTCAGAAAGCTTCTTTCCAGATTTCATCTGAGGATATTTCCTTTTTCACCATAGCCCTCTATGGGCTTCCAAATATCACTTTGCCAATTCCAGAAGAACTGTCTTAGCGAAAGGCTTCTTGAGGGGAAAGCTGTAACTCTGTGAGATGATTTCACAGAACACAAAGAAGTTTCTCAGAAAGCTTCTTTCTCTTTGTTTTGGCATGATATTTCCTTTGGCCCTATAGTCTTCAAAGGGTTCCGAAATATCTGTTCTCAGATTCTACAGAAATAAGGCTAGCAAAGAGATCCACGAAATACACATGTAACTCTGTGAGGTGAATTAACAGAACACTAAGCAGTTTCTCAGAAAGCTTCTTTCCAGATTTCATCTGAGGATATTTCCTTTTTCACCATAGCCCTCTATGGGCTTGCAAATATCACTTTGCCTATTCCACAAGAACTGTCTTAGCGAAAGGCTTCTTGAGGAGAAAGCTATAACTCTGTGAGATGATTTCACAGAACACAAAGAAGTTTCTCAGAAAGCTTCTTTCTCTTTGTTATAGGAGGATATTTCCTTTGGCCCTATGGTCTTCAATGAGATCCGAAATATCTGTACTCAGATTCCACAGAAATAAGGCTAGCAAAGAGATCCAGGAAATACAGATGTAACTCTGTGAGATGAATTAACAGAACACTAAGCAGTTTCTCAGAAAGCTTCTTTCCAGATTTCATCTGAGGATATTTCCTTTTTCACCATAGCCCTCTATGGGCTTCGAAATATCACTTTGCCTGTTCCACAAGAACAGTCTTAGCGAAAGGCTTCTTGAGGGGAAAGCTGTAACGCTGTGAGATGATTTCACAGAACACAAAGAAGTTTCTCAGAAAGCTTCCTTCTCTTTGTTATCGGAGGATATTTCCTTTGGCCCTATAGTCTTCAAAGGGATCCGAAATATCTGTTCTCAGATTCCACAGAAATAAGGCTAGCAAAGAAATCCACGAAATACACATGTAACTCTGTGAGATGAATTAACAGAACACTAAGCAGTTTCTCAGAAAGCTTCATTCCAGATTTCATCTGATGATATTTCCTTTTTCACCATAGCCCTATATGGGCTTCCAAGTATCACTTTGCCAATTCCACAAGAACTGTCTTAGCGAAAGGCTTCTTGAGGGGAAAGCAGTAACTCTGTGAGATGATATCACAGAACACAAAGAAGTTTCTCCGAAAGCTTCTTTCTCTTTGTTATCGGAGGATCTGTCCTTTGGCCCTATACTCTTCAATGGGATCCGAAATATCTGTTCTCAGATTCCACAGAAATAAGGCTAGCAAAGTGATCCACGAAACACAGATGTAACTCTGTGAGATGAATTAACAGAACACTAAGCAGTTTCTCAGAAAGCTTCTTTCCAGATTTCATCTGAGGATATTTCCTTTTTCACCCTAGCCCTCTATGGGCTTCCAAATATCACTTTGCCTATTCCACAAGAACTGGCTTAGCGAAAGGCTTCTTGAGGAGAAAGCTATAACTCTGTGAGATGATTTCACAGAACACAAAGTAGTGTCTCAGAAAGCTTCTTTCTCTTTGTTATTGGAGGATATTTCCTTAGGCCCTATTGTCTTCAATGGGATCTGAAATATCTGTACTCAGATTCCACAGAAATAAGGCTAGCAAAGAGATCCACGAAATACAGATGTAACTCTGTGAGATGAATTAACAGAACACTAAGCAGTTTCTCAGAAAGCTTCTTTCCAGATTTCATCTGAGGATATTTCCTTTTTCACCATAGCCCTCTATGGGCTTCGAAATATCACTTTGCCTATTCCACAAGAACTGTCTAAGCGAAAGGCTTCTTGAGGGTAAAGCTGTAACGCTGTGAGATGATATCACAGAACACAAAGAAGTTTCTCAGAAAGCTTCTTTCTCTTTGTTATCGGAGGATATTTCCTTTGGCCCTATAGTCATCAATGGGATCTGAAATATCTGTTCTCAGATTCCACAGAAATAAGGCTAGCAAAGAGATCCACGAAACACAGATGTAACTCTGTGAGATGAATTAACAGAACACTAAGCAGTTTCTCAGAAAGCTTCTTTCCAGATTTCATCTGAGGATATTTCCTTTTTCACCATAGCCCTCTATGGGCTTCCAAATATCACTTTGCCAATTCCAGAAGAACTGTCTTAGCGAAAGGCTTCTTGAGGGGAAAGCTGTAACTCTGTGAGATGATTTCACAGAACACAAAGAAGTTTCTCAGAAAGCTTCTTTCTCTTTGTTTTGGCATGATATTTCCTTTGTCCCTATAGTCTTCAAAGGGTTCCGAAATATCTGTTCTCAGATTCTACAGAAATAAGGCTAGCAAAGAGATTCACGATATACACATGTAACTTTGTGAGATGAATTAACAGAACACTAAGCAGTTTCTCAGAAAGCTTCTTTCCAGATTTCATCTGAGGATATTTCCTTTTTCACCATAGCCCTCTATGGGATTCCAAATATCACTTTGCCTATTCCACAAGAACTGTCTAAGCGAAAGGCTTCTTGAGGGGAAAGCTGTTACTCTGTGAGATGATTTCACAGAACACAAAGAAGTTTCTCAGAAAGCTTCTTTCTCTTTGTTATAGGAGGATATTTCCTTTGGCCCTATTGTCTTCAATGGGATCCGAAATATCTGTACTCAGATTCCACAGAAATAAGGCTAGCAAAGAGATCCACGAAATACACATGTAACTCTGTGAGATGAATTAACAGAAGACTAAGCAGTTTCTCAGAAAGCTTCTTTCCAGATTTCATCTGAGGATATTTCCTTTTTCACCATAGCCCTCTAGGGGCTTCGAAATATCACTTTGCCTATTCCACAAGAACTGTCTTAGCGAAAGGCTTCTTGAGGGGAAAGCTGTAACTCTGTGAGATGATTTCACAGAACACAAAGAAGTTTCTCAGAAAGCTTCCTTCTCTTTGTTATCGGAGGATATTTCCTTTGGCCCTATAGTCTTCAAAGGGATCCGAAATATCTGTTCTCAGATTCCACAGAAATAAGGCTAGCAAAGAGATCCACGAAATACACATGTAACTCTGTGAGATGAATTAACAGAACACTAAGCAGTTTCTCAGAAATCTTCTTTCCAGATTTCATCTGAGGATATTTCCTTTTTCACCATAGCCCTCTATGGGCTTCCAAATATCACTTTGCCTATTCCACAAGAACTGTCTTAGCGAAAGGCTTCTTGAGGGGAAAGCTGTAACTCTGTGAGATGATTTCACAGAACACAAAGAAGTTTCTCAGAAAGCTTCTTTCTCTTTGTTTTGGCATGATATTTCCTTTGTCCCTATAGTCTTCAAAGGGTTCCGAAATATCTGTTCTCAGATTCTACAGAAATAAGGCTAGCAAAGAGATTCACGATATACACATGTAACTCTGTGAGATGAATTAACAGAACACTAAGCAGTTTCTCAGAAAGCTTCTTTCCAGATTTCATCTGAGGATATTTCCTTTTTCACCATAGCCCTCTATGGGCTTCCAAATATCACTTTGCCTATTCCACAGGAACTGCCTTAACGAATGGCTTCTTGAGGGAAAAGCTGTAACTCTGTGAGATGATTTCACAGATCACAAAGAAGTTTCTCAGAAACCTTCTTTCTCTTTGTTATCGGAGGATATTTCCTTTGGCCCTATAGTTTTCAAAGGGATCCGAAATATCTGTTCTCAGATTCCACAGAAATAAGGCTAGCAAAGAGATCCACGAAATACACATGTAACTTTGTGAGATAAATTAACAGAACACTAAGCAGTTTTTCAGAAAGCTTCTTTCCAGATTTCCTGTGAGGATATTTCCTTTTTGACCATAGCCCTCTATGGGCTTCAAAATATCGCTTTGCCAATTCCACAAGAACTGTCTTAGCGAAAGTCTTCTGGAGGAGAAAGCTGTAACTCTGTGAGATGATTTCACAGAACACAAAGAAGTTTCTCAGAAAGCTTCTTTCTCTTTGTTTGGCATGATGTTTCCTTCGGCCCTATAGTCTTCAAAGGGTTCCGAAATATCTGTTCTCAGATTCTACAGAAATAAGGCTAGCAAAGAGATCCACGAAATACATATGTAACTCTGTGAGGTGAATTAACAGAACACTAAGCAGTTTCTCAGAAAGCTTCTTTCCAGATTTCATCTGAGGATATTTCCTTTTTCACCATAGCCCTCTATGGGCTTCCAAATATCACTTTGCCTATTCCACAAGAACTGTCTTAGCGAAAGGCTTCTTGAGGAGAAAGCTATAACTCTGTGAGATGATTTCACAGAACACAAAGAAGTTTCTCAGAAAGCTTCTTTCTCTCTGTTATAGGAGGATATTTCCTTTGGCCCTATTGTCTTCAATGGGATCCGAAATATCTGTACTCAGATTCCACAGAAATAAGGCTAGCAAAGAGATCCACGAAATACACATGTAACTCTGTGAGATGAATTAACAGAACACTAAGCAGTTTCTCAGAAAGCTTCTTTCCAGATTTCATCTGAGGATATTTCCTTTTTCACCATAGCCCTCTATGGGCTTCGAAATATCACTTTGCCTATTCCACAAGAACTGTCTTAGCGAAAGGCTTCTTGAGGGGAAAGCTGTAACGCTGTGAGATGATTTCACAGAACACAAAGAAATTTCTCAGAAAGCTTCCTTCTCTTTGTTATCGGAGGATATTTCCTTTGGCCCTATAGTCTTCAAAGGGATCCGAAATACCTGTTCTCAGATTCCACAGAAATAAGGCTAGCAAAGAAATCCACGAAATACACATGTAACTCTGTGAGATGAATTAACAGAACACTAAGCAGTTTCTCAGAAAGCTTCATTCCAGATTTCATCTGAGGATATTTCCTTTTTCACCTTAGCCCTATATGGGCTTCCAAGTATCACTTTGCCAATTCCACAAGAACTGTCTTAGCGAAAGGCTTCTTGAGGGGAAAGCAGTAACTCTGTGAGATGATATCACAGAACACAAAGAAGTTTCTCAGAAAGCTTCTTTCTCTTTGTTATCGGAGGATCTGTCCTTTGGCCCTATACTCTTCAATGGGATCCGAAATATCTGTTCTCAGATTCCACAGAAATAAGGCTAGCAAAGTGATCCACGAAACACAGATGTAACTCTGTGAGATGAATTAACAGAACACTAAGCAGTTTCTCAGAAAGCTTCTTTCCAGATTTCATCTGAGGATATTTCCTTTTTCACCATAGCCCTCTATGGGCTTCCAAGTATCACTTTGCCAATTCCACAAGAACTGTCTTAGCGAAAGGCTTCTTGAGGGGAAAGCAGTAACTCTGTGAGATGATATCACAGAACACAAGGAAGTTTTTCAGAAAGCTTCTTTCACTTTGTTATCGGAGGATATTTCCTTTGGCCCTATAGTCATCAATGGGATCCGAAATATCTGTTCTCAGATTCCAGAGAAATAAGGCTAGCAAAGTGATCCACGAAACACAGATATAACTTTGTGAGATGAATTAACAGAACACTAAGCAGTTTCTCAGAAAGCTTCTTTCCAGATTTCATCTGAGGATATTTCCTTTTTCATCATAGCCCTCTATGGGCTTCGAAATATCACTTTGCTTATTCCACAACAACTGTCTTAGCGAAAGGCTTCTGGAGGGGAAAGCTGTAACTCTGTGACATGATTTCACAGAACACAAAGAAGTTTCTCAGTAAGCTTCTTTCTCTTTGATTTGGCATGATATTTCCTTTGGCCCTATAGTCTTCAAAGGGTTTCGAAATATCTGTTCTCAGATTCCACAGAAATAAGGCTAGCAAAGTGATCCACGAAATACACATGTAACTCTGTGAGATGAATTAACAGAACACTAAGCAGTTTCTCAGAAAGCTTCTTTCCAGATTTCATCTGAGGATATTTCCTTTTTCACCATAGCCCTCTATGAGCTTCCAAATATCACTTTGCCTATTCCACAAGAACTCTCTTAGCGAACGGCTTCTTGAGGGGAAAGCAGTAACTCTGTGAGATGATATCACAGAACACAAAGTAGTTTCTCAGAAAGCTTCTTTCACTTTGTTATCGGAGGATATTTCCTTTGGCCCTATAGTCATCAGTGGGATCCGAAATATCTGTTCTCAGATTCCACAGAAATAAGGCTAGCAAAGTGATCCACGAAACACAGATGTAACTCTGTGAGATGAATTAACAGAACACTAAGCAGTTTCTCAGAAAGCTTCTTTCCAGATTTCATCTGAGGATATTTCCTTTTTCACCATAGCCCTCTATGGGCTTCCAAATATCACTTTGCCAATTCCAGAAGAACTGTCTTAGCGAAAGGCTTCTTGAGGGGAAAGCTGTAACTCTGTGAGATGATTTCACAGAACACAAAGAAGTTTCTCAGAAAGCTTCTTTCTCTTTGTTTTGGCATGATATTTCCTTTGGCCCTATAGTCTTCAAAGGGTTCCGAAATATCTGTTCTCAGATTCTACAGAAATAAGGCTAGCAAAGAGATCCACGAAATACACATGTAACTCTGTGAGGTGAATTAACAGAACACTAAGCAGTTTCTCAGAAAGCTTCTTTCCAGATTTCATCTGAGGATGTTTCCTTTTTCACCATAGCCCTCTATGGGCTTGCAAATATCACTTTGCCTATTCCACAAGAACTGTCTTAGCGAAAGGCTTCTTGAGGAGAAAGCTATAACTCTGTGAGATGATTTCACAGAACACAAAGAAGTTTCTCAGAAAGCTTCTTTCTCTTTGTTATAGGAGGATATTTCCTTTGGCCCTATGGTCTTCAATGAGATCCGAAATATCTGTACTCAGATTCCACAGAAATAAGGCTAGCAAAGAGATCCAGGAAATACAGATGTAACTCTGTGAGATGAATTAACAGAACACTAAGCAGTTTCTCAGAAAGCTTCTTTCCAGATTTCATCTGAGGATATTTCCTTTTTCACCATAGCCCTCTATGGGCTTCGAAATATCACTTTGCCTATTCCACAAGAACAGTCTTAGCGAAAGGCTTCTTGAGGGGAAAGCTGTAACGCTGTGAGATGATTTCACAGAACACAAAGAAGTTTCTCAGAAAGCTTCCTTCTCTTTGTTATCGGAGGATATTTCCTTTGGCCCTATAGTCTTCAAAGGGATCCGAAATATCTGTTCTCAGATTCCACAGAAATAAGGCTAGCAAAGAAATCCACGAAATACACATGTAACTCTGTGAGATGAATTAACAGAACACTAAGCAGTTTCTCAGAAAGCTTCATTCCAGATTTCATCTGAGGATATTTCCTTTTTCACCATAGCCCTATATGGGCTTCCAAGTATCACTTTGCCAATTCCACAAGAACTGTCTTAGCGAAAGGCTTCTTGAGGGGAAAGCAGTAACTCTGTGAGATGATATCACAGAACACAAAGAAGTTTCTCCGAAAGCTTCTTTCTCTTTGTTATCGGAGGATCTGTCCTTTGGCCCTATACTCTTCAATGGGATCCGAAATATCTGTTCTCAGATTCCACAGAAATAAGGCTAGCAAAGTGATCCACGAAACACAGATGTAACTCTGTGAGATGAATTAACAGAACACTAAGTAGTTTCTCAGAAAGCTTGTTTCCAGATTTCATCTGAGGATATTTCCTTTTTCACCATAGCCCTCTATGGGCTTCCAAATATCACTTTGCCAATTCCAGAAGAACTGTCTTAGCCAAAGGCTTCTTGAGGGGAAAGCTGTAACTCTGTGAGATGATTTCACAGAACACAAAGAAGTCTCTCAGAAAGCTTCTTTCTCTTTGTTTTGGCATGATATTTCCTTTGGCCCTATAGTCTTCAAAGGGTTCCGAAATATCTGTTCTCAGATTCTACAGAAATAAGGCTAGCAAAGAGATCCACGAAATACACATGTAACTCTGTGAGGTGAATTAACAGAACACTAAGCAGTTTCTCAGAAAGCTTCTTTCCAGATTTCATCTGAGGATATTTCCTTTTTCACCCTAGCCCTCTATGGGCTTCCAAATATCACTTTGCCTATTCCACAAGAACTGGCTTAGCGAAAGGCTTCTTGAGGAGAAAGCTATAACTCTGTGAGATGATTTCACAGAACACAAAGTAGTTTCTCAGAAAGCTTCTTTCTCTTTGTTATTGGAGGATATTTCCTTAGGCCCTAATGTCTTCAATGGGATCTGAAATATCTGTACTCAGATTCCACAGAAATAAGGCTAGCAAAGAGATCCACGAAATACAGATGTAACTCTGTGAGATGAATTAACAGAACACTAAGCAGTTTCTCAGAAAGCTTCTTTCCAGATTTCATCTGAGGATATTTCCTTTTTCACCATAGCCCTCTATGGGCTTCGAAATATCACTTTGCCTATTCCACAAGAACTGTCTAAGCGAAAGGCTTCTTGAGGGTAAAGCTGTAACGCTGTGAGATGATATCACAGAACACAAAGAAGTTTCTCAGAAAGCTTCTTTCTCTTTGTTATCGGAGGATATTTCCTTTGGCCCTATAGTCATCAGTGGGATCTGAAATATCTGTTCTCAGATTCCACAGAAATAAGGCTAGCAAAGAGATCCACGAAACACAGATGTAACTCTGTGAGATGAATTAACAGAACACTAAGCAGTTTCTCAGAAAGCTTCTTTCCAGATTTCATCTGAGGATATTTCCTTTTTCACCATAGCCCTCTATGGGCTTCCAAATATCACTTTGCCAATTCCAGAAGAACTGTCTTAGCGAAAGGCTTCTTGAGGGGAAAGCTGTAACTCTGTGAGATGATTTCACAGAACACAAAGAAGTTTCTCAGAAAGCTTCTTTCTCTTTGTTTTGGCATGATATTT
Organism: Macaca nemestrina; assembly: GCF_043159975.1. Lineage (NCBI taxonomy): Eukaryota > Metazoa > Chordata > Mammalia > Primates > Cercopithecidae > Macaca > Macaca nemestrina. The sequence goes on along the minus strand of NC_092133.1, from coordinate 100,307,871 downwards.
CCTTTGTCCCTATAGTCTTCAAAGGGTTCCGAAATATCTGTTCTCAGATTCTACAGAAATAAGGCTAGCAAAGAGATTCACGATATACACATGTAACTCTGTGAGGTGAATTAACAGAACACTAAGCAGTTTCTCAGAAAGCTTCTTTCCAGATTTCATCTGAGGATATTTCCTTTTTCACCATAGCCCTCTATGGGATTCCAAATATCACTTTGCCTATTCCACAAGAAGTGTCTAAGCGAAAGGCTTCTTGAGGGGAAAGCTGTAACTCTGTGAGATGATTTCACAGAACACAAAGAAGTTTCTCAGAAAGCTTCTTTCTCTTTGTTATAGGAGGATATTTCCTTTGGCCCTATTGTCTTCAATGGGATCCGAAATATCTGTACTCAGATTCCACAGAAATAAGGCTAGCAAAGAGATCCACGAAATACACATGTAACTCTGTGAGATGAATTAACAGAAGACTAAGCAGTTTCTCAGAAAGCTTCTTTCCAGATTTCATCTGAGGATATTTCCTTTTTCACCATAGCCCTCTAGGGGCTTCGAAATATCACTTTGCCTATTCCACAAGAACTGTCTTAGCGAAAGGCTTCTTGAGGGGAAAGCTGTAACTCTGTGAGATGATTTCACAGAACACAAAGAAGTTTCTCAGAAAGCTTCCTTCTCTTTGTTATCGGAGGATATTTCCTTTGGCCCTATAGTCTTCAAAGGGATCCGAAATATCTGTTCTCAGATTCCACAGAAATAAGGCTAGCAAAGAGATCCACGAAATAAACATGTAACTCTGTGAGATGAATTAACAGAACACTAAGCAGTTTCTCAGAAATCTTCTTTCCAGATTTCATCTGAGGATATTTCCTTTTTCACCATAGCCCTCTATGGGCTTCCAAATATCACTTTGCCAATTCCACAAGAACTGTCTTAGCGAAAGGCTTCTTGAGGGGAAAGCTGTAACTCTGTGAGATGATTTCACAGAACACAAAGAAGTTTCTCAGAAAGCTTCTTTCTCTTTGTTATCGGAGGATATTTCCTTTGGCCCTATACTCATCAATGGGATCCGAAATATCTGTTCTCAGATTCCACAGAAATAAGGCTAGCAAAGAGATCCACGAAACACAGATGTAAGTCTGTGAGATGAATTAACAGAACACTAAGCAGTTTCTCAGAAAGCTTCTTTCCAGATTTCATCTGAGGATATTTCCTTTTTCACCATAGCCCTCTATGGGCTTCCAAATATCACTTTGCCAATTCCAGAAGAACTGTCTTAGCGAAAGGCTTCTTGAGTGGAAAGCTGTAACTCTGTGAGATGATTTCACAGAACACAAAGAAGTTTCTCAGAAAGCTTCTTTCTCTTTGTTTTGGCATGATATTTCCTTTGTCCCTATAGTCTTCAAAGGGTTCCGAAATATCTGTTCTCAGATTCTACAGAAATAAGGCTAGCAAAGAGATTCACGATATACACATGTAACTCTGTGAGATGAATTAACAGAACACTAAGCAGTTTCTCAGAAAGCTTCTTTCCAGATTTCCTGTGAGGATATTTCCTTTTTGACCATAGCCCTCTATGGGCTTCAAAATATCGCTTTGCCAATTCCACAAGAACTGTCTTAGCGAAAGTCTTCTGGAGGAGAAAGCTGTAACTCTGTGAGATGATTTCACAGAACACAAAGAAGTTTCTCAGAAAGCTTCTTTCTCTTTGTTTGGCATGATGTTTCCTTCGACCCTATAGTCTTCAAAGGGTTCCGAAATATCTGTTCTCAGATTCTACAGAAATAAGGCTAGCAAAGAGATCCACGAAATACATATGTAACTCTGTGAGGTGAATTAACAGAACACTAAGCAGTTTCTCAGAAAGCTTCTTTCCAGATTTCATCTGAGGATATTTCCTTTTCACCATAGCCCTCTATGGGCTTCCAAATATCACTTTGCCTATTCCACAAGAACTGTCTTAGCGAAAGGCTTCTTGAGGAGAAAGCTATAACTCTGTGAGATGATTTCACAGAACACAAAGAAGTTTCTCAGAAAGCTTCTTTCTCTCTGTTATAGGAGGATATTTCCTTTGGCCCTATTGTCTTCAATGGGATCCGAAATATCTGTACTCAGATTCCACAGAAATAAGGCTAGCAAAGAGATCCACGAAATACACATGTAACTCTGTGAGATGAATTAACCGAACACTAAGCAGTTTCTCAGAAAGCTTCTTTCCAGATTTCATCTGAGGATATTTCCTTTTTCACCATAGCCCTCTATGGGCTTCGAAATATCACTTTGCCTATTCCACAAGAACTGTCTTAGCGAAAGGCTTCTTGAGGGGAAAGCTGTAACGCTGTGAGATGATTTCACAGAACACAAAGAAATTTCTCAGAAAGCTTCCTTCTCTTTGTTATCGGAGGATATTTCCTTTGGCCCTATAGTCTTCAAAGGGATCCGAAATACCTGTTCTCAGATTCCACAGAAATAAGGCTAGCAAAGAAATCCACGAAATACACATGTAACTCTGTGAGATGAATTAACAGAACACTAAGCAGTTTCTCAGAAAGCTTCATTCCAGATTTCATCTGAGGATATTTCCTTTTTCACCTTAGCCCTATATGGGCTTCCAAGTATCACTTTGCCTATTCCACAAGAACTGTCTTAGCGAAAGGCTTCTTGAGGGGAAAGCAGTAACTCTGTGAGATGATATCACAGAACACAAAGAAGTTTCTCAGAAAGCTTCTTTCTCTTTGTTATCGGAGGATCTGTCCTTTGGCCCTATACTCTTCAATGGGATCCGAAATATCTGTTCTCAGATTCCACAGAAATAAGGCTAGCAAAGTGATCCACGAAACACAGATGTAACTCTGTGAGATGAATTAAAAGAACACTAAGCAGTTTCTCAGAAAGCTTCTTTCCAGATTTCATCTGAGGATATTTCCTTTTTCACCATAGCCCTCTATGGGCTTCCAAGTATCACTTTGCCAATTCCACAAGAATTGTCTTAGCGAAAGGCTTCTTGAGGGGAAAGCAGTAACTCTGTGAGATGATATCACAGAACACAAGGAAGTTTTTCAGAAAGCTTCTTTCTCTTTGTTATCGGAGGATATTTCCTTTGGCCCTATAGTCATCAATGGGATCCGAAATATCTGTTCTCAGATTCCACAGAAATAAGGCTAGCAAAGTGATCCACGAAACACAGATATAACTTTGTGAGATGAATTAACAGAACACTAAGCAGTTTCTCAGAAAGCTTCTTTCCAGATTTCATCTGAGGATATTTCCTTTTTCATCATAGCCCTCTATGGGCTTCGAAATATCACTTTGCTTATTCCACAACAACTGTCTTAGCGAAAGGCTTCTGGAGGGGAAAGCTGTAACTCTGTGACATGATTTCACAGAACACAAAGAAGTTTCTCAGTAAGCTTCTTTCTCTTTGATTTGGCATGATATTTCCTTTGGCCCTATAGTCTTCAAAGGGTTTCGAAATATCTGTTCTCAGATTCCACAGAAATAAGGCTAGCAAAGTGATCCACGAAATACACATGTAACTCTGTGAGATGAATTAACAGAACACTAAGCAGTTTCGCAGAAAGCTTCTTTCCAGATTTCATCGGAGGATATTTCCTTTTTCACCATAGCCCTCTATGGGCTTCCAAATATCACTTTGCCAATTCCACAAGAACTGTCTTAGCGAAAGGCTTCTTGAGGGGAAAGCTGTAACTCTGTGAGATGATTTCACAGAACACAAAGAAGTTTCTCAGAAAGCTTCTTTCTCTTTGTTATAGGAGGATATTTCCTTTGGCCCTATTGTCTTCAAAGGGATCCGAAATATCTGTACTCAGATTCCACAGACATAAGGCTAGCAAAGAGATCCACGAAATACACATGTAACTCTGTGAGATGAATTAACAGAACACTAAGCAGTTTCTCAGAAAGCTTCTTTCCAGATTTCATCTGAGGATATTTCCTTTTTCATCATAGCCCTCCATGGGCTTCCAAATATCACTTTGCCAATTCCACAAGAACTGTCTTAGCGAAAGGCTTCGTGAGGGGAAAGCTGTAACTCTGTGAGATGATTTCACAGAACACAAAGAAGTTTCTCAGAAAGCTTCCTTCTCTTTGTTATCGGTGGATATTTCCTTTGGCCCTATAGTCTTCAAAGGGATCCGAAATATCTGTTCTCAGATTCCACAGAAATAAGGCTAGCTAAGAGATCCACGAAATACAAATGTAACTCTGTGAGATGAATTAACAGAATACTAAGCAGTTTCTCAGAAAGCTTCTTTACAGATTTCATCTGAGGATATTTCCTTTTTCACCATAGCCCTCTATGGGCTTCAAAATATCGCTTTGCCAATTCCACAAGAACTGTCTTAGCGAAAGTCTTCTGGAGGAGAAAGCTGTAACTCTGTGAGATGATTTCACAGAACACAAAGAAGTTTCTCAGAAAGCTTCTTTCTCTTTGTTTGGCATGATGTTTCCTTCGGCCCTATAGTCTTCAAAGGGATCCGAAATATCTGTTCTCAGATTCCACAGAAATAAGGCTAGCAAAGAGATCCACGAAATACACATGTAACTCTGTGAGATGAATTAACAGAACACTAAGCAGTTTCTCAGAAAGCTTCTTTCCAGATTTCATCTGAGGATATTTCCTTTTTCACCATAGCCCTATATGGGCTTCCAAGTATCACTTTGCCAATTCCACAAGAACTGTCTTAGCGAAAGGCTTCTTCAGGGGAAAGCAGTAACTCTGTGAGATGATATCACAGAACACAAAGAAGTTTCTCAGAAAGCTTCTTTCTCTTTGTTATCGGAGGATCTGTCCTTCGGCCCTATAGTCTTCAATGGGATCCGAAATATCTGTTCTCAGATTCCACAGAAATAAGGCTAGCAAAGTGATCCACGAAACACAGATGTAACTCTGTGAGATGAATTAACAGAACACTAAGCAGTTTCTCAGAAAGCTTCTTTCCAGATTTCATCTGAGGATATTTCCTTTTTCACCATAGCCCTCTATGGGCTTCCAAATATCACTTTGCCAATTCCACAAGAACTGTCTTAGCGAAAGGCTTCTTGAGGGGAAACCTGTAACTCTGTGAGATGATTTCACAGAACACAAAGAAGTTTCTCAGAAAGCTTCTTTCTCTTTGTTATAGGAGGATATTTCCTTTGGCCCTATTGTCTTCAATGGGATCCGAAATATCTGTACTCAGATTCCACAGAAATAAGGCTAGCAAAGAGATCCACGAAATACACATGTAACTCTGTGAGATGAATTAACAGAACACTAAGCAGTTTCTCAGAAAGCTTCTTTCCAGATTTCATCTGAGGATATTTCCTTTTTCACCATAGCCCTCTATGGGCTTCGAAATATCACTTTGCCTATTCCACAAGAACTGTCTTATCGAAAGGCTTCTTGAGAGGAAACCTGTAACTCTGTGAGATGATTTCACAGAACACAAAGCAGTTTCTCAGAAAGCTTCTTTCTCTTTGTTATAGGAGGATATTTCCTTTGGCCCTATAGTCTTCAAAGGGATTCGAAATATCTGTTCTCAGATTCCACAGAAATAAGGCTAGCAAAGAGATGCACGAAATACACATGTAACTCTGTGAGATTAATTAACAGAACACTAAGCAGTTTCTCAGAAAGCTTCTTTCCAGATTTCATCGGAGGATATTTCCTTTTTCACCATAGCCCTCTATGGGCTTCCAAATATCACTTTGCCTATTCCACAGGAACTGCCTTAACGAATGGCTTCTTGAGGGAAAAGCTGTAACTCTGTGAGATGATTTCACAGATCACAAAGAAGTTTCTCAGAAACCTTCTTTCTCTTTGTTATCGGAGGATATTTCCTTTGGCCCTATAGTTTTCAAAGGGATCCGAAATATCTGTTCTCAGATTCCACAGAAATAAGGCTAGCAAAGAGATCCACGAAATACACATGTCACTCTGTGAGATAAATTAACAGAACACTAAGCAGTTTTTCAGAAAGCTTCTTTCCAGATTTCCTGTGAGGATATTTCCTTTTTGACCATAGCCCTCTATGGGCTTCAAAATATCGCTTTGCCAATTCCACAAGAACTGTCTTAGCGAAAGTCTTCTGGAGGAGAAAGCTGTAACTCTGTGAGATGATTTCACAGAACACAAAGAAGTTTCTCAGAAAGCTTCTTTCTCTTTGTTTGGCATGATGTTTCCTTCGGCCCTATAGTCTTCAAAGGGTTCCGAAATATCTGTTCTCAGATTCTACAGAAATAAGGCTAGCAAAGAGATCCACGAAATACATATGTAACTCTGTGAGGTGAATTAACAGAACACTAAGCAGTTTCTCAGAAAGCTTCTTTCCAGATTTCATCTGAGGATATTTCCTTTTTCACCATAGCCCTCTATGGGCTTCGAAATATCACTTTGCCTATTCCACAAGAACTGTCTTAGCGAACGGCTTCTTGAGGGGAAAGCAGTAACTCTGCGAGATGATATCACAGAACACAAAGTAGTTTCTCAGAAAGCTTCTTTCTCTTTGTTATCGGAGGATATTTCCTTTGGCCCTATAGTCATCTGTGGGATCCGAAATATCTGTTCTCAGATTCCACAGAAATAAGGCTAGCAAAGTGATCCACGAAACACAGATGTAACTCTGTGAGATGAATTAACAGAACACTAAGCAGTTTCTCAGAAAGCTTCTTTCCAGATTTCATCTGAGGATATTTCCTTTTTCACCATAGCCCTCTATGGGCTTCCAAATATCACTTTGCCAATTCCAGAAGAACTGTCTTAGCGAAAGGCTTCTTGAGGGGAAAGCTGTAACTCTGTGAGATGATTTCACAGAACACAAAGAAGTTTCTCAGAAAGCTTCTTTCTCTTTGTTTTGGCATGATATTTCCTTTGGCCCTGTAGTCTTCAAAGGGTTCCGAAATATCTGTTCTCAGATTCTACAGAAATAAGGCTAGCAAAGAGATCCACGAAATACACATGTAACTCTGTGAGGTGAATTAACAGAACATTAAGCAGTTTCTCAGAAAGCTTCTTTCCAGATTTCATCTGAGGATATTTCCTTTTTCACCATAGCCCTCTATGGGCTTCCAAATATCACTTTGCCTATTCCACAAGAACTGTCTTAGCGAAAGGCTTCTTGAGGAGAAAGCTATAACTCTGTGTAATGATTTCACAGAACACAAAGAAGTTTCTCAGAAAGCTTCTTTCTCTTTGTTATAGGAGGATATTTCCTTTGGCCCTATGGTCTTCAATGGGATCCGAAATATCTGTACTCAGATTCCACAGAAATAAGGCTAGCAAAGAGATCCACGAAATGCAGATGTAACTCTGAGAGATGAATTAACAGAACACTAAGCAGTTTCTCAGAAAGCTTCTTTCCAGATTTCCTGTGAGGATATTTCCTTTTTGACCATAGCCCTCTAAGGGCTTCAAAATATCACTTTGCCAATTCCACAAGAACTGTCTTAGCGAAAGTCTTCTGGAGGGGAAAGCTGTAACTCTGTGAGATGATTTCACAGAACACAAAGAAGTTTCTCAGAAAGCTTCTTTCTCTTTGTTTGGCATGATGTTTCCTTTGGCCCTATAGTCTTCAAAGGGTTCCGAAATATCTGTTCTCAGATTCCACAGAAATAAGGCTAGCAAAGAGATACACGAAATACACATGTAACTCTGTGAGATGAATTAACAGAACACTAAGCAGTTTCTCAGAAAGCTTCTTTCCAGATTTCATCGGAGGATATTTCATTTTTCACCATATCCCACTATGGGCTTCCAAATATCACTTTTCCTATTCCACAAGAACTGTCTTAGCGAAAGGCTTCTTGAGGGGAAAGCTGTAACTCTGTGAGATGATTTCACGGAACACAAAGAAGTTTCTCAGAAAGCTTCTTTCTCTTTGTTATCGGAGGATTTTTCCTTTGGCCCTATTGTCTTCAATGGGATCCGAAACATCTGTACTCAGATTCCACAGAAATAAGGCTAGCAAAGAGATCCACGAAATACAGATGTAACTCTGTGAGATGAATTAACAGAACACTAAGCAGTTTCTCAGAAAGCTTCTTTCCATATTTCATCTGAGGATATTTCCTTTTTCACCATAGCCCTCTATGGGCTTCCAAATATCACTTTGCCAATTCCACAAGAACTGTCTTAGCGAAAGGCTTCTTGAGGCGAAAGCAGTAACTCTGTGAGATGATATCACAGAACACAAAGAAGTTTCTCAGAAAGCTTCTTTCTCTTTGTTATCGGAGGATATTTCCTTTGGCCCTATAGTCATCAATGGGATCTGAAATATCTGTTCTCAGATTCCACAGAAATAAGGCTAGCAAAGAGATCCACGAAACACAGATGTAACTCTGTGAGATGAATTAACAGAACACTAAGCAGTTTCTCAGAAAGCTTCTTTCCAGATTTCATCTGAGGATATTTCCTTTTTCACCATAGCCCTCTACGGGCTTCGAAATATCACTTTGCCTATTCCACAAGAACTGTCTTAGCGAAAGGCTTCTTGAGGGGAAAGCTGTAACGCTGTGAGATGATTTCAGAGAACACAAAGAAGTTTCTCAGAAAGCTTCCTTCTCTTTGTTATCGGAGGATATTTCCTTTGGCCCTATAGTCTTCAAAGGGATCCGAAATATCTGTTCTCAGATTCCACAGAAATAAGGCTAGCAAAGAGATCCACGAAATACACATGTAACTCTGTGAGATGAATTAACAGAACACTAAGCAGTTTCTCAGAAAGCTTCTTTCCAGATTTCATCTGAGGATATTTCCTTTTTCACCATAGCCCTCTATGGGCTTCGAAATATCACTTTGCCTATTGCACAAGAACTGTCTTATCGAAAGGCTTCTTGAGAGGAAAGCTGTAACTCTGTGAGATGATTTCACAGAACACAAAGCAGTTTCTCAGAAAGCTTCTTTCTCTTTGTTATAGGAGGATATTTCCTTTGGCCCTATAGTCTTCAAAGGGATCCGAAATATCTGTTCTCAGATTCCACAGAAATAAGGCTAGCAAGCAGATGCACGAAATACACATGTAACTCTGTGAGATTAATTGACAGAACACTAACCAGTTTCTCAGAAAGCTTCTTTCCAGATTTCATCGGAGGATATTTCCTTTTTCACCATAGCCCTCTATGGGCTTCCAAATATCACTTTGCCAATTCCACAAGAACTGTCTTAGCGAAAGGCTTCTGGAGGAGAAAGCTATAACTCTGTGAGATGATTTCACAGAACACAAAGTAGTTTCTCAGAAAGCTTCTTTCTCTTTGTTATTGGAGGATATTTCCTTTGGCCCAATTGTCTTCAATGGGATCTGAAATATCTGTACTCAGATTCCACAGAAATAAGGCTAGCAAAGAGATCCACGAAATACAGATGTAACTCTGTGAGATGAATTAACAGAACACTAAGCAGTTTCTCAGAAAGCTTCTTTCCAGATTTCCTGTGAGGATATTTCCTTTTTGACCATAGCCCTCTAAGGGCTTCAAAATATCACTTTGCCAATTCCACAAGAACTGTCTTAGCGAAAGTCTTCTGGAGGGGAAAGCTGTAACTCTGTGAGATGATTTCACAGAACACAAAGAAGTTTCTCAGAAAGCTTCTTTCTCTTTGTTTGGCATGATGTTTCCTTTGGCCCTATAGTCTTCAAAGGGTTCCGAAATATCTGTTCTCAGATTCCACAGAAATAAGGCTAGCAAAGAGATACACGAAATGCAGATGTAACTCTGTGAGATGAATTAACAGAACACTAAGCAGTTTCTCAGAAAGCTTCTTTCCAGATTTCATCGGAGGATATTTCATTTTTCACCATATCCCACTATGGGCTTCCAAATATCACTTTTCCTATTCCACAAGAACTGTCTTAGCGAAAGGCTTCTTGAGGGGAAAGCTGTAACTCTGTGAGATGATTTCACGGAACACAAAGAAGTTTCTCAGAAAGCTTCTTTCTCTTTGTTATAGGAGGATTTTTCCTTTGGCCCTATTGTCTTCAATGGGATCCGAAACATGTGTACTCAGATTCCACAGAAATAAGGCTAGCAAAGAGATCCACGAAATACAGATGTAACTCTGTGAGATGAATTAACAGAACAGTAAGCAGTTTCTCAGAAAGCTTCTTTCCATATTTCATCTGAGGATATTTCCTTTTTCACCATAGCCCTCTATGGGCTTCCAAATATCACTTTGCCAATTCCACAAGAACTGTCTTAGCGAAAGGCTTCTTGAGAGGAAAGCAGTAACTCTGTGAAATGATATCACAGAACACAAAGAAGTTTCTCAGAAAGCTTCTTTCTCTTTGTTATCGGAGGATATTTCCTTTGGCCCTATAGTCATCAATGGGATCTGAAATATCTGTTCTCAGATTCCACAGAAATAAGGCTAGCAAAGAGATCCACGAAACACAGATGTAACTCTGTGAGATGAATTAACAGAACACTAAGCAGTTTCTCAGAAAGCTTCTTTCCAGATTTCATCTGAGGATATTTCCTTTTTCACCATAGCCCTCTATGGGCTTCCAAATATCACTTTGCCAATTCCACAAGAACTGTCTTAGCGAAAGGCTTCTTGAGGGGAAAGCTGTAACTCTGTGAGATGATTTCACAGAACACAAAGAAGTTTCTCAGAAAGCTTCTTTCTCTTTGTTTGGCATGATGTTTCCTTCGGCCCTATAGTCTTCAAAGGGTTCCGAAATATCTGTTCTCAGATTCTAGAGAAATAAGGCTAGCAAAGAGATCCACGAAATACATATGTAACTCTGTGAGGTGAATTAACAGAACACTAAGCAGTTTCTCAGAAAGCTTCTTTCCAGATTTCATCTGAGGATATTTCCTTTTTCACCATAGCCCTCTTTGGGCTTCCAAATATCACTTTGCCTATTCCACAAGAACTGTCTTAGCGAAAGGCTTCTTGAGGGGAAAGCAGTAACTCTGTGAGATGATATCACAGAACACAAAGTAGTTTCTCAGAAAGCTTCTTTCTCCTTGTTATCGGAGGATATTTCCTTTGGCCCTATAGTCATCAGTGGGATCCGAAATATCTGTTCTCAGATTCCACAGAAATAAGGCTAGCAAAGTGATCCACGAAACACAGATGTAACTCTGTGAGATGAATTAACAGAACACTAAGCAGTTTCTCAGAAAGCTTCTTTCCAGATTTCATCTGAGGATATTTCCTTTTTCACCATAGCCCTCTATGGGCTTCCAAATATCACTTTGCCAATTCCAGAAGAACTGTCTTAGCGAAAGGCTTCTTGAGGGGAAAGCTGTAACTCTGTGAGATGATTTCACAGAACACAAAGAAGTTTCTCAGAAAGCTTCTTTCTCTTTGTTTTGGCATGATATTTCCTTTGGCCCTGTAGTCTTCAAAGGGTTCCGAAATATCTGTTCTCAGATTCTACAGAAATAAGGCTAGCAAAGAGATCCACGAAATACACATGTAACTCTGTGAGGTGAATTAACAGAACACTAAGCAGTTTCTCAGAAAGCTTCTTTCCAGATTTCATCTGAGGATATTTCCTTTTTCACCATAGCCCTCTATGGGCTTCCAAATATCACTTTGCCAATTCCACAAGAACTGTCTTAGCGAAAGGCTTCTTTAGGGGAAAGCTGTAACGCTGTGAGATGATTTCACAGAACACAAAGAAGTTTCTCAGAAAGCTTCCTTCTCTTTGTTATCGGAGGATATTTCCTTTGGCCCTATAGTCTTCAAAGGGATCCGAAATATCTGTTCTCAGATTCCACAGAAATAAGGCTAGCAAAGAGATCCACGAAATACACATGTAACTCTGTGAGATGAATTAACAGAACACTAAACAGTTTCTCAGAAATCTTCTTTCCAGATTTCATCTGAGGATATTTCCTTTTTCACCATAGCCCTATATGGGCTTCCAAGTATCACTTTGCCAATTCCACAAGAACTGTCTTAGCGAAAGGCTTCTTGAGGGGAACGCAGTAACTCTGTGAGATGATATCACAGAACACAAAGAAGTTTCTCAGAAAGCTTCTTTCTCTTTGTTATCGGAGGATCTGTCCTTCGGCCCTATAGTCTTCAATGGGATCCGAAATATCTGTTCTCAGATTCCACAGAAATAAGGCTAGCAAAGTGATCCACGAAACACAGATGTAACTCTGCGAGATGAATTAACAGAACACTAAGCATTTTCTCAGAAAGCTTCTTTCCAGATTTCATCTGAGGATATTTCCTTTTTAACCATAGCCCTCTATGGGCTTCCAAATATCACTTTGCCAATTCCAGAAGAACTGTCTTAGCGAAAGGCTTCTTGAGGGGAAAGCTGTAACTCTGTGAGATGATTTCACAGAACGCAAAGAAGTTTCTCAGAAAGCTTCTTTCTCTTTGTTTTGGCATGATATTTCCTTTGGCCCTATAGTCTTCAAAGGGTTCCGAAATATCTGTTCTCAGATTCTACAGAAATAAGGCTAGCAAAGAGATCCACGAAATACACATGTAACTCTGTGAAGTGAATTAACAGAACACTAAGCAGTTTCTCAGAAAGCTTCTTTCCAGATTTCATCTGAGGATATTTCCTTTTTCACCATAGCCCTCTATGGGCTTCCAAATATCACTTTGCCAATTCCACAAGAACTGTCTTAGCGAAAGGCTTCTTGAGGAGAAAGCTATAACTCTGTGAGATGATTTCACAGAACACAAAGTAGTTTCTCAGAAAGCTTCTTTCTCTTTGTTATTGGAGGATATTTCCTTTGGCCCTATTGTCTTCAATGGGATCTGAAATATCTGTACTCAGATTCCACAGAAATAAGGCTAGCAAAGAGATCCACGAAATACAGATGTAACTCTGTGAGATGAATTAACAGAACACTAAGCAGTTTCTCAGAAAGCTTCTTTCCAGATTTCCTGTGAGGATATTTCCTTTTTGACCATAGCCCTCTAAGGGCTTCAAAATATCACTTTGCCAATTCCACAAGAACTGTCTTAGCGAAAGTCTTCTGGAGGGGAAAGCTGTAACTCTGTGAGATGATTTCACAGAACACAAAGAAGTTTCTCAGAAAGCTTCTTTCTCTTTGTTTGGCATGATGTTTCCTTTGGCCCTATTGTCTTCAAAGGGTTCCGAAATATCTGTTCTCAGATTCCACAGAAATAAGGCTAGCAAAGAGATACACGAAATACACATGTAACTCTTTGAGATGCATTAACAGAACACTAAGCAGTTTCTCAGAAAGCTTCTTTCTAGATTTCATCGGAGGATATTTCATTTTTCACCATAGCCCACTATGGGCTTCCAAATATCACTTTTCCTATTCCACAAGAACTGTCTTAGCGAAAGGCTTCTTGAGGGGAAAGCTGTAACTCTGTGAGATGATTTCACGGAACACAAAGAAGTTTCTCAGAAAGCTTCTTTCTCTTTGTTATAGGAGGATTTTTCCTTTGGCCCTATTGTCTTCAATGGGATCCGAAACATCTGTACTCAGATTCCACAGAAATAAGGCTAGCAAAGAGATCCACGAAATACAGATGTAACTCTGTGAGATGAATTAACAGAACACTAAGCAGTTTCTCAGAAAGCTTCTTTCCAGATTTCATCTGAGGATATTTCCTTTTTCACCATAGCCCTCTATGGGCTTCCAAATATCACTTTGCCTATTCCACAAAAACTGTCTTATCGAAAGGCTTCTTGAGAGGAAAGCTGTAACTCTGTGAGATGATTTCACAGAACACAAAGAAGTTTCTCAGAAAGCTTCTTTCTCTTTGTTATAGGAGGATATTTCCTTTGGCCCTATAGTCTTCAAAGGGATCCGAAATATCTGTTCTCAGATTCCACAGAAATAAGGCTAGGAAAGAGATCCACGAAACACAGATGTAACTCTGTGAGATGAATTAACAAAACACTAAGCAGTTTCTCAGAAAGCTTCTTTCCAGATTTCATCTGAGGATATTTCCATTTTCACCATAGCCCTCTAGGGGCTTCCAAATATCACTTTGACAATTCCAGAAGAACTGTCTTAGCGAAAGGCTTCTTGAGGGGAAAGCTCTAACTCTGTGAGATGATTTCACAGAACACAAAGAAGTTTCTCAGAAAGCTTCTTTCTCTTTGTTTTGGCATGATATTTCCTTTGTCCCTATAGTCTTCAAAGGGTTCCGAAATATCTGTTCTCAGATTCTACAGAAATAAGGCTAGCAAAGAGATTCACGAAATACACATGTAACTCTGTGAGATGAATTAACAGAACACTAAGCAGTTTCTCAGAAAGCTTCTTTCCAGATTTCATCGGAGGATATTTCCTTTTTCACCATAGCCCTCTATGGGCTTCCAAATATCACTTTGCCTATTCCACAAGAACTGTCTTAGCGAAAGGCTTCTTGAGGGGAAAGCTGTAACTCTGTGAGATGATTTCACACAACACAAAGAAGTTTCTCAGAAAGCTTCTTTCTCTTTTTTATAGGAGGATATTTCCTTTGGCCTTATTGTCTTCAATGGGATCCGAAATATCTGTACTCAGATTCCACAGAAATAAGGCTAGCAAAGAGATCCACGAAATACAGATGTAACTCTGTGAGATGAATTAACAGAAGACTAAGCAGTTTCTCAGAAAGCTTCTTTCCAGATTTCATCTGAGGATATTTCCTTTTTCACCATAGCCCACTAGGGGCTTCGAAATATCACTTTGCCTATTCCACAAGAACTGTCTTAGCGAAAGGCTTCTTGAGGGGTAAGCTGTAAATCTGTGAGATGATTTCACAGAACACAAAGAAGTTTCTCAGAAAGCTTCCTTCTCTTTGTTATCGGAGGATATTTCCTTTGGCCCTATAGTCTTCAAAGGGATCCGAAATATCGGTTCTCAGATTCCACAGAAATAAGGCTAGCAAAGAGATCCACGAAATACACATGTAACTCTGTGAGATGAATTAACAGAACACTAAGCAGTTTCTCAGAAATCTTCTTTCCAGATTTCATCTGAGGATATTTCCTTTTTCACCATAGCCCTCTATGGGCTTCCAAATATCACTTTGCCAATTCCACAAGAACTGTCTTAGCGAAAGGCTTCTTGAGGGGAAACATGTAACTCTGTGAGATGATTTCACAGAACACAAAGAAGTTTCTCAGAAAGCTTCTTTCTCTTTCTTATAGGAGGATATTTCCTTTGGCCCTATTGTCTTCAATGGGATCCGAAATATCTGTACTCAGATTCCACAGACATAAGGCTAGCAAAGAGATCCACGAAATACACATGTAACTCTGTGAGATGAATTAACAGAACACTAAGCAGTTTCTCAGAAAGCTTCTTTCCAGATTTCATCTGAGGATATTTCCTTTTTCACCATAGCCCTCCATGGGCTTCCAAATATCACTTTGCCAATTCCACAAGAACTGTCTAAGCGAAAGGCTTCTTGAGGGGAAAGCTGTAACTCTGTGAGATGATTTCAGAGAACACAAAGAAGTTTCTCAGAAAGCTTCTTTCTCTTTGTTTTAGCATGATATTTCCTTTGGCCCTGTAGTCTTCAAAGGGTTCCGAAATACTGTTCTCAGATTCCACAGAAATAAGGCTAGCAAAGAGATCCACGAAATACACATGTAACTCTGTGAGATGAATTAACAGAACACTAAGCAGTTTCTCAGAAAGCTTCTTTACAGATTTCATCGGAGGATATTTCCTTTTTCACCATAGCCCTCTATGGGCTTCCAAATATCACTTTGCCTATTCCACAGGAACTGCCTTAACGAATGGCTTCTTGAGGGGAAAGCTGTAACTCTGTGAGATGATTTCACAGATCACAAAGAAGTTTCTCAGAAACCTTCTTTCTCTTTGTTATCGGAGGATATTTCCTTTGGCCCTATAGTTTTCAAAGGGATCCGAAATATCTGTTCTCAGATTCCACAGAAATAAGGCTAGCAAAGAGATCCACGAAATACACATGTAACTCTGTGAGATAAATTAACAGAACACTAAGCAGTTTTTCAGAAAGCTTCTTTCCAGATTTCCTGTGAGGATATTTCCTTTTTGACCATAGCCCTCTATGGGCTTCAAAATATCGCTTTGCCAATTCCACAAGAACTGTCTTAGCGAAAGTCTTCTGGAGGAGAAAGCTGTAACTCTGTGAGATGATTTCACAGAAGACAAAGAAGTTTCTCAGAAAGCTTCTTTCTCTTTGTTTGGCATGATGTTTCCTTCGGCCCAGTAGTCTTCAAAGGGTTCCGAAATATCTGTTCTCAGATTCTACAGAAATAAGGCTAGCAAAGAGATCCACGAAATACATATGTAACTCTGTGAGGTGAATTAACAGAACACTAAGCAGTTTCTCAGAAAGCTTCTTTCTAGATTTCATCGGAGGATATTTCATTTTTCACCATAGCCCACTATGGGCTTCCAAATATCACTTTTCCTATTCCACAAGAACTGTCTTAGCGAAAGGCTTCTTGAGGGGAAAGCTGTAACTCTGTGAGATGATTTCACGGAACACAAAGAAGTTTCTCAGAAAGCTTCTTTCTCTTTGTTATAGGAGGATTTTTCCTTTGGCCCTATTGTCTTCAATGGGATCCGAAACATCTGTACTCAGATTCCACAGAAATAAGGCTAGCAAAGAGATCCACGAAATACAGATGTAACTCTGTGAGATGAATTAACAGAACACTAAGCAGTTTCTCAGAAAGCTTCTTTCCAGATTTCATCTGAGGATATTTCCTTTTTCACCATAGCCCTCTATGGGCTTCCAAATATCACTTTGCCTATTCCACAAAAACTGTCTTATCGAAAGGCTTCTTGAGAGGAAAGCTGTAACTCTGTGAGATGATTTCACAGAACACAAAGAAGTTTCTCAGAAAGCTTCTTTCTCTTTGTTATAGGAGGATATTTCCTTTGGCCCTATAGTCTTCAAAGGGATCCGAAATATCTGTTCTCAGATTCCACAGAAATAAGGCTAGGAAAGAGATCCACGAAACACAGATGTAACTCTGTGAGATGAATTAACAAAACACTAAGCAGTTTCTCAGAAAGCTTCTTTCCAGATTTCATCTGAGGATATTTCCATTTTCACCATAGCCCTCTAGGGGCTTCCAAATATCACTTTGACAATTCCAGAAGAACTGTCTTAGCGAAAGGCTTCTTGAGGGGAAAGCTGTAACTCTGTGAGATGATTTCACAGAACACAAAGAAGTTTCTCAGAAAGCTTCTTTCTCTTTGTTTTGGCATGATATTTCCTTTGTCCCTATAGTCTTCAAAGGGTTCCGAAATATCTGTTCTCAGATTCTACAGAAATAAGGCTAGCAAAGAGATTCACGAAATACACATGTAACTCTGTGAGATGAATTAACAGAACACTAAGCAGTTTCTCAGAAAGCTTCTTTCCAGATTTCATCGGAGGATATTTCCTTTTTCACCATAGCCCTCTATGGGCTTCCAAATATCACTTTGCCTATTCCACAAGAACTGTCTTAGCGAAAGGCTTCTTGAGGGGAAAGCTGTAACTCTGTGAGATGATTTCACACAACACAAAGAAGTTTCTCAGAA
Organism: Macaca nemestrina; assembly: GCF_043159975.1. NCBI lineage: Eukaryota > Metazoa > Chordata > Mammalia > Primates > Cercopithecidae > Macaca > Macaca nemestrina. The sequence continues at coordinate 100,290,420 of NC_092133.1, read as the reverse complement.
AGCTTCTTTCTCTTTTTTATAGGAGGATATTTCCTTTGGCCTTATTGTCTTCAATGGGATCCGAAATATCTGTACTCAGATTCCACAGAAATAAGGCTAGCAAAGAGATCCACGAAATACAGATGTAACTCTGTGAGATGAATTAACAGAAGACTAAGCAGTTTCTCAGAAAGCTTCTTTCCAGATTTCATCTGAGGATATTTCCTTTTTCACCATAGCCCACTAGGGGCTTCGAAATATCACTTTGCCTATTCCACAAGAACTGTCTTAGCGAAAGGCTTCTTGAGGGGTAAGCTGTAAATCTGTGAGATGATTTCACAGAACACAAAGAAGTTTCTCAGAAAGCTTCCTTCTCTTTGTTATCGGAGGATATTTCCTTTGGCCCTATAGTCTTCAAAGGGATCCGAAATATCGGTTCTCAGATTCCACAGAAATAAGGCTAGCAAAGAGATCCACGAAATACACATGTAACTCTGTGAGATGAATTAACAGAACACTAAGCAGTTTCTCAGAAAGCTTCTTTCCAGATTTCATCGGAGGATATTTCCTTTTTCACCATAGCCCTCTATGGGCTTCCAAATATCACTTTGCCTATTCCACAAGAACTGTCTTAGCGAAAGGCTTCTTGAGGGGAAAGCTGTAACTCTGTGAGATGATTTCACACAACACAAAGAAGTTTCTCAGAAAGCTTCTTTCTCTTTTTTATAGGAGGATATTTCCTTTGGCCTTATTGTCTTCAATGGGATCCGAAATATCTGTACTCAGATTCCACAGAAATAAGGCTAGCAAAGAGATCCACGAAATACAGATGTAACTCTGTGAGATGAATTAACAGAAGACTAAGCAGTTTCTCAGAAAGCTTCTTTCCAGATTTCATCTGAGGATATTTCCTTTTTCACCATAGCCCACTAGGGGCTTCGAAATATCACTTTGCCTATTCCACAAGAACTGTCTTAGCGAAAGGCTTCTTGAGGGGTAAGCTGTAAATCTGTGAGATGATTTCACAGAACACAAAGAAGTTTCTCAGAAAGCTTCCTTCTCTTTGTTATCGGAGGATATTTCCTTTGGCCCTATAGTCTTCAAAGGGATCCGAAATATCGGTTCTCAGATTCCACAGAAATAAGGCTAGCAAAGAGATCCACGAAATACACATGTAACTCTGTGAGATGAATTAACAGAACACTAAGCAGTTTCTCAGAAATCTTCTTTCCAGATTTCATCTGAGGATATTTCCTTTTTCACCATAGCCCTCTATGGGCTTCCAAATATCACTTTGCCAATTCCACAAGAACTGTCTTAGCGAAAGGCTTCTTGAGGGGAAACATGTAACTCTGTGAGATGATTTCACAGAACACAAAGAAGTTTCTCAGAAAGCTTCTTTCTCTTTCTTATAGGAGGATATTTCCTTTGGCCCTATTGTCTTCAATGGGATCCGAAATATCTGTACTCAGATTCCACAGACATAAGGCTAGCAAAGAGATCCACGAAATACACATGTAACTCTGTGAGATGAATTAACAGAACACTAAGCAGTTTCTCAGAAAGCTTCTTTCCAGATTTCATCTGAGGATATTTCCTTTTTCACCATAGCCCTCCATGGGCTTCCAAATATCACTTTGCCAATTCCACAAGAACTGTCTAAGCGAAAGGCTTCTTGAGGGGAAAGCTGTAACTCTGTGAGATGATTTCAGAGAACACAAAGAAGTTTCTCAGAAAGCTTCTTTCTCTTTGTTTTAGCATGATATTTCCTTTGGCCCTGTAGTCTTCAAAGGGTTCCGAAATACTGTTCTCAGATTCCACAGAAATAAGGCTAGCAAAGAGATCCACGAAATACACATGTAACTCTGTGAGATGAATTAACAGAACACTAAGCAGTTTCTCAGAAAGCTTCTTTACAGATTTCATCGGAGGATATTTCCTTTTTCACCATAGCCCTCTATGGGCTTCCAAATATCACTTTGCCTATTCCACAGGAACTGCCTTAACGAATGGCTTCTTGAGGGGAAAGCTGTAACTCTGTGAGATGATTTCACAGATCACAAAGAAGTTTCTCAGAAACCTTCTTTCTCTTTGTTATCGGAGGATATTTCCTTTGGCCCTATAGTTTTCAAAGGGATCCGAAATATCTGTTCTCAGATTCCACAGAAATAAGGCTAGCAAAGAGATCCACGAAATACACATGTAACTCTGTGAGATAAATTAACAGAACACTAAGCAGTTTTTCAGAAAGCTTCTTTCCAGATTTCCTGTGAGGATATTTCCTTTTTGACCATAGCCCTCTATGGGCTTCAAAATATCGCTTTGCCAATTCCACAAGAACTGTCTTAGCGAAAGTCTTCTGGAGGAGAAAGCTGTAACTCTGTGAGATGATTTCACAGAAGACAAAGAAGTTTCTCAGAAAGCTTCTTTCTCTTTGTTTGGCATGATGTTTCCTTCGGCCCAGTAGTCTTCAAAGGGTTCCGAAATATCTGTTCTCAGATTCTACAGAAATAAGGCTAGCAAAGAGATCCACGAAATACATATGTAACTCTGTGAGGTGAATTAACAGAACACTAAGCAGTTTCTCAGAAAGCTTCTTTCTAGATTTCATCGGAGGATATTTCATTTTTCACCATAGCCCACTATGGGCTTCCAAATATCACTTTTCCTATTCCACAAGAACTGTCTTAGCGAAAGGCTTCTTGAGGGGAAAGCTGTAACTCTGTGAGATGATTTCACGGAACACAAAGAAGTTTCTCAGAAAGCTTCTTTCTCTTTGTTATAGGAGGATTTTTCCTTTGGCCCTATTGTCTTCAATGGGATCCGAAACATCTGTACTCAGATTCCACAGAAATAAGGCTAGCAAAGAGATCCACGAAATACAGATGTAACTCTGTGAGATGAATTAACAGAACACTAAGCAGTTTCTCAGAAAGCTTCTTTCCAGATTTCATCTGAGGATATTTCCTTTTTCACCATAGCCCTCTATGGGCTTCCAAATATCACTTTGCCTATTCCACAAAAACTGTCTTATCGAAAGGCTTCTTGAGAGGAAAGCTGTAACTCTGTGAGATGATTTCACAGAACACAAAGAAGTTTCTCAGAAAGCTTCTTTCTCTTTGTTATAGGAGGATATTTCCTTTGGCCCTATAGTCTTCAAAGGGATCCGAAATATCTGTTCTCAGATTCCACAGAAATAAGGCTAGGAAAGAGATCCACGAAACACAGATGTAACTCTGTGAGATGAATTAACAAAACACTAAGCAGTTTCTCAGAAAGCTTCTTTCCAGATTTCATCTGAGGATATTTCCATTTTCACCATAGCCCTCTAGGGGCTTCCAAATATCACTTTGACAATTCCAGAAGAACTGTCTTAGCGAAAGGCTTCTTGAGGGGAAAGCTGTAACTCTGTGAGATGATTTCACAGAACACAAAGAAGTTTCTCAGAAAGCTTCTTTCTCTTTGTTTTGGCATGATATTTCCTTTGTCCCTATAGTCTTCAAAGGGTTCCGAAATATCTGTTCTCAGATTCTACAGAAATAAGGCTAGCAAAGAGATTCACGAAATACACATGTAACTCTGTGAGATGAATTAACAGAACACTAAGCAGTTTCTCAGAAAGCTTCTTTCCAGATTTCATCGGAGGATATTTCCTTTTTCACCATAGCCCTCTATGGGCTTCCAAATATCACTTTGCCTATTCCACAAGAACTGTCTTAGCGAAAGGCTTCTTGAGGGGAAAGCTGTAACTCTGTGAGATGATTTCACACAACACAAAGAAGTTTCTCAGAAAGCTTCTTTCTCTTTTTTATAGGAGGATATTTCCTTTGGCCTTATTGTCTTCAATGGGATCCGAAATATCTGTACTCAGATTCCACAGAAATAAGGCTAGCAAAGAGATCCACGAAATACAGATGTAACTCTGTGAGATGAATTAACAGAAGACTAAGCAGTTTCTCAGAAAGCTTCTTTCCAGATTTCATCTGAGGATATTTCCTTTTTCACCATAGCCCACTAGGGGCTTCGAAATATCACTTTGCCTATTCCACAAGAACTGTCTTAGCGAAAGGCTTCTTGAGGGGTAAGCTGTAAATCTGTGAGATGATTTCACAGAACACAAAGAAGTTTCTCAGAAAGCTTCCTTCTCTTTGTTATCGGAGGATATTTCCTTTGGCCCTATAGTCTTCAAAGGGATCCGAAATATCGGTTCTCAGATTCCACAGAAATAAGGCTAGCAAAGAGATCCACGAAATACACATGTAACTCTGTGAGATGAATTAACAGAACACTAAGCAGTTTCTCAGAAATCTTCTTTCCAGATTTCATCTGAGGATATTTCCTTTTTCACCATAGCCCTCTATGGGCTTCCAAATATCACTTTGCCAATTCCACAAGAACTGTCTTAGCGAAAGGCTTCTTGAGGGGAAACATGTAACTCTGTGAGATGATTTCACAGAACACAAAGAAGTTTCTCAGAAAGCTTCTTTCTCTTTCTTATAGGAGGATATTTCCTTTGGCCCTATTGTCTTCAATGGGATCCGAAATATCTGTACTCAGATTCCACAGACATAAGGCTAGCAAAGAGATCCACGAAATACACATGTAACTCTGTGAGATGAATTAACAGAACACTAAGCAGTTTCTCAGAAAGCTTCTTTCCAGATTTCATCTGAGGATATTTCCTTTTTCACCATAGCCCTCCATGGGCTTCCAAATATCACTTTGCCAATTCCACAAGAACTGTCTAAGCGAAAGGCTTCTTGAGGGGAAAGCTGTAACTCTGTGAGATGATTTCAGAGAACACAAAGAAGTTTCTCAGAAAGCTTCTTTCTCTTTGTTTTAGCATGATATTTCCTTTGGCCCTGTAGTCTTCAAAGGGTTCCGAAATACTGTTCTCAGATTCCACAGAAATAAGGCTAGCAAAGAGATCCACGAAATACACATGTAACTCTGTGAGATGAATTAACAGAACACTAAGCAGTTTCTCAGAAAGCTTCTTTACAGATTTCATCGGAGGATATTTCCTTTTTCACCATAGCCCTCTATGGGCTTCCAAATATCACTTTGCCTATTCCACAGGAACTGCCTTAACGAATGGCTTCTTGAGGGGAAAGCTGTAACTCTGTGAGATGATTTCACAGAAGACAAAGAAGTTTCTCAGAAAGCTTCTTTCTCTTTGTTTGGCATGATGTTTCCTTCGGCCCAGTAGTCTTCAAAGGGTTCCGAAATATCTGTTCTCAGATTCTACAGAAATAAGGCTAGCAAAGAGATCCACGAAATACATATGTAACTCTGTGAGGTGAATTAACAGAACACTAAGCAGTTTCTCAGAAAGCTTCTTTCCAGATTTCATCTGAGGATATTTCCTTTTTCACCATAGCCCTCTATGAGCTTCCAAATATCACTTTGCCTATTCCACAAGAACTCTCTTAGCGAACGGCTTCTTGAGGGGAAAGCAGTAACTCTGTGAGATGATATCACAGAACACAAAGTAGTTTCTCAGAAAGCTTCTTTCACTTTGTTATCGGAGGATATTTCCTTTGGCCCTATAGTCATCAGTGGGATCCGAAATATCTGTTCTCAGATTCCACAGAAATAAGGCTAGCAAAGTGATCCACGAAACACAGATGTAACTCTGTGAGATGAATTAACAGAACACTAAGCAGTTTCTCAGAAAGCTTCTTTCCAGATTTCATCTGAGGATATTTCCTTTTTCACCATAGCCCTCTATGGGCTTCCAAATATCACTTTGCCAATTCCAGAAGAACTGTCTTAGCGAAAGGCTTCTTGAGGGGAAAGCTGTAACTCTGTGAGATGATTTCACAGAACACAAAGAAGTTTCTCAGAAAGCTTCTTTCTCTTTGTTTTGGCATGATATTTCCTTTGGCCCTATAGTCTTCAAAGGGTTCCGAAATATCTGTTCTCAGATTCTACAGAAATAAGGCTAGCAAAGAGATCCACGAAATACACATGTAACTCTGTGAGGTGAATTAACAGAACACTAAGCAGTTTCTCAGAAAGCTTCTTTCCAGATTTCATCTGAGGATATTTCCTTTTTCACCATAGCCCTCTATGGGCTTGCAAATATCACTTTGCCTATTCCACAAGAACTGTCTTAGCTAAAGGCTTCTTGAGGAGAAAGCTATAACTCTGTGAGATGATTTCACAGAACACAAAGAAGTTTCTCAGAAAGCTTCTTTCTCTTTGTTATAGGAGGATATTTCCTTTGGCCCTATGGTCTTCAATGAGATCCGAAATATCTGTACTCAGATTCCACAGAAATAAGGCTAGCAAAGAGATCCAGGAAATACAGATGTAACTCTGTGAGATGAATTAACAGAACACTAAGCAGTTTCTCAGAAAGCTTCTTTCCAGATTTCATCTGAGGATATTTCCTTTTTCACCATAGCCCTCTATGGGCTTCGAAATATCACTTTGCCTATTCCACAAGAACAGTCTTAGCGAAAGGCTTCTTGAGGGGAAAGCTGTAACGCTGTGAGATGATTTCACAGAACACAAAGAAGTTTCTCAGAAAGCTTCCTTCTCTTTGTTATCGGAGGATATTTCCTTTGGCCCTATAGTCTTCAAAGGGATCCGAAATATCTGTTCTCAGATTCCACAGAAATAAGGCTAGCAAAGAAATCCACGAAATACACATGTAACTCTGTGAGATGAATTAACAGAACACTAAGCAGTTTCTCAGAAAGCTTCATTCCAGATTTCATCTGAGGATATTTCCTTTTTCACCATAGCCCTATATGGGCTTCCAAGTATCACTTTGCCAATTCCACAAGAACTGTCTTAGCGAAAGGCTTCTTGAGGGGAAAGCAGTAACTCTGTGAGATGATATCACAGAACACAAAGAAGTTTCTCCGAAAGCTTCTTTCTCTTTGTTATCGGAGGATCTGTCCTTTGGCCCTATACTCTTCAATGGGATCCGAAATATCTGTTCTCAGATTCCACAGAAATAAGGCTAGCAAAGTGATCCACGAAACACAGATGTAACTCTGTGAGATGAATTAACAGAACACTAAGCAGTTTCTCAGAAAGCTTCTTTCCAGATTTCATCTGAGGATATTTCCTTTTTCACCATAGCCCTCTATGGGCTTCCAAATATCACTTTGCCAATTCCAGAAGAACTGTCTTAGCGAAAGGCTTCTTGAGGGGAAAGCTGTAACTCTGTGAGATGATTTCACAGAACACAAAGAAGTCTCTCAGAAAGCTTCTTTCTCTTTGTTTTGGCATGATATTTCCTTTGGCCCTATAGTCTTCAAAGGGTTCCGAAATATCTGTTCTCAGATTCTACAGAAATAAGGCTAGCATAGAGATCCACGAAATACACATGTAACTCTGTGAGGTGAATTAACAGAACACTAAGCAGTTTCTCAGAAAGCTTCTTTCCAGATTTCATCTGAGGATATTTCCTTTTTCACCCTAGCCCTCTATGGGCTTCCAAATATCACTTTGCCTATTCCACAAGAACTGGCTTAGCGAAAGGCTTCTTGAGGAGAAAGCTATAACTCTGTGAGATGATTTCACAGAACACAAAGTAGTTTCTCAGAAAGCTTCTTTCTCTTTGTTATTGGAGGATATTTCCTTAGGCCCTATTGTCTTCAATGGGATCTGAAATATCTGTACTCAGATTCCACAGAAATAAGGCTAGCAAAGAGATCCACGAAATACAGATGTAACTCTGTGAGATGAATTAACAGAACACTAAGCAGTTTCTCAGAAAGCTTCTTTCCAGATTTCATCTGAGGATATTTCCTTTTTCAGCATAGCCCTCTATGGGCTTCGAAATATCACTTTGCCTATTCCACAAGAACTGTCTAAGCGAAAGGCTTCTTGAGGGTAAAGCTGTAACGCTGTGAGATGATATCACAGAACACAAAGAAGTTTCTCAGAAAGCTTCTTTCTCTTTGTTATCGGAGGATATTTCCTTTGGCCCTATAGTCATCAATGGGATCTGAAATATCTGTTCTCAGATTCCACAGAAATAAGGCTAGCATAGAGATCCACGAAACACAGATGTAACTCTGTGAGATGAATTAACAGAACACTAAGCAGTTTCTCAGAAAGCTTCTTTCCAGATTTCATCTGAGGATATTTCCTTTTTCACCATAGCCCTCTATGGGCTTCCAAATATCACTTTGCCAATTCCAGAAGAACTGTCTTAGCGAAAGGCTTCTTGAGGGGAAAGCTGTAACTCTGTGAGATGATTTCACAGAACACAAAGAAGTTTCTCAGAAAGCTTCTTTCTCTTTGTTTTGGCATGATATTTCCTTTGTCCCTATAGTCTTCAAAGGGTTCCGAAATATCTGTTCTCAGATTCTACAGAAATAAGGCTAGCAAAGAGATTCACGATATACACATGTAACTTTGTGAGATGAATTAACAGAACACTAAGCAGTTTCTCAGAAAGCTTCTTTCCAGATTTCATCTGAGGATATTTCCTTTTTCACCATAGCCCTCTATGGGATTCCAAATATCACTTTGCCTATTCCACAAGAACTGTCTAAGCGAAAGGCTTCTTGAGGGGAAAGCTGTAACTCTGTGAGATGATTTCACAGAACACAAAGAAGTTTCTCAGAAAGCTTCTTTCTCTTTCTTATAGGAGGATATTTCCTTTGGCCCTATTGTCTTCAATGGGATCCGAAATATCTGTACTCAGATTCCACAGAAATAAGGCTAGCAAAGAGATCCACGAAATACACATGTAACTCTGTGAGATGAATTAACAGAAGACTAAGCAGTTTCTCAGAAAGCTTCTTTCCAGATTTCATCTGAGGATATTTCCTTTTTCACCATAGCCCTCTAGGGGCTTCGAATTATCACTTTGCCTATTCCACAAGAACTGTCTTAGCGAAAGGCTTCTTGAGGGGAAAGCTGTAACTCTGTGAGATGATTTCACAGATCACAAAGAAGTTTCTCAGAAAGCTTCCTTCTCTTTGTTATCGGAGGATATTTCCTTTGGCCCTATAGTCTTCAAAGGGATCCGAAATATCTGTTCTCAGATTCCACAGAAATAAGGCTAGCAAAGAGATCCACGAAATACACATGTAACTCTGTGAGATGAATTAACAGAACACTAAGCAGTTTCTCAGAAATCTTCTTTATAGATTTCATCTGAGGATATTTCCTTTTTCACCATAGCCCTCTATGGGCTTCCAAATATCACTTTGCCAATTCCAGAAGAACTGTCTTAGCGAAAGGCTTCTTGAGGGGAAAGCTGTAACTCTGTGAGATGATTTCACAGAACACAAAGAAGTTTCTCAGAAAGCTTCTTTCTCTTTGGTATCGGAGGATATTTCCTTTGGCCCTATACTCATCAATGGGATCCGAAATATCTGTTCTCAGATTCCACAGAAATAAGGCTAGCAAAGAGATCCACGAAACACAGATGTAAGTCTGTGAGATGAATTAACAGAACACTAAGCAGTTTCTCAGAAAGCTTCTTTCCAGATTTCATCTGAGGATATTTCCTTTTTCACCATAGCCCTCTATGGGCTTCCAAATATCACTTTGCCAATTCCAGAAGAACTGTCTTAGCGAAAGGCTTCTTGAGGGGAAAGCTGTAACTCTGTGAGATGATTTCACAGAACACAAAGAAGTTTCTCAGAAAGCTTCTTTCTCTTTGTTTTGGCATGATATTTCCTTTGTCCCTATAGTCTTCAAAGGGTTCCGAAATATCTGTTCTCAGATTCTACAGAAATAAGGCTAGCAAAGAGATTCACGATATACACATGTAACTCTGTGAGATGAATTAACAGAACACTAAGCAGTTTCTCAGAAAGCTTCTTTCCAGATTTCATCTGAGGATATTTCCTTTTTCACCATAGCCCTCTATGGGCTTCCAAATATCACTTTGCCTATTCCACAGGAACTGCCTTAACGAATGGCTTCTTGAGGGGAAAGCTGTAACTCTGTGAGATGATTTCACAGATCACAAAGAAGTTTCTCAGAAACCTTCTTTCTCTTTGTTATCGGAGGATATTTCCTTTGGCCCTATAGTTTTCAAAGGGATCCGAAATATCTGTTCTCAGATTCCACAGAAATAAGGCTAGCAAAGAGATCCACGAAATACACATGTAACACTGTGAGATAAATTAACAGAACACTAAGCAGTTTTTCAGAAAGCTTCTTTCCAGATTTCCTGTGAGAATATTTCCTTTTTGACCATAGCCCTCTATGGGCTCAAAATATCGCTTTGCCAATTCCACAAGAACTGTCTTAGCGAAAGTCTTCTGGAGGAGAAAGCTGTAACTCTGTGAGATGATTTCACAGAACACAAAGAAGTTTCTCAGAAAGCTTCTTTCTCTTTGTTTGGCATGATGTTTCCTTCGGCCCTATAGTCTTCAAAGGGTTCCGAAATATCTGTTCTCAGATTCTACAGAAATAAGGCTAGCAAAGAGATCCACGAAATACATATGTAACTCTGTGAGGTGAATTAACAGAACACTAAGCAGTTTCTCAGAAAGCTTCTTTCCAGATTTCATCTGAGGATATTTCCTTTTTCACCATAGCCCTCTATGGGCTTCCAAATATCACTTTGCCTATTCCACAAGAACTGTCTTAGCGAAAGGCTTCTTGAGGAGAAAGCTATAACTCTGTGAGATGATTTCACAGAACACAAAGAAGTTTCTCAGAAAGCTTCTTTCTCTCTGTTATAGGAGGATATTTCCTTTGGCCCTATTGTCTTCAATGGGATCCGAAATATCTGTACTCAGATTCCACAGAAATAAGGCTAGCAAAGAGATCCACGAAATACACATGTAACTCTGTGAGATGAATTAACAGAACACTAAGCAGTTTCTCAGAAAGCTTCTTTCCAGATTTCATCTGAGGATATTTCCTTTTTCACCATAGCCCTCTATGGGCTTCGAAATATCACTTTGCCTATTCCACAAGAACTGTCTTAGCGAAAGGCTTCTTGAGGGGAAAGCTGTAACGCTGTGAGATGATTTCACAGAACACAAAGAAATTTCTCAGAAAGCTTCCTTCTCTTTGTTATCGGAGGATATTTCCTTTGGCCCTATAGTCTTCAAAGGGATCCGAAATACCTGTTCTCAGATTCCACAGAAATAAGGCTAGCAAAGAAATCCACGAAATACACATGTAACTCTGTGAGATGAATTAACAGAACACTAAGCAGTTTCTCAGAAAGCTTCATTCCAGATTTCATCTGAGGATATTTCCTTTTTCACCTTAGCCCTATATGGGCTTCCAAGTATCACTTTGCCAATTCCACAAGAACTGTCTTAGCGAAAGGCTTCTTGAGGGGAAAGCAGTAACTCTGTGAGATGATATCACAGAACACAAAGAAGTTTCTCAGAAAGCTTCTTTCTCTTTGTTATCGGAGGATCTGTCCTTTGGCCCTATACTCTTCAATGGGATCCGAAATATCTGTTCTCAGATTCCACAGAAATAAGGCTAGCAAAGTGATCCACGAAACACAGATGTAACTCTGTGAGATGAATTAACAGAACACTAAGCAGTTTCTCAGAAAGCTTCTTTCCAGATTTCATCTGAGGATATTTCCTTTTTCACCATAGCCCTCTATGGGCTTCCAAGTATCACTTTGCCAATTCCACAAGAACTGTCTTAGCGAAAGGCTTCTTGAGGGGAAAGCAGTAACTCTGTGAGATGATATCACAGAACACAAGGAAGTTTTTCAGAAAGCTTCTTTCTCTTTGTTATCGGAGGATATTTCCTTTGGCCCTATAGTCATCAATGGGATCCGAAATATCTGTTCTCAGATTCCACAGAAATAAGGCTAGCAAAGTGATCCACGAAACACAGATATAACTTTGTGAGATGAATTAACAGAACACTAAGCAGTTTCTCAGAAAGCTTCTTTCCAGATTTCATCTGAGGATATTTCCTTTTTCATCATAGCCCTCTATGGGCTTCGAAATATCACTTTGCTTATTCCACAACAACTGTCTTAGCGAAAGGCTTCTGGAGGGGAAAGCTGTAACTCTGTGACATGATTTCACAGAACACAAAGAAGTTTCTCAGTAAGCTTCTTTCTCTTTGATTTGGCATGATATTTCCTTTGGCCCTATAGTCTTCAAAGGGTTTCGAAATATCTGTTCTCAGATTCCACAGAAATAAGGCTAGCAAAGTGATCCACGAAATACACATGTAACTCTGTGAGATGAATTAACAGAACACTAAGCAGTTTCGCAGAAAGCTTCTTTCCAGATTTCATCGGAGGATATTTCCTTTTTCACCATAGCCCTCTATGAGCTTCCAAATATCACTTTGCCTATTCCACAAGAACTCTCTTAGCGAACGGCTTCTTGAGGGGAAAGCAGTAACTCTGTGAGATGATATCACAGAACACAAAGTAGTTTCTCAGAAAGCTTCTTTCACTTTGTTATCGGAGGATATTTCCTTTGGCCCTATAGTCATCAGTGGGATCCGAAATATGTGTTCTCAGATTCCACAGAAATAAGGCTAGCAAAGTGATCCACGAAACACAGATGTAACTCTGTGAGATGAATTAACAGAACACTAAGCAGTTTCTCAGAAAGCTTCTTTCCAGATTTCATCTGAGGATATTTCCTTTTTCACCATAGCCCTCTATGGGCTTCCAAATATCACTTTGCCAATTCCAGAAGAACTGTCTTAGCGAAAGGCTTCTTGAGGGGAAAGCTGTAACTCTGTGAGATGATTTCACAGAACACAAAGAAGTTTCTCAGAAAGCTTCTTTCTCTTTGTTTTGGCATGATATTTCCTTTGGCCCTATAGTCTTCAAAGGGTTCCGAAATATCTGTTCTCAGATTCTACAGAAATAAGGCTAGCAAAGAGATCCACGAAATACACATGTAACTCTGTGAGGTGAATTAACAGAACACTAAGCAGTTTCTCAGAAAGCTTCTTTCCAGATTTCATCTGAGGATATTTCCTTTTTCACCATAGCCCTCTATGGGCTTGCAAATATCACTTTGCCTATTCCACAAGAACTGTCTTAGCGAAAGGCTTCTTGAGGAGAAAGCTATAACTCTGTGAGATGATTTCACAGAACACAAAGAAGTTTCTCAGAAAGCTTCTTTCTCTTTGTTATAGGAGGATATTTCCTTTGGCCCTATGGTCTTCAATGAGATCCGAAATATCTGTACTCAGATTCCACAGAAATAAGGCTAGCAAAGAGATCCAGGAAATACAGATGTAACTCTGTGAGATGAATTAACAGAACACTAAGCAGTTTCTCAGAAAGCTTCTTTCCAGATTTCATCTGAGGATATTTCCTTTTTCACCATAGCCCTCTATGGGCTTCGAAATATCACTTTGCCTATTCCACAAGAACAGTCTTAGCGAAAGGCTTCTTGAGGGGAAAGCTGTAACGCTGTGAGATGATTTCACAGAACACAAAGAAGTTTCTCAGAAAGCTTCCTTCTCTTTGTTATCGGAGGATATTTCCTTTGGCCCTATAGTCTTCAAAGGGATCCGAAATATCTGTTCTCAGATTCCACAGAAATAAGGCTAGCAAAGAAATCCACGAAATACACATGTAACTCTGTGAGATGAATTAACAGAACACTAAGCAGTTTCTCAGAAAGCTTCTTTCCAGATTTCATCTGAGGATATTTCCTTTTTCACCATAGCCCTATATGGGCTTCCAAGTATCACTTTGCCAATTCCACAAGAACTGTCTTAGCGAAAGGCTTCTTGAGGGGAAAGCAGTAACTCTGTGAGATGATATCACAGAACACAAAGAAGTTTCTCAGAAAGCTTCTTTCTCTTTGTTATCGGAGGATATTTCCTTTGGCCCTATAGTCATCAATGGGATCTGAAATATCTGTTCTCAGATTCCACAGAAATAAGGCTAGCAAAGAGATCCACGAAACACAGATGTAACTCTGTGAGATGAATTAACAGAACACTAAGCAGTTTCTCAGAAAGCTTCTTTCCAGATTTCATCTGAGGATATTTCCTTTTTCACCATAGCCCTCTATGGGCTTCCAAATATCACTTTGCCAATTCCAGAAGAACTGTCTTAGCGAAAGGCTTCTTGAGGGGAAAGCTGTAACTCTGTGAGATGATTTCACAGAACACAAAGAAGTTTCTCAGAAAGCTTCTTTCTCTTTGTTTTGGCATGATATTTCCTTTGTCCCTATAGTCTTCAAAGGGTTCCGAAATATCTGTTCTCAGATTCTACAGAAATAAGGCTAGCAAAGAGATTCACGATATACACATGTAACTTTGTGAGATGAATTAACAGAACACTAAGCAGTTTCTCAGAAAGCTTCTTTCCAGATTTCATCTGAGGATATTTCCTTTTTCACCATAGCCCTCTATGGGATTCCAAATATCACTTTGCCTATTCCACAAGAACTGTCTAAGCGAAAGGCTTCTTGAGGGGAAAGCTGTTACTCTGTGAGATGATTTCACAGAACACAAAGAAGTTTCTCAGAAAGCTTCTTTCTCTTTGTTATAGGAGGATATTTCCTTTGGCCCTATTGTCTTCAATGGGATCCGAAATATCTGTACTCAGATTCCACAGAAATAAGGCTAGCAAAGAGATCCACGAAATACACATGTAACTCTGTGAGATGAATTAACAGAAGACTAAGCAGTTTCTCAGAAAGCTTCTTTCCAGATTTCATCTGAGGATATTTCCTTTTTCACCATAGCCCTCTAGGGGCTTCGAAATATCACTTTGCCTATTCCACAAGAACTGTCTTAGCGAAAGGCTTCTTGAGGGGAAAGCTGTAACTCTGTGAGATGATTTCACAGAACACAAAGAAGTTTCTCAGAAAGCTTCCTTCTCTTTGTTATCGGAGGATATTTCCTTTGGCCCTATAGTCTTCAAAGGGATCCGAAATATCTGTTCTCAGATTCCACAGAAATAAGGCTAGCAAAGAGATCCACGAAATACACATGTAACTCTGTGAGATGAATTAACAGAACACTAAGCAGTTTCTCAGAAATCTTCTTTCCAGATTTCATCTGAGGATATTTCCTTTTTCACCATAGCCCTCTATGGGCTTCCAAATATCACTTTGCCTATTCCACAAGAACTGTCTTAGCGAAAGGCTTCTTGAGGGGAAAGCTGTAACTCTGTGAGATGATTTCACAGAACACAAAGAAGTTTCTCAGAAAGCTTCTTTCTCTTTGTTATCGGAGGATATTTCCTTTGGCCCTATACTCATCAATGGGATCCGAAATATCTGTTCTCAGATTCCACAGAAATAAGGCTAGCAAAGAGATCCACGAAACACAGATGTAAGTCTGTGAGATGAATCAACAGAACACTAAGCAGTTTCTCAGAAAGCTTCTTTCCAGATTTCATCTGAGGATATTTCCTTTTTCACCATAGCCCTCTATGGGCTTCCAAATATCACTTTGCCAATTCCAGAAGAACTGTCTTAGCGAAAGGCTTCTTGAGGGGAAAGCTGTAACTCTGTGAGATGATTTCACAGAACACAAAGAAGTTTCTCAGAAAGCTTCTTTCTCTTTGTTTTGGCATGATATTTCCTTTGTCCCTATAGTCTTCAAAGGGTTCCGAAATATCTGTTCTCAGATTCTACAGAAATAAGGCTAGCAAAGAGATTCACGATATACACATGTAACTCTGTGAGATGAATTAACAGAACACTAAGCAGTTTCTCAGAAAGCTTCTTTCCAGATTTCATCTGAGGATATTTCCTTTTTCACCATAGCCCTCTATGGGCTTCCAAATATCACTTTGCCTATTCCACAGGAACTGCCTTAACGAATGGCTTCTTGAGGGGAAAGCTGTAACTCTGTGAGATGATTTCACAGATCACAAAGAAGTTTCTCAGAAACCTTCTTTCTCTTTGTTATCGGAGGATATTTCCTTTGGCCCTATAGTTTTCAAAGGGATCCGAAATATCTGTTCTCAGATTCCACAGAAATAAGGCTAGCAAAGAGATCCACGAAATACACATGTAACTTTGTGAGATAAATTAACAGAACACTAAGCAGTTTTTCAGAAAGCTTCTTTCCAGATTTCCTGTGAGGATATTTCCTTTTTGACCATAGCCCTCTATGGGCTTCAAAATATCGCTTTGCCAATTCCACAAGAACTGTCTTAGCGAAAGTCTTCTGGAGGAGAAAGCTGTAACTCTGTGAGATGATTTCACAGAACACAAAGAAGTTTCTCAGAAAGCTTCTTTCTCTTTGTTTGGCATGATGTTTCCTTCGGCCCTATAGTCTTCAAAGGGTTCCGAAATATCTGTTCTCAGATTCTACAGAAATAAGGCTAGCAAAGAGATCCACGAAATACATATGTAACTCTGTGAGGTGAATTAACAGAACACTAAGCAGTTTCTCAGAAAGCTTCTTTCCAGATTTCATCTGAGGATATTTCCTTTTTCACCATAGCCCTCTACGGGCTTCCAAATATCACTTTGCCTATTCCACAAGAACTGTCTTAGCGAAAGGCTTCTTGAGGAGAAAGCTATAACTCTGTGAGATGATTTCACAGAACACAAAGAAGTTTCTCAGAAAGCTTCTTTCTCTCTGTTATAGGAGGATATTTCCTTTGGCCCTATTGTCTTCAATGGGATCCGAAATATCTGTACTCAGATTCCACAGAAATAAGGCTAGCAAAGAGATCCACGAAATACACATGTAACTCTGTGAGATGAATTAACAGAACACTAAGCAGTTTCTCAGAAAGCTTCTTTCCAGATTTCATCTGAGGATATTTCCTTTTTCACCATAGCCCTCTATGGGCTTCGAAATATCACTTTGCCTATTCCACAAGAACTGTCTTAGCGAAAGGCTTCTTGAGGGGAAAGCTGTAACGCTGTGAGATGATTTCACAGAACACAAAGAAATTTCTCAGAAAGCTTCCTTCTCTTTGTTATCGGAGGATATTTCCTTTGGCCCTATAGTCTTCAAAGGGATCCGAAATACCTGTTCTCAGATTCCACAGAAATAAGGCTAGCAAAGAAATCCACGAAATACACATGTAACTCTGTGAGATGAATTAACAGAACACTAAGCAGTTTCTCAGAAAGCTTCATTCCAGATTTCATCTGAGGATATTTCCTTTTTCACCTTAGCCCTATATGGGCTTCCAAGTATCACTTTGCCAATTCCACAAGAACTGTCTTAGCGAAAGGCTTCTTGAGGGGAAAGCAGTAACTCTGTGAGATGATATCACAGAACACAAAGAAGATTCTCAGAAAGCTTCTTTCTCTTTGTTATCGGAGGATCTGTCCTTTGGCCCTATACTCTTCAATGGGATCCGAAATATCTGTTCTCAGATTCCACAGAAATAAGGCTAGCAAAGTGATCCACGAAACACAGATGTAACTCTGTGAGATGAATTAACAGAACACTAAGCAGTTTCTCAGAAAGCTTCTTTCCAGATTTCATCTGAGGATATTTCCTTTTTCACCATAGCCCTCTATGGGCTTCCAAGTATCACTTTGCCAATTCCACAAGAACTGTCTTAGCGAAAGGCTTCTTGAGGGGAAAGCAGTAACTCTGTGAGATGATATCACAGAACACAAGGAAGTTTTTCAGAAAGCTTCTTTCACTTTGTTATCGGAGGATATTTCCTTTGGCCCTATAGTCATCAATGGGATCCGAAATATCTGTTCTCAGATTCCAGAGAAATAAGGCTAGCAAAGTGATCCACGAAACACAGATATAACTTTGTGAGATGAATTAACAGAACACTAAGCAGTTTCTCAGAAAGCTTCTTTCCAGATTTCATCTGAGGATATTTCCTTTTTCATCATAGCCCTCTATGGGCTTCGAAATATCACTTTGCTTATTCCACAACAACTGTCTTAGCGAAAGGCTTCTGGAGGGGAAAGCTGTAACTCTGTGACATGATTTCACAGAACACAAAGAAGTTTCTCAGTAAGCTTCTTTCTCTTTGATTTGGCATGATATTTCCTTTGGCCCTATAGTCTTCAAAGGGTTTCGAAATATCTGTTCTCAGATTCCACAGAAATAAGGCTAGCAAAGTGATCCACGAAATACACATGTAACTCTGTGAGATGAATTAACAGAACACTAAGCAGTTTCTCAGAAAGCTTCTTTCACTTTGTTATCGGAGGATATTTCCTTTGGCCCTATAGTCATCAGTGGGATCCGAAATATCTGTTCTCAGATTCCACAGAAATAAGGCTAGCAAAGTGATCCACGAAACACAGATGTAACTCTGTGAGATGAATTAACAGAACACTAAGCAGTTTCTCAGAAAGCTTCTTTCCAGATTTCATCTGAGGATATTTCCTTTTTCACCATAGCCCTCTATGGGCTTCCAAATATCACTTTGCCAATTCCAGAAGAACTGTCTTAGCGAAAGGCTTCTTGAGGGGAAAGCTGTAACTCTGTGAGATGATTTCACAGAACACAAAGAAGTTTCTCAGAAAGCTTCTTTCTCTTTGTTTTGGCATGATATTTCCTTTGGCCCTATAGTCTTCAAAGGGTTCCGAAATATCTGTTCTCAGATTCTACAGAAATAAGGCTAGCAAAGAGATCCACGAAATACACATGTAACTCTGTGAGGTGAATTAACAGAACACTAAGCAGTTTCTCAGAAAGCTTCTTTCCAGATTTCATCTGAGGATGTTTCCTTTTTCACCATAGCCCTCTATGGGCTTGCAAATATCACTTTGCCTATTCCACAAGAACTGTCTTAGCGAAAGGCTTCTTGAGGAGAAAGCTATAACTCTGTGAGATGATTTCACAGAACACAAAGAAGTTTCTCAGAAAGCTTCTTTCTCTTTGTTATAGGAGGATATTTCCTTTGGCCCTATGGTCTTCAATGAGATCCGAAATATCTGTACTCAGATTCCACAGAAATAAGGCTAGCAAAGAGATCCAGGAAATACAGATGTAACTCTGTGAGATGAATTAACAGAACACTAAGCAGTTTCTCAGAAAGCTTCTTTCCAGATTTCATCTGAGGATATTTCCTTTTTCACCATAGCCCTCTATGGGCTTCGAAATATCACTTTGCCTATTCCACAAGAACAGTCTTAGCGAAAGGCTTCTTGAGGGGAAAGCTGTAACGCTGTGAGATGATTTCACAGAACACAAAGAAGTTTCTCAGAAAGCTTCCTTCTCTTTGTTATCGGAGGATATTTCCTTTGGCCCTATAGTCTTCAAAGGGATCCGAAATATCTGTTCTCAGATTCCACAGAAATAAGGCTAGCAAAGAAATCCACGAAATACACATGTAACTCTGTGAGATGAATTAACAGAACACTAAGCAGTTTCTCAGAAAGCTTCATTCCAGATTTCATCTGAGGATATTTCCTTTTTCACCTTAGCCCTATATGGGCTTCCAAGTATCACTTTGCCAATTCCACAAGAACTGTCTTAGCGAAAGGCTTCTTGAGGGGAAAGCAGTAACTCTGTGAGATGATATCACAGAACACAAAGAAGTTTCTCCGAAAGCTTCTTTCTCTTTGTTATCGGAGGATCTGTCCTTTGGCCCTATACTCTTCAATGGGATCCGAAATATCTGTTCTCAGATTCCACAGAAATAAGGCTAGCAAAGTGATCCACGAAACACAGATGTAACTCTGTGAGATGAATTAACAGAACACTAAGTAGTTTCTCAGAAAGCTTCTTTCCAGATTTCATCTGAGGATATTTCCTTTTTCACCATAGCCCTCTATGGGCTTCCAAATATCACTTTGCCAATTCCAGAAGAACTGTCTTAGCCAAAGGCTTCTTGAGGGGAAAGCTGTAACTCTGTGAGATGATTTCACAGAACACAAAGAAGTCTCTCAGAAAGCTTCTTTCTCTTTGTTTTGGCATGATATTTCCTTTGGCCCTATAGTCTTCAAAGGGTTCCGAAATATCTGTTCTCAGATTCTACAGAAATAAGGCTAGCAAAGAGATCCACGAAATACACATGTAACTCTGTGAGGTGAATTAACAGAACACTAAGCAGTTTCTCAGAAAGCTTCTTTCCAGATTTCATCTGAGGATATTTCCTTTTTCACCCTAGCCCTCTATGGGCTTCCAAATATCACTTTGCCTATTCCACAAGAACTGGCTTAGCGAAAGGCTTCTTGAGGAGAAAGCTATAACTCTGTGAGATGATTTCACAGAACACAAAGTAGTTTCTCAGAAAGCTTCTTTCTCTTTGTTATTGGAGGATATTTCCTTAGGCCCTAATGTCTTCAATGGGATCTGAAATATCTGTACTCAGATTCCACAGAAATAAGGCTAGCAAAGAGATCCACGAAATACAGATGTAACTCTGTGAGATGAATTAACAGAACACTAAGCAGTTTCTCAGAAAGCTTCTTTCCAGATTTCATCTGAGGATATTTCCTTTTTCACCATAGCCCTCTATGGGCTTCGAAATATCACTTTGCCTATTCCACAAGAACTGTCTAAGCGAAAGGCTTCTTGAGGGTAAAGCTGTAACGCTGTGAGATGATATCACAGAACACAAAGAAGTTTCTCAGAAAGCTTCTTTCTCTTTGTTATCGGAGGATATTTCCTTTGGCCCTATAGTCATCAATGGGATCTGAAATATCTGTTCTCAGATTCCACAGAAATAAGGCTAGCAAAGAGATCCACGAAACACAGATGTAACTCTGTGAGATGAATTAACAGAACACTAAGCAGTTTCTCAGAAAGCTTCTTTCCAGATTTCATCTGAGGATATTTCCTTTTTCACCATAGCCCTCTATGGGCTTCCAAATATCACTTTGCCAATTCCAGAAGAACTGTCTTAGCGAAAGGCTTCTTGAGGGGAAAGCTGTAACTCTGTGAGATGATTTCACAGAACACAAAGAAGTTTCTCAGAAAGCTTCTTTCTCTTTGTTTTGGCATGATATTTCCTTTGTCCCTATAGTCTTCAAAGGGTTCCGAAATATCTGTTCTCAGATTCTACAGAAATAAGGCTAGCAAAGAGATTCACGATATACACATGTAACTCTGTGAGATGAATTAACAGAACACTAAGCAGTTTCTCAGAAAGCTTCTTTCCAGATTTCATCTGAGGATATTTCCTTTTTCACCATAGCCCTCTATGGGATTCCAAATATCACTTTGCCTATTCCACAAGAAGTGTCTAAGCGAAAGGCTTCTTGAGGGGAAAGCTGTAACTCTGTGAGATGATTTCACAGAACACAAAGAAGTTTCTCAGAAAGCTTCTTTCTCTTTGTTATAGGAGGATATTTCCTTTGGCCCTATTGTCTTCAATGGGATCCGAAATATCTGTACTCAGATTCCACAGAAATAAGGCTAGCAAAGAGATCCACGAAATACACATGTAACTCTGTGAGATGAATTAACAGAAGACTAAGCAGTTTCTCAGAAAGCTTCTTTCCAGATTTCATCTGAGGATATTTCCTTTTTCACCATAGCCCTCTAGGGGCTTCGAAATATCACTTTGCCTATTCCACAAGAACTGTCTTAGCGAAAGGCTTCTTGAGGGGAAAGCTGTAACTCTGTGAGATGATTTCACAGAACACAAAGAAGTTTCTCAGAAAGCTTCCTTCTCTTTGTTATCGGAGGATATTTCCTTTGGCCCTATAGTCTTCAAAGGGATCCGAAATATCTGTTCTCAGATTCCACAGAAATAAGGCTAGCAAAGAGATCCACGAAATAAACATGTAACTCTGTGAGATGAATTAACAGAACACTAAGCAGTTTCTCAGAAATCTTCTTTCCAGATTTCATCTGAGGATATTTCCTTTTTCACCATAGCCCTCTATGGGCTTCCAAATATCACTTTGCCAATTCCACAAGAACTGTCTTAGCGAAAGGCTTCTTGAGGGGAAAGCTGTAACTCTGTGAGATGATTTCACAGAACACAAAGAAGTTTCTCAGAAAGCTTCTTTCTCTTTGTTATCGGAGGATATTTCCTTTGGCCCTATACTCATCAATGGGATCCGAAATATCTGTTCTCAGATTCCACAGAAATAAGGCTAGCAAAGAGATCCACGAAACACAGATGTAAGTCTGTGAGATGAATTAACAGAACACTAAGCAGTTTCTCAGAAAGCTTCTTTCCAGATTTCATCTGAGGATATTTCCTTTTTCACCATAGCCCTCTATGGGCTTCCAAATATCACTTTGCCAATTCCAGAAGAACTGTCTTAGCGAAAGGCTTCTTGAGTGGAAAGCTGTAACTCTGTGAGATGATTTCACAGAACACAAAGAAGTTTCTCAGAAAGCTTCTTTCTCTTTGTTTTGGCATGATATTTCCTTTGTCCCTATAGTCTTCAAAGGGTTCCGAAATATCTGTTCTCAGATTCTACAGAAATAAGGCTAGCAAAGAGATTCACGATATACACATGTAACTCTGTGAGATGAATTAACAGAACACTAAGCAGTTTCTCAGAAAGCTTCTTTCCAGATTTCCTGTGAGGATATTTCCTTTTTGACCATAGCCCTCTATGGGCTTCAAAATATCGCTTTGCCAATTCCACAAGAACTGTCTTAGCGAAAGTCTTCTGGAGGAGAAAGCTGTAACTCTGTGAGATGATTTCACAGAACACAAAGAAGTTTCTCAGAAAGCTTCTTTCTCTTTGTTTGGCATGATGTTTCCTTCGGCCCTATAGTCTTCAAAGGGTTCCGAAATATCTGTTCTCAGATTCTACAGAAATAAGGCTAGCAAAGAGATCCACGAAATACATATGTAACTCTGTGAGGTGAATTAACAGAACACTAAGCAGTTTCTCAGAAAGCTTCTTTCCAGATTTCATCTGAGGATATTTCCTTTTCACCATAGCCCTCTATGGGCTTCCAAATATCACTTTGCCTATTCCACAAGAACTGTCTTAGCGAAAGGCTTCTTGAGGAGAAAGCTATAACTCTGTGAGATGATTTCACAGAACACAAAGAAGTTTCTCAGAAAGCTTCTTTCTCTCTGTTATAGGAGGATATTTCCTTTGGCCCTATTGTCTTCAATGGGATCCGAAATATCTGTACTCAGATTCCACAGAAATAAGGCTAGCAAAGAGATCCACGAAATACACATGTAACTCTGTGAGATGAATTAACCGAACACTAAGCAGTTTCTCAGAAAGCTTCTTTCCAGATTTCATCTGAGGATATTTCCTTTTTCACCATAGCCCTCTATGGGCTTCGAAATATCACTTTGCCTATTCCACAAGAACTGTCTTAGCGAAAGGCTTCTTGAGGGGAAAGCTGTAACGCTGTGAGATGATTTCACAGAACACAAAGAAATTTCTCAGAAAGCTTCCTTCTCTTTGTTATCGGAGGATATTTCCTTTGGCCCTATAGTCTTCAAAGGGATCCGAAATACCTGTTCTCAGATTCCACAGAAATAAGGCTAGCAAAGAAATCCACGAAATACACATGTAACTCTGTGAGATGAATTAACAGAACACTAAGCAGTTTCTCAGAAAGCTTCATTCCAGATTTCATCTGAGGATATTTCCTTTTTCACCTTAGCCCTATATGGGCTTCCAAGTATCACTTTGCCAATTCCACAAGAACTGTCTTAGCGAAAGGCTTCTTGAGGGGAAAGCAGTAACTCTGTGAGATGATATCACAGAACACAAAGAAGTTTCTCAGAAAGCTTCTTTCTCTTTGTTATCGGAGGATCTGTCCTTTGGCCCTATACTCTTCAATGGGATCCGAAATATCTGTTCTCAGATTCCACAGAAATAAGGCTAGCAAAGTGATCCACGAAACACAGATGTAACTCTGTGAGATGAATTAAAAGAACACTAAGCAGTTTCTCAGAAAGCTTCTTTCCAGATTTCATCTGAGGATATTTCCTTTTTCACCATAGCCCTCTATGGGCTTCCAAGTATCACTTTGCCAATTCCACAAGAATTGTCTTAGCGAAAGGCTTCTTGAGGGGAAAGCAGTAACTCTGTGAGATGATATCACAGAACACAAGGAAGTTTTTCAGAAAGCTTCTTTCTCTTTGTTATCGGAGGATATTTCCTTTGGCCCTATAGTCATCAATGGGATCCGAAATATCTGTTCTCAGATTCCACAGAAATAAGGCTAGCAAAGGGATCCACGAAACACAGATATAACTTTGTGAGATGAATTAACAGAACACTAAGCAGTTTCTCAGAAAGCTTCTTTCCAGATTTCATCTGAGGATATTTCCTTTTTCATCATAGCCCTCTATGGGCTTCGAAATATCACTTTGCTTATTCCACAACAACTGTCTTAGCGAAAGGCTTCTGGAGGGGAAAGCTGTAACTCTGTGACATGATTTCACAGAACACAAAGAAGTTTCTCAGTAAGCTTCTTTCTCTTTGATTTGGCATGATATTTCCTTTGGCCCTATAGTCTTCAAAGGGTTTCGAAATATCTGTTCTCAGATTCCACAGAAATAAGGCTAGCAAAGTGATCCACGAAATACACATGTAACTCTGTGAGATGAATTAACAGAACACTAAGCAGTTTCGCAGAAAGCTTCTTTCCAGATTTCATCGGAGGATATTTCCTTTTTCACCATAGCCCTCTAAGGGCTTCCAAATATCACTTTGCCAATTCCACAAGAACTGTCTTAGCGAAAGGCTTCTTGAGGGGAAAGCTGTAACTCTGTGAGATGATTTCACAGAACACAAAGAAGTTTCTCAGAAAGCTTCTTTCTCTTTGTTATAGGAGGATATTTCCTTTGGCCCTATTGTCTTCAAAGGGATCCGAAATATCTGTACTCAGATTCCACAGACATAAGGCTAGCAAAGAGATCCACGAAATACACATGTAACTCTGTGAGATGAATTAACAGAACACTAAGCAGTTTCTCAGAAAGCTTCTTTCCAGATTTCATCTGAGGATATTTCCTTTTTCATCATAGCCCTCCATGGGCTTCCAAATATCACTTTGCCAATTCCACAAGAACTGTCTTAGCGAAAGGCTTCGTGAGGGGAAAGCTGTAACTCTGTGAGATGATTTCACAGAACACAAAGAAGTTTCTCAGAAAGCTTCCTTCTCTTTGTTATCGGTGGATATTTCCTTTGGCCCTATAGTCTTCAAAGGGATCCGAAATATCTGTTCTCAGATTCCACAGAAATAAGGCTAGCTAAGAGATCCACGAAATACAAATGTAACTCTGTGAGATGAATTAACAGAATACTAAGCAGTTTCTCAGAAAGCTTCTTTTCAGATTTCATCTGAGGATATTTCCTTTTTCACCATAGCCCTCTATGGGCTTCAAAATATCGCTTTGCCAATTCCACAAGAACTGTCTTAGCGAAAGTCTTCTGGAGGAGAAAGCTGTAACTCTGTGAGATGATTTCACAGAACACAAAGAAGTTTCTCAGAAAGCTTCTTTCTCTTTGTTTGGCATGATGTTTCCTTCGGCCCTATAGTCTTCAAAGGGTTCCGAAATATCTGTTCTCAGATTCTACAGAAATAAGGCTAGCAAAGAGATCCACGAAATACATATGTAACTCTGTGAGGTGAATTAACAGAACACTAAGCAGTTTCTCAGAAAGCTTCTTTCCAGATTTCATCTGAGGATATTTCCTTTTTCACCATAGCCCTCTATGGGCTTCCAAATATCACTTTGCCTATTCCACAAGAACTGTCTTAGCGAAAGGCTTCTTGAGGAGAAAGCTATAACTCTGTGAGATGATTTCACAGAACACAAAGAAGTTTCTCAGAAAGCTTCTTTCTCTCTGTTATAGGAGGATATTTCCTTTGGCCCTATTGTCTTCAATGGGATCCGAAATATCTGTACTCAGATTCCACAGAAATAAGGCTAGCAAAGAGATCCACGAAATACACATGTAACTCTGTGAGATGAATTAACAGAACACTAAGCAGTTTCTCAGAAAGCTTCTTTCCAGATTTCATCTGAGGATATTTCCTTTTTCACCATAGCCCTCTATGGGCTTCGAAATATCACTTTGCCTATTCCACAAGAACTGTCTTAGCGAAAGGCTTCTTGAGGGGAAAGCTGTAACGCTGTGAGATGATTTCACAGAACACAAAGAAATTTCTCAGAAAGCTTCCTTCTCTTTGTTATCGGAGGATATTTCCTTTGGCCCTATAGTCTTCAAAGGGATCCGAAATACCTGTTCTCAGATTCCACAGAAATAAGGCTAGCAAAGAAATCCACGAAATACACATGTAACACTGTGAGATGAATTAACAGAACACTAAGCAGTTTCTCAGAAAGCTTCATTCCAGATTTCATCTGAGGATATTTCCTTTTTCACCATAGCCCTATATGGGCTTCCAAGTATCACTTTGCCAATTCCACAAGAACTGTCTTAGCGAAAGGCTTCTTGAGGGGAAAGCAGTAACTCTGTGAGATGATATCACAGAACACAAAGAAGTTTCTCAGAAAGCTTCTTTCTCTTTGTTATCGGAGGATCTGTCCTTTGGCCCTATACTCTTCAATGGGATCCGAAATATCTGTTCTCAGATTCCACAGAAAAAAGGCTAGCAAAGTGATCCACGAAACACAGATGTAATTCTGTGAGATGAATTAACAGAACACTAAGCAGTTTCTCAGAAAGCTTCTTTCCAGATTTCATCTGAGGATATTTCCTTTTTCACCATAGCCCTCTATGGGCTTCCAAATATCACTTTGCCAATTCCAGAAGAACTGTCTTAGCGAAAGGCTTCTTGAGGGGAAAGCTGTAACTCTGTGAGATGATTTCACAGAACACAAAGAAGTTTCTCAGAAAGCTTCTTTCTCTTTGTTTTGGCATGATATTTCCTTTGTCCCTATAGTCTTCAAAGGGTTCCGAAATATCTGTTCTCAGATTCTACAGAAATAAGGCTAGCAAAGAGATTCACGATATACACATGTAACTCTGTGAGATGAATTAACAGAACACTAAGCAGTTTCTCAGAAAGCTTCTTTCCAGATTTCATCTGAGGATATTTCCTTTTTCACCATAGCCCTCTATGGGATTCCAAATATCACTTTGCCTATTCCACAAGAACTGTCTTAGCGAAAGGCTTCTTGAGGGGAAAGCTGTAACTCTGTGAGATGATTTCACAGAACACAAAGAAGTTTCTCAGAAAGCTTCTTTCTCTTTGTTATAGGAGGATATTTCCTTTGGCCCTATTGTCTTCAATGGGATCCGAAATATCTGTACTCAGATTCCACAGAAATAAGGCTAGCAAAGAGATCCACGAAATACACATGTAACTCTGTGAGATGAATTAACAGAAGACTAAGCAGTTTCTCAGAAAGCTTCTTTCCAGATTTCATCTGAGGATATTTCCTTTTTCACCATAGCCCTCTATGGGCTTCCAAGTATCACTTTGCCAATTCCACAAGAACTGTCTTAGCGAAAGGCTTCTTGAGGGGAAAGCAGTAACTCTGTGAGATGATATCACAGAACACAAGGAAGTTTTTCAGAAAGCTTCTTTCTCTTTGTTATCGGAGGATATTTCCTTTGGCCCTATAGTCATCAATGGGATCCGAAATATCTGTTCTCAGATTCCACAGAAATAAGGCTAGCAAAGTGATCCACGAAACACAGATATAACTTTGTGAGATGAATTAACAGAACACTAAGCAGTTTCTCAGAAAGCTTCTTTCCAGATTTCATCTGAGGATATTTCCTTTTTCATCATAGCCCTCTATGGGCTTCGAAATATCACTTTGCTTATTCCACAACAACTGTCTTAGCGAAAGGCTTCTGGAGGGGAAAGCTGTAACTCTGTGACATGATTTCACAGAACACAAAGAAGTTTCTCAGTAAGCTTCTTTCTCTTTGATTTGGCATGATATTTCCTTTGGCCCTATAGTCTTCAAAGGGTTTCGAAATATCTGTTCTCAGATTCCACAGAAATAAGGCTAGCAAAGTGATCCACGAAATACACATGTAACTCTGTGAGATGAATTAACAGAACACTAAGCAGTTTCGCAGAAAGCTTCTTTCCAGATTTCATCGGAGGATATTTCCTTTTTCACCATAGCCCTCTATGGGCTTCCAAATATCACTTTGCCAATTCCACAAGAACTGTCTTAGCGAAAGGCTTCTTGAGGGGAAAGCTGTAACTCTGTGAGATGATTTCACAGAACACAAAGAAGTTTCTCAGAAAGCTTCTTTCTCTTTGTTATAGGAGGATATTTCCTTTGGCCCTATTGTCTTCAAAGGGATCCGAAATATCTGTACTCAGATTCCACAGACATAAGGCTAGCAAAGAGATCCACGAAATACACATGTAACTCTGTGAGATGAATTAACAGAACACTAAGCAGTTTCTCAGAAAGCTTCTTTCCAGATTTCATCTGAGGATATTTCCTTTTTCATCATAGCCCTCCATGGGCTTCCAAATATCACTTTGCCAATTCCACAAGAACTGTCTTAGCGAAAGGCTTCGTGAGGGGAAAGCTGTAACTCTGTGAGATGATTTCACAGAACACAAAGAAGTTTCTCAGAAAGCTTCCTTCTCTTTGTTATCGGTGGATATTTCCTTTGGCCCTATAGTCTTCAAAGGGATCCGAAATATCTGTTCTCAGATTCCACAGAAATAAGGCTAGCTAGGAGATCCACGAAATACAAATGTAACTCTGTGAGATGAATTAACAGAATACTAAGCAGTTTCTCAGAAAGCTTCTTTTCAGATTTCATCTGAGGATATTTCCTTTTTCACCATAGCCCTCTATGGGCTTCAAAATATCGCTTTGCCAATTCCACAAGAACTGTCTTAGCGAAAGTCTTCTGGAGGAGAAAGCTGTAACTCTGTGAGATGATTTCACAGAACACAAAGAAGTTTCTCAGAAAGCTTCTTTCTCTTTGTTTGGCATGATGTTTCCTTCGGCCCTATAGTCTTCAAAGGGTTCCGAAATATCTGTTCTCAGATTCTACAGAAATAAGGCTAGCAAAGAGATCCACGAAATACATATGTAACTCTGTGAGGTGAATTAACAGAACACTAAGCAGTTTCTCAGAAAGCTTCTTTCCAGATTTCATCTGAGGATATTTCCTTTTTCACCATAGCCCTCTATGGGCTTCCAAATATCACTTTGCCTATTCCACAAGAACTGTCTTAGCGAAAGGCTTCTTGAGGAGAAAGCTATAACTCTGTGAGATGATTTCACAGAACACAAAGAAGTTTCTCAGAAAGCTTCTTTCTCTTTGTTATAGGAGGATATTTCCTTTGGCCCTATTGTCTTCAATGGGATCCGAAATATCTGTACTCAGATTCCACAGAAATAAGGCTAGCAAAGAGATCCACGAAATACACATGTAACTCTGTGAGATGAATTAACAGAACACTAAGCAGTTTCTCAGAAAGCTTCTTTCCAGATTTCATCTGAGGATATTTCCTTTTTCACCATAGCCCTCTATGGGCTTCGAAATATCACTTTGCCTATTCCACAAGAACTGTCTTAGCGAAAGGCTTCTTGAGGGGAAAGCTGTAACGCTGTGAGATGATTTCACAGAACACAAAGAAATTTCTCAGAAAGCTTCCTTCTCTTTGTTATCGGAGGATATTTCCTTTGGCCCTATAGTCTTCAAAGGGATCCGAAATACCTGTTCTCAGATTCCACAGAAATAAGGCTAGCAAAGAAATCCACGAAATACACATGTAACACTGTGAGATGAATTAACAGAACACTAAGCAGTTTCTCAGAAAGCTTCATTCCAGATTTCATCTGAGGATATTTCCTTTTTCACCATAGCCCTATATGGGCTTCCAAGTATCACTTTGCCAATTCCACAAGAACTGTCTTAGCGAAAGGCTTCTTGAGGGGAAAGCAGTAACTCTGTGAGATGATATCACAGAACACAAAGAAGTTTCTCAGAAAGCTTCTTTCTCTTTGTTATCGGAGGATCTGTCCTTTGGCCCTATACTCTTCAATGGGATCCGAAATATCTGTTCTCAGATTCCACAGAAAAAAGGCTAGCAAAGTGATCCACGAAACACAGATGTAATTCTGTGAGATGAATTAACAGAACACTAAGCAGTTTCTCAGAAAGCTTCTTTCCAGATTTCATCTGAGGATATTTCCTTTTTCACCATAGCCCTCTATGGGCTTCCAAATATCACTTTGCCAATTCCAGAAGAACTGTCTTAGCGAAAGGCTTCTTGAGGGGAAAGCTGTAACTCTGTGAGATGATTTCACAGAACACAAAGAAGTTTCTCAGAAAGCTTCTTTCTGTTTGTTTTGGCATGATATTTCCTTTGGCCCTATAGTCTTCAAAGGGTTCCGAAATATCTGTTCTCAGATTCTACAGAAATAAGGCTAGCAAAGAGATTCACGATATACACATGTAACTCTGTGAGATGAATTAACAGAACACTAAGCAGTTTCTCAGAAAGCTTCTTTCCAGATTTCATCTGAGGATATTTCCTTTTTCACCATAGCCCTCTATGGGATTCCAAATATCACTTTGCCTATTCCACAAGAACTGTCTTAGCGAAAGGCTTCTTGAGGGGAAAGCTGTAACTCTGTGAGATGATTTCACAGAACACAAAGAAGTTTCTCAGAAAGCTTCTTTCTCTTTGTTATAGGAGGATATTTCCTTTGGCCCTATTGTCTTCAATGGGATCCGAAATATCTGTACTCAGATTCCACAGAAATAAGGCTAGCAAAGAGATCCACGAAATACACATGTAACTCTGTGAGATGAATTAACAGAAGACTAAGCAGTTTCTCAGAAAGCCTCTTTCCAGATTTCATCTGAGGATATTTCCTTTTTCACCATAGCCCTCTAGGGGCTTCGAAATATCACTTTGCCTATTCCACAAGAACTGTCTTAGCGAAAGGCTTCTTGAGGGGAAAGCTGTAACTCTGTGAGATGATTTCACAGAACACAAGGAAGTTTCTCAGAAAGCTTCCTTCTCTTTGTTATCGGAGGATATTTCCTTTGGCCCTATAGTCTTCAAAGGGATCCGAAATATCTGTTCTCAGATTCCACAGAAATAAGGCTAGCAAAGAGATCCACGAAATACACATGTAACTCTGTGAGATGAATTAACAGAACACTAAGCAGTTTCTCAGAAAGCTTCTTTCCAGATTTCATCTGAGGATATTTCCTTTTTCACCATAGCCCTCTATGGGCTTCCAAGTATCACTTTGCCAATTCCACAAGAACTGTCTTAGCGAAAGGCTTCTTGAGGGGAAAGCAGTAACTCTGTGAGATGATATCACAGAACACAAGGAAGTTTTTCAGAAAGCTTCTTTCTCTTTGTTATCGGAGGATATTTCCTTTGGCCCTATAGTCATCAATGGGATCCGAAATATCTGTTCTCAGATTCCACAGAAATAAGGCTAGCAAAGTGATCCACGAAACACAGATATAACTTTGTGAGATGAATTAACAGAACACTAAGCAGTTTCTCAGAAAGCTTCTTTCCAGATTTCATCTGAGGATATTTCCTTTTTCATCATAGCCCTCTATGGGCTTCGAAATATCACTTTGCTTATTCCACAACAACTGTCTTAGCGAAAGGCTTCTGGAGGGGAAAGCTGTAACTCTGTGACATGATTTCACAGAACACAAAGAAGTTTCTCAGTAAGCTTCTTTCTCTTTGATTTGGCATGATATTTCCTTTGGCCCTATAGTCTTCAAAGGGTTTCGAAATATCTGTTCTCAGATTCCACAGAAATAAGGCTAGCAAAGTGATCCACGAAATACACATGTAACTCTGTGAGATGAATTAACAGAACACTAAGCAGTTTCGCAGAAAGCTTCTTTCCAGATTTCATCGGAGGATATTTCCTTTTTCACCATAGCCCTCTATGGGCTTCCAAATATCACTTTGCCAATTCCACAAGAACTGTCTTAGCGAAAGGCTTCTTGAGGGGAAAGCTGTAACTCTGTGAGATGATTTCACAGAACACAAAGAAGTTTCTCAGAAAGCTTCTTTCTCTTTGTTATAGGAGGATATTTCCTTTGGCCCTATTGTCTTCAAAGGGATCCGAAATATCTGTACTCAGATTCCACAGACATAAGGCTAGCAAAGAGATCCACGAAATACACATGTAACTCTGTGAGATGAATTAACAGAACACTA
Source organism: Macaca nemestrina (assembly GCF_043159975.1). Lineage (NCBI taxonomy): Eukaryota > Metazoa > Chordata > Mammalia > Primates > Cercopithecidae > Macaca > Macaca nemestrina. Next base: position 100,258,548 of record NC_092133.1, on the reverse strand, counting down.
AGCAGTTTCTCAGAAAGCTTCTTTCCAGATTTCATCTGAGGATATTTCCTTTTTCATCATAGCCCTCCATGGGCTTCCAAATATCACTTTGCCAATTCCACAAGAACTGTCTTAGCGAAAGGCTTCGTGAGGGGAAAGCTGTAACTCTGTGAGATGATTTCACAGAACACAAAGAAGTTTCTCAGAAAGCTTCCTTCTCTTTGTTATCGGTGGATATTTCCTTTGGCCCTATAGTCTTCAAAGGGATCCGAAATATCTGTTCTCAGATTCCACAGAAATAAGGCTAGCTAAGAGATCCACGAAATACAAATGTAACTCTGTGAGATGAATTAACAGAATACTAAGCAGTTTCTCAGAAAGCTTCTTTTCAGATTTCATCTGAGGATATTTCCTTTTTCACCATAGCCCTCTATGGGCTTCAAAATATCGCTTTGCCAATTCCACAAGAACTGTCTTAGCGAAAGTCTTCTGGAGGAGAAAGCTGTAACTCTGTGAGATGATTTCACAGAACACAAAGAAGTTTCTCAGAAAGCTTCTTTCTCTTTGTTTGGCATGATGTTTCCTTCGGCCCTATAGTCTTCAAAGGGTTCCGAAATATCTGTTCTCAGATTCTACAGAAATAAGGCTAGCAAAGAGATCCACGAAATACAGATATAACTTTGTGAGATGAATTAACAGAACACTAAGCAGTTTCTCAGAAAGCTTCTTTCCAGATTTCATCTGAGGATATTTCCTTTTTCACCATAGCCCTCTATGGGCTTCCAAATATCACTTTGCCAATTCCAGAAGAACTGTCTTAGCGAAAGGCTTCTTGAGGGGAAAGCTGTAACTCTGTGAGATGATTTCACAGAACACAAAGAAGTTTCTCAGAAAGCTTCTTTCTCTTTGTTATCGGAGGATATTTCCTTTGGCCCTATAGTCATCAATGGGATCCGAAATATCTGTTCTCAGATTCCACAGAAATAAGGCTAGCAAAGAGATCCACGAAACACAGATGTAACTCTGTGAGATGAATTAACAGAACACTAAGCAGTTTCTCAGAAAGCTTCTTTCCAGATTTCATCTGAGGATATTTCCTTTTTCACCATAGCCCTCTATGGGCTTCGAAATATCACTTTGCTTATTCCACAACAACTGTCTTAGCGAAAGGCTTCTGGAGGGGAAAGCTGTAACTCTGTGACATGATTTCACAGAACACAAAGAAGTTTCTCAGTAAGCTTCTTTCTCTTTGATTTGGCATGATATTTCCTTTGGCCCTATAGTCTTCAAAGGGTTTCGAAATATCTGTTCTCAGATTCCACAGAAATAAGGCTAGCAAAGAGATCCACGAAATACACATGTAACTCTGTGAGATGAAATAACAGAACACTAAGCAGTTTCTCAGAAAGCTTCTTTCCAGATTTCATCGGAGGATATTTCCTTTTTCACCATAGCCCTCTATGGGCTTCCAAATATCACTTTGCCAATTCCACAAGAACTGTCTTAGCGAAAGGCTTCTTGAGGAGAAAGCTGTAACGCTGTGAGATGATTTCACAGAACACAAAGAAGTTTCTCAGAAACCTTCTTTCTCTTTGTTATCGGAGGATATTTCCTTTGGACCTATAGTCTTCAAAGGGATCCGAAATATCTGTTCTCGGATTCCACAGAAATAAGGCTAGCAAAGAGATCCACGAAATACACATGTAACTCTTTAAGATGAATTAACAGAACACTAAGCAGTTTCTTAGAAAGCTTCTTTCCAGATTTCATCTGAGGATATTTCCTTTTTCACCATAGCCCTCGATGGGCTTCCAAGTATCACTTTGCCAATTCCACAAGAACTGTCTTAGCGAAAGGCTTCTTGAGGGGAAAGCAGTAACTCTGTGAGATGATATCACAGAACACAAGGAAGTTTTTCAGAAAGCTTCTTTCTCTTTGTTATCGGAGGATATTTCCTTTGGCCCTATAGTCATCAATGGGATCCGAAATATCTGTTCTCAGATTCCACAGAAATAAGGCTAGCAAAGTGATCCACGAAACACAGATATAACTTTGTGAGATGAATTAACAGAACACTAAGCAGTTTCTCAGAAAGCTTCTTTCCAGATTTCATCTGAGGATATTTCCTTTTTCACCATAGCCCTCTATGGGCTTCCAAATATCACTTTGCCAATTCAAGAAGAACTGTCTTAGCGAAAGGCTTCTTGAGGGGAAAGCTGTAACTCTGTGAGAGGATTTCACAAAACACAAAGAAGTTTCTCATAAAGCTTCTTTCTCTTTGTTATCGGAGGATATTTCCTTTGGCCCTATAGTCATCAATGGGATCCGAAATATCTGTTCTCAGATTCCACAGAAATAAGGCTAGCAAAGAGATCCACGAAACACAGATGTAACTCTGTGAGATGAATTAACAGAACACTAAGCAGTTTCTCAGAAAGCTTCTTTCCAGATTTCATCTGAGGATATTTCCTTTTTCACCATAGCCCTCTATGGGCTTCGAAATATCACTTTGCTTATTCCACAACAACTGTCTTAGCGAAAGGCTTCTGGAGGGGAAAGCTGTAACTCTGTGACATGATTTCACAGAACACAAAGAAGTTTCTCAGTAAGCTTCTTTCTCTTTGATTTGGCATGATATTTCCTTTGGCCCTGTAGTCTTCAAAGGGTTTCGAAATATCTGTTCTCAGATTCCACAGAAATAAGGCTAGCAAAGTGATCCACGAAATACACATGTAACTCTGTGAGATGAATTAACAGAACACTAAGCAGTTTCTCAGAAAGCTTCTTTCCAGATTTCATCTGAGGATATTTCCTTTTTCACCATAGCCCTCTATGGGCTTCCAAATATCACTTTGCCAATTCCACAAGAACTGTCTTAGCGAAAGTCTTCTGGAGGAGAAAGCTGTAAATCTGTGAGATGATTTCACAGAACACAAAGAAGTTTCTCAGAAAGCTTCTTTCTCTTTGTTATAGGAGGATTTTTCCTTTGGCCCTATTGTCTTCAAAGGGATCCGAAATATCTGTACTCAGATTCCACAGAAATAAGGCTAGCAAAGAGATCCACGAAATACAGATGTAACTCTGTGAGATGAATTAACAGAACACTAAGCAGTTTCTCAGAAAGCTTCTTTCCAGATTTCATCTGAGGATATTTCCTTTTTGACCATAGCACTCTATGGGCTTCCAAATATCACTTTGCCAATTCCACAAGAACTGTCTTAGCGAAAGGCTTCTTGAGGAGAAAGCTGTAACGCTGTGAGATGATTTCACAGAACACAAAGAAGTTTCTCAGAAACCTTCTTTCTCTTTGTTATCGGAGGATATTTCCTTTGGACCTATAGTCTTCAAAGGGATCCGAAATATCTGTTCTCGGATTCCACAGAAATAAGGCTAGCAAAGAGATCCACGAAATACACATGTAACTCTTTAAGATGAATTAACAGAACACTAAGCAGTTTCTCAGAAAGCTTCTTTCCAGAGTTCATCTGAGGATATTTCCTTTTTCACCATAGCCCTCGATGGGCTTCCAAGTATCACTTTGCCAATTCCACAAGAACTGTCTTAGCGAAAGGCTTCTTGAGGGGAAAGCAGTAACTCTGTGAGATGATATCACAGAACACAAGGAAGTTTTTCAGAAAGCTTCTTTCTCTTTGTTATCGGAGGATATTTCCTTTGGCCCTATAGTCATCAATGGGATCCGAAATATCTGTTCTCAGATTCCACAGAAATAAGGCTAGCAAAGTGATCCACGAAACACAGATATAACTTTGTGAGATGAATTAACAGAACACTAAGCAGTTTCTCAGAAAGCTTCTTTCCAGATTTCATCTGAGGATATTTCCTTTTTCACCATAGCCCTCTATGGGCTTCCAAATATCACTTTGCCAATTCAAGAAGAACTGTCTTAGCGAAAGGCTTCTTGAGGGGAAAGCTGTAACTCTGTGAGAGGATTTCACAGAACACAAAGAAGTTTCTCATAAAGCTTCTTTCTCTTTGTTATCGGAGGATATTTCCTTTGGCCCTATAGTCATCAATGGGATCCGAAATATCTGTTCTCAGATTCCTCAGAAATAAGGCTAGCAAAGAGATCCACGAAACACAGATGTAACTCTGTGAGATGAATTAGCAGAACACTAAGCAGTTTCTCAGAAAGCTTCTTTCCAGATTTCATCTGAGGATATTTCCTTTTTCACCATAGCCCTCTATGGGCTTCGAAATATCACTTTGCTTATTCCACAACAACTGTCTTAGCGAAAGGCTTCTGGAGGGGAAAGCTGTAACTCTGTGACATGATTTCACAGAACACAAAGAAGTTTCTCAGTAAGCTTCTTTCTCTTTGATTTGGCATGATATTTCCTTTGGCCCTATAGTCTTCAAAGGGTTTTGAAATATCTGTTCTCAGATTCCACAGAAATAAGGCTAGCAAAGTGATCCACGAAATACACATGTAACTCTGTGAGATGAATTAACAGAACACTAAGCAGTTTCTCAGAAAGCTTCTTTCCAGATTTCATCGGAGGATATTTCCTTTTTCACCATAGCCCTCTATGGGCTTCCAAATATCACTTTGCCAATTCCACAAGAACTGTCTTAGCGAAAGGCTTCTTGAGAGGAAAGCTGTAACTCTGTGAGATGATTTCACAGAACACAAAGAAGTTTCTCAGAAAGCTTCTTTCTGTTTGTTTTGGCATGATATTTCCTTTGGCCCTATAGTCTTCAAAGGGTTCCGAAATATCTGTTCTCAGATTCTACAGAAATAAGGCGAGCAAAGAGATCCACGAAATACACATGTAACACTGTGAGGTGAATTAACAGAACACTAAGCAGTTTCTCAGAAAGCTCTTTCCAGATTTCATCTGAGGATATTTCCTTTTTCACCATAGCCCACTATGGGCTTCCAAATATCACTTTGCTTATTCCACAAGAACTGTCTTAGCGAAAGGCTTCTTGAGGAGAAAGCTGTAACTCTGTGAGATGATTTCACAGAACACAAAGAAGTTTCTCAGAAAGCTTCTTTCTTTTTGTTTGGCATGATGTTTCCTTTGGCCCTATAGTCTTCAAAGGGTTCCGAAATATCTGTTCTCAGATTCCACAGAAATAAGGCTAGCAAAGAGATCCACGAAATACACATGTAACTCTGTGAGATGAATTAACAGATCACTAAGCAGTTTCTCAGAAAGCTTCTTTGCAGATTTCATCTGAGGATATTTCCTTTTTCACCATAGCCCACTATGGTCTTGCAAATATCACTTTGCCTATTCCACAAGAACTGTCTTAGCGAAAGGCTTCTTGAGGGGAAAGCTGTAACTCTGTGAGATGATTTCACAGAACACAAAGAAGTTTCTCAGAAAGCTTCTTTCTCTTTGTTATAGGAGGATTTTTCCTTTGGCCCTATTGTCTTCAATGGGATCCGAAATATCTGTACTCAGATTCCACAGAAATAAGGCTAGCAAAGAGATCCACGAAATACAGATGTAACTCTGTGAGATGAATTAACAGAACACTAAGCAGTTTCTCAGAAAGCTTCTTTCCAGATTTCATCTGAGGATATTTCCTTTTTCACCATAGCCCTCTATGGGCTTCGAAATATCACTTTGCCTATTCCACAAGAACTGTCTTAGCGAAAGGCTTCTTGAGGGGAAAGCTGTAACGCTGTGAGATGATTTCACAGAACACAAAGAAGTTTCTCAGAAAGCTTCCTTCTCTTTGTTATCGGAGGATATTTCCTTTGGCCCTATAGTCTTCAAAGGGTTCCGAAATATCTGTTCTCAGATTCTACAGAAATAAGGCCAGCAAAGAGATCCACGAAATACACATGTAACTCTGTGAGGTGAATTAACAGAACACTAAGCAGTTTCTCAGAAAGCTTCTTTCCAGATTTCATCTGAGGATATTTCCTTTTTCACCATAGCCCTCTATGGGCTTCCAAATATCACTTTGCCTATTCCACAAGAACTGTCTTAGCGAAAGGCTTCTTGAGGAGAAAGCTGTAACTCTGTGAGTTGATTTCACAGAACACAAAGAAGTTTCTCAGAAAGCTTCTTTCTCTTTGTTATAGGAGGATATTTCCTTTGGCCCTATTTTCTTCAATGGGATCCGAAATATCTGTACTCAGATTCCACAGAAATAAGGCTAGCGAAGAGATCCACGAAATACAGATGTAACTCTGTGAGATGAATTAACAGAACACTAAGTAGTTTCTCAGAAAGCTTCTTTCCAGATTTCATCTGAGGATATTTCCTTTTTCACCATAGCCCTCTATGGGCTTCCAAATATCACTTTGCTTATTCCACAAGAACTGTCTTAGCGAAAGGCTTCTTGATGGGAAAGCTGTAACTCTGTGACATGATTTCACAGAACACACAGAAGTTTCTCAGAAAGCTTCTTTCTCTTTGTTATAGGAGGATATTTCCTTTGGCCCTATTGTCTTCAAAGGGATCCGAAATATCTGTACACAGATTCCACAGAAATAAGGCTAGCAAAGAGATCCACGAAATACAGATGTAACTCTGTGAGATGAATTAACAGAACACTAAGCAGTTTCTCAGAAAGCTTCTTTCTAGATTTCATCTGAGGATATTTCCTTTTTCACCATAGCCCTCCATGGTCTTCCAAATATCACTTTGCAAATTCCACAAGAACTGTCTTAGCGAAAGGCTTCTTGAGGGGAAAGCTGTAACTCTGTGAGATGATTTCACAGAACACGAAGAAGTTTCTCAGAAAGCTTCCTTCTCTTTGTTATCGGAGGATATTTCCTTTGGCCCTATAGTCTTCAAAGGGATCCGAAATATCTTTTCTCAGATTCCACAGAAATAAGGCTAGCTAAGAGATCCACGAAATACACATGTAACGCTGTGAGATGAATTGACAGAACACTAAGCAGTTTCTCAGAAAGCTTCTTTTCAGATTTCATCTGAGGATATTTCCTTTTTCACCATAGCCCTCTATGGGCTTCCAAATATCACTTTGCCAATTCCACAAGAACTGTCTTAGCGAAAGGCTTCTTGAGGGGAAAGCTGTTACTCTGTGAGATGATTTCAGAGAACACAAAGTAGTTTCTCAGAAAGATTCTTTCTCTATGTTTTGGCATGATATTTCCTTTGGCCCTGCAGTCTTCAAAGGGTTCCGAAATACTGTTCTCAGATTCCACAGAAATAAGGCTAGCAAAGAGATCCACGAAATACACATGTAACACTGTGAGATGAATTAACAGAACACTAAGCAGTTTCTCAGAAAGCTTCTATGCAGATATCATCTGAGGATATTTCCTTTTTCACCATAGCCCTCTATGGGCTTCCAAATATCACTTTGCTTATTCCACAAGAACTGTCTTAGCGAAAGGCTTCTTGAGGGGAAAGCTGTTACTCTGTGACATGATTTCACAGAACACACAGAAGTTTCTCAGAAAGCTTCTTTCTCTTTGTTATAGGAGGATATTTCCTTTGGCCCTATTGTCTTCAAAGGGATCCGAAATATCTGTACACAGATTCCACAGAAATAAGGCTAGCAAAGAGATCCACGAAATACAGATGTAACTCTGTGAGATGAATTAACAGAACACTAAGCAGTTTCTCAGAAAGCTTCTTTCTAGATTTCATCTGAGGATATTTCCTTTTTCACCATAGCCCTCCATGGTCTTCCAAATATCACTTTGCCAATTCCACAAGAACTGTCTTAGCGAAAGGCTTCTTGAGGGGAAAGCTGTAACTCTGTGAGATGATTTCACAGAACACGAAGAAGTTTCTCAGAAAGCTTCCTTCTCTTTGTTATCGGAGGATATTTCCTTTGGCCCTATAGTCTTCAAAGGGATCCGAAATATCTTTTCTCAGATTCCACAGAAATAAGGCTAGCTAAGAGATCCACGAAATACACATGTAACTCTGTGAGATGAATTAACAGAACACTAAGCCGTTTCTCAGAAAGCTTCTTTTCAGATTTCATCTGAGGATATTACCTTTTTCACCATAGCCCTCTATGGGCTTCCAAATATCACTTTGCCAATTCCACAAGAAATATCTTATCTAAAGGCTTCTTGAGAGGAAAGCTGTAACTCTGTGAGATGATTTCACAGAACACAAAGAAGTTTCTCAGAAAGCTTCTTTCTGTTTGTTTTGGCATGATATTTCCTTTGGCCCTATAGTCTTCAAAGGGTTCCGAAATATCTGTTCTCAGATTCTACAGAAATAAGGCGAGCAAAGAGATCCACGAAATACACATGTAACTCTGTGAGGTGAATTAACAGAACACTAAGCAGTTTCTCAGAAAGCTCTTTCCAGATTTCATCTGAGGATATTTCCTTTTTCACCGTAGCCCACTATGGGCTTCCAAATATCACTTTGCTTATTCCACAAGAACTGTCTTAGCGAAAGGCTTCTTGAGGAGAAAGCTGTAACTCTGTGAGATGATTTCACAGAACACAAAGAAGTTTCTCAGAAAGCTTCTTTCTTTTTGTTTGGCATGATGTTTCCTTTGGCCCTATAGTCTTCAAAGGGTTCCGAAATATCTGTTCTCAGATTCCACAGAAATAAGGCTAGCAAAGAGATCCACGAAATACACATGTAACTCTGTGAGATGAATTAACAGATCACTAAGCAGTTTCTCAGAAAGCTTCTTTGCAGATTTCATCTGAGGATATTTCCTTTTTCACCATAGCCCACTATGGTCTTGCAAATATCACTTTGCCTATTCCACAAGAACTGTCTTAGCGAAAGGCTTCTTGAGGGGAAAGCTGTAACTCTGTGAGATGATTTCACAGAACACAAAGAAGTTTCTCAGAAAGCTTCTTTCTCTTTGTTATAGGAGGATTTTTCCTTTGGCCCTATTGTCTTCAATGGGATCCGAAATATCTGTACTCAGATTCCACAGAAATAAGGCTAGCAAAGAGATCCACGAAATACAGATGTAACTCTGTGAGATGAATTAACAGAACACTAAGCAGTTTCTCAGAAAGCTTCTTACCAGATTTCATCTGAGGATATTTCCTTTTTCACCATAGCCCTCTATGGGCTTCCAAATATCACTTTGCCTATTCCACAAAAACTGTCTTATCTAAAGGCTTCTTGAGAGGAAAGCTGTAACTCTGTGAGATGATTTCACAGAACACAAAGAAGTTTCTCAGAAAGCTTCTTTCTGTTTGTTTTGGCATGATATTTCCTTTGGCCCAATAGTCTTCAAAGGGTTCCGAAATATCTGTTCTCAGATTCTACAGAAATAAGGCTAGCAAAGAGATCCACGAAATACACATGTAACTCTGTGAGGTGAATTAAGAGAACACTAAGCAGTTGTCAGAAAGCTTCTTTCCAGATTTCATCTGAGGATATTTCCTTTTTCACCATAGCCCTCTATGGGCTTCCAAATATCACTTTGCTTATTCCACAAGAACTGTCTTAGCGAAAGGCTTCTTGAGGAGAAAGATGTAACTCTGTGAGATGATTTCACAGAACACAAAGAAGTTTCTCAGAAAGCTTCTTTCTCTTTGTTATAGGAGGATATTTCCTTTGGCCCTATTTTCTTCAATGGGATCCGAAATATCTGTACTCAGATTCCACAGAAATAAGGCTAGCGAAGAGATCCACGAAATACAGATGTAACTCTGTGAGATGAATTAACAGAACACTAAGCAGTTTCTCAGAAAGCTTCTTTCCAGATTTCATCTGAGGATATTTCCTTTTTCACCATAGCCCTCTATGGGCTTCGAAATATCACTTTGCCTATTCCACAAGAACTGTCTTAGCGAAAGGCTTCTTGAGGGGAAAGCTGTAACGCTGTGAGATGATTTCACAGAACACAAAGAAGTTTCTCAGAAAGCTTCCTTCTCTTTGTTATCGGAGGATATTTCCTTTGGCCCTATAGTCTTCAAAGGGTTCCGAAATATCTGTTCTCAGATTCTACAGAAATAAGGCCAGCAAAGAGATCCACGAAATACACATGTAACTCTGTGAGGTGAATTAACAGAACACTAAGCAGTTTCTCAGAAAGCTTCTTTCCAGATTTCATCTGAGGATATTTCCTTTTTCACCATAGCCCTCTATGGGCTTCCAAATATCACTTTGCCTATTCCACAAGAACTGTCTTAGCGAAAGGCTTCTTGAGGAGAAAGCTGTAACTCTGTGAGTTGATTTCACAGAACACAAAGAAGTTTCTCAGAAAGCTTCTTTCTCTTTGTTATAGGAGGATATTTCCTTTGGCCCTATTTTCTTCAATGGGATCCGAAATATCTGTACTCAGATTCCACAGAAATAAGGCTAGCGAAGAGATCCACGAAATACAGATGTAACTCTGTGAGATGAATTAACAGAACACTAAGTAGTTTCTCAGAAAGCTTCTTTCCAGATTTCATCTGAGGATATTTCCTTTTTCACCATAGCCCTCTATGGGCTTCCAAATATCACTTTGCTTATTCCACAAGAACTGTCTTAGCGAAAGGCTTCTTGAGGGGAAAGCTGTAACTCTGTGACATGATTTCACAGAACACACAGAAGTTTCTCAGAAAGCTTCTTTCTCTTTGTTATAGGAGGATATTTCCTTTGGCCCTATTGTCTTCAAAGGGATCCGAAATATCTGTACACAGATTCCACAGAAATAAGGCTAGCAAAGAGATCCACGAAATACAGATGTAACTCTGTGAGATGAATTAACAGAACACTAAGCAGTTTCTCAGAAAGCTTCTTTCTAGATTTCATCTGAGGATATTTCCTTTTTCACCATAGCCCTCCATGGTCTTCCAAATATCACTTTGCAAATTCCACAAGAACTGTCTTAGCGAAAGGCTTCTTGAGGGGAAAGCTGTAACTCTGTGAGATGATTTCACAGAACACGAAGAAGTTTCTCAGAAAGCTTCCTTCTCTTTGTTATCGGAGGATATTTCCTTTGGCCCTATAGTCTTCAAAGGGATCCGAAATATCTTTTCTCAGATTCCAAAGAAATAAGGCTAGCTAAGAGATCCACGAAATACACATGTAACGCTGTGAGATGAATTGACAGAACACTAAGCAGTTTCTCAGAAAGCTTCTTTTCAGATTTCATCTGAGGATATTTCCTTTTTCACCATAGCCCTCTATGGGCTTCCAAATATCACTTTGCCAATTCCACAAGAACTGTCTTAGCGAAAGGCTTCTTGAGGGGAAAGCTGTTACTCTGTGAGATGATTTCAGAGAACACAAAGTAGTTTCTCAGAAAGATTCTTTCTCTATGTTTTGGCATGATATTTCCTTTGGCCCTGCAGTCTTCAAAGGGTTCCGAAATACTGTTCTCAGATTCCACAGAAATAAGGCTAGCAAAGAGATCCACGAAATACACATGTAACACTGTGAGATGAATTAACAGAACACTAAGCAGTTTCTCAGAAAGCTTCTATGCAGATATCATCTGAGGATATTTCCTTTTTCACCATAGCCCTCTATGGGCTTCCAAATATCACTTTGCCTATTCCACAAGAACTGTCTTAGCGAAAGGCTTCTTGAGGGGAAAGCTGTAACTCTGTGAGATGATTTCACAGAACACAAAGAAGTTTCTCAGAAAGCTTCTTTCTCTTTGTTATCGGAGGATATTTCCTTTGGCCCTAAAGTTTTCAAAGGGATCCGAAATATCTGTTCTCAGATTCCACAGACATAAGGCTAGCAAAGAGATCCACGAAATACACATGTAACTCTGTGAGATGAATTAACAGAACACTAAGCAGTTTCTCAGAAAGCTTCTTTCCAGATTTCATCTGAGGATATTTCCTTTTTCACCATAGCCCTCTGTGGGCTTCCAAATATCACTTTGCTTATTCCACAACAACTGTCTTAGCGAAAGGCTTCTGGAGGGGAAAGCTGTAACTCTGTGACATGATTTCACAGAACACAAAGAAGTTTCTCAGTAAGCTTCTTTCTCTTTGATTTGGCATGATATTTCCTTTGGCCCTATAGTCTTCAAAGGGTTCCGAAATATCTGTTCTCAGATTCCACAGAAATAAGGCTAGCAAAGAGATCCACGAAATACACATGTAACTCTGTGAGATGAATTAACAGAACACTAAGCAGTTTCTCAGAAAGCTTCTTTCAAGATTTCATCGGAGGATATTTCCTTTTTCACCATAGCCCTCTAGGGGCTTCCAAATATCACTTTGCCAATTCCACAAGAACTGTCTTAGCGAAAGGCTTCTTGAGGGGAAAGCTGTAACTCTGTGAGATGATTTCACAGAACACAAAGAAGTTTCTCAGAAAGCTTCTTTCTCTTTGTTATCGGAGGATATTTCCTTTGGCCCTATAGTCATCAATGGGATCCGAAATATCTGTTCTCAGATTCCACAGAAATAAGGCTAGCAAAGAGATCCACGAAATACAGATGTAACTCTGTGAGATGAATTAACAGAACACTAAGCAGTTTCTCAGAAAGCGTCTTTCCAGATTTCCTGTGAGGATATTTCCTTTTTGACCATAGCCCTCTATGGGCTTCAAAATATCACTTTTCCAATTCCACAAGAACTGTCTTAGCGAAAGTCTTCTGGAGGAGAAAGCTGTAAATCTGTGAGATGATTTCACAGAACACAAAGAAGTTTCTCAGAAAGCTTCTTTCTCTTTGTTTGGCATGATGTTTCCTTTGGCCCTATAGTCTTCAAAGGGTTCCGAAATATCTGTTCTCAGATTCCACAGAGATAAGGCTAGCAAAGAGATCCACGAAATACACATGTAACTCTGTGAGATGAATTAACAGAACACTAAGCAGTTTCTCAGAAAGCTTCTTTCCAGATTTCATCTGAGGATATTTCCTTTTTCACCATAGCCCACTATGGGCTTCCAAATATCACTTTGCCTATTTCACAAGAACTGTCTTAACGAATGGCTTCTTGAGGGGAAAGCTGTAACTCTGTGAGATGATTTCACAGAACAGAAAGAAGTTTCTCAGAAACCTTCTTTCTCTTTGTTATCAGAGGATATTTCCTTTGGCCCTATAGTTTTCAAAGGGATCCGAAATATCTGTTCTCAGATTCCACAGAAATAATGCTAGCAAAGAGATCCACGAAATACACATGTAACTCTGTGAGATAAATTAACAGAACACTAAGCAGTTTTTCAGAAAGCTTCTTTCCAGATTTCATCTGAGGATATTTCCTTTTTCACCATAGCCCTCTATGTGCTTCCAAATATCACTTTGCTTATTCCACAAGAACTGTCTTAGCGAAAGGCTTCTGGAGGGGAAAGCTGTAACTCTGTGAGATGATTTCACAGAACACAAAGAAGTTTCTCAGAAAGCTTCTTTCTCTTTGTTATCGGAGGATATTTTCTTTGGCCCTATACTCTTCAAAAGGATCCGAAATATCTGTTCTCAGATTCCACAGAAATAAGGCTTGCAAAGAGATCCACGAAATACACATTTAACTCTGTGAGATGAATTAACAGAACACTAAGCAGTTTCTCAGAAAGCTTCTTTCCAGATTTCATCTGAGGATATTTCCTTTTTCACCATAGCCCTCTATGGGCTTCCAAATATCACTTTGCTTATTCCACAAGAACTGTCTTAGCGAAAGGCTTCTTGAGGGGAAAGCTGTAACTCTGTGACATGATTTCACAGAACACACAGAAGTTTCTCAGTAAGCTTCTTTCTCTTTGATTTGGCATGATATTTCCTTTGGCCCTATAGTCTTCAAGGGGTTCCGAAATATCTGTTCTCAGATTCCACAGAAATAAGGCTTGCAAAGAGATCCACGAGATACACGTGTAACTCTGTGAGATGAATTAACAGAACACTAAGCAGTTTCTCAGAAAGCTTCTTTCCAGATTTCATCTGAGGATATTTCCTTTTTCACCATAGCCCACTATGGGCTTCCAAATATCACTTTGCCTCTTCCACAAGAACTGTCTTAGCGAAAGGCTTCTTGAGGGGAAAGCTGTAACTCTGTGAGATGATTTCACAGAACACAAAGAAGTTTCCCAGAAAGCTTCTTTCTCTTTGTTATAGGAGGATTTTTCCTTTGGCACTATTGTCTTCAATGGGATCCGAAATATCTGTACTCAGATTCCACAGAAATAAGGCTAGCAAAGAGATCCACGAAATACAGATGTACTTCTGTGAGATGAATTAACAGAACACTAAGCAGTTTCTCAGAAAGCTTCTTTCCAGATTTCATCTGAGGATATTTCCTTTTTCACCATAGCCCTCTATGGGCTTCCAAATATCACTTTGCCTATTCCACAAAAACTGTCTTATCTAAAGGCTTCTTGAGAGGAAAGCTGTATCTCTGGGAGATGATTTCACAGAACACAAAGAAGTTTCTCAGAAAGCTTCTTTCTCTTTGTTTTGGCATGATATTTCCTTTGGCCCTATAGTCTTCAAAGGGTTCCGAAATATCTGTTCTCAGATTCTACAGAAATAAGGCCAGCAAAGAGATCCACGAAATACACATGTAACTCTGTGAGGTGAATTAACAGAACACTAAGCAGTTTTTCAGAAAGCTTCTTTCCAGATTTCATCTGAGGATATTTCCTTTTTCACCATAGCCCTCTATGGGCTTCCAAATATCACTTTGCTTATTCCACAAGAACTGTCTTAGCGAAAGGCTTTTGGAGGGGAAATCTGTAACTCTGTGAGATGATTTCACAGAACACAAAGAAGATTCTCAGAAAGCTTCTTTCTCTTTGTTATCGGAGGATATTTCCTTTGGCCCTATACTCTTCAAAAGGATCCGAAATATCTGTTCTCAGATTCCACAGAAATAAGGCTTGCAAAGAGATCCACGAGATACACATGTAACTCTGTGAGATGAATTAACAGAACACTAAGCAGTTTCTCAGAACGCTTCTTTATGGATTTCATCGGAGGATATTACCTTTTTCACCATAGCCCTCTATGGGCTTCCAAATATCACTTTGCCAATTCCACAAGAACTGTCTTAGCGAAAGGCTTCTTGAGGGGAAAGCTGTAACTCTGTGAGATGATTTCACAGAACACAAAGAAGTTTCTCAGAAAGCTTCTTTCTCTTTGTTTGGTCTGATGTTTCCTTTGGCCCTATAGTCTTCAAAGGGTTCCGAAATATCTGTTCTCAGATTCCACAGAAATAAGGCTAGCAAAGAGATCCACGAAATACACATGTAAGTCTGTGAGATGAATTAACAGAACACTAAGCAGTTTCTCAGAAAGCTTCTTTCCAGATTTCATCTGAGGATATTTCCTTTTTCACCATAGCCCACTATGGGCTTCCAAATATCACTTTGCCTATTCCACAAGAACTGTCTTAGCGAAAGGCTTCTTGAGGGGAAAGCTGTAACTCTGTGAGATGATTTCACAGAACACAAAGAAGTTTCTCAGAAAGCTTCTTTCTCTTTGTTATAGGAGGATTTTTCCTTTGGCCCTATTGTCTTCAATGGGATCCGAAATATCTGTACTCAGATTCCACAGAAATAAGGCTAGCAAAGAGATCCACGAAATACAGATGTAACTCTGTGAGATGAATTAACAGAACACTAAGCAGTTTCTCAGAAAGCTTCTTTCCAGATTTCATCTGAGGATATTTCCTTTTTCACCATAGCCCTCTATGGGCTTCCAAATATCACTTTGCCTATTCCACAAAAACTGTCTTATCTAAAGGCTTCTTGAGAGGAAAGCTGTATCTCTGGGAGATGATTTCACAGAACACAAAGAAGTTTCTCAGAAAGCTTCTTTCTCTTTGTTTTGGCATGATATTTCCTTTGGCCCTATAGTCTTCAAAGGCTTCCGAAATATCTGTTCTCAGATTCTACAGAAATAAGGCCAGCAAAGAGATCCACGAAATACACATGTAACTCTGTGAGGTGAATTAACAGAACACTAAGCAGTTTCTCAGAAAGCTTCTTTCCAGATTTCATCTGAGGATATTTCCTTTTTCACCATAGCCCTCTATGGGCTTCCAAATATCACTTTGCCTATTCCACAAGAACTGTCTTAGCGAAAGGCTTCTTGAGGAGAAAGCTGTAACTCTGTGAGGTGATTTCACACAACACAAAGAAGTTTCTCAGAAAGCTTCTTTCTCTTTGTTATAGGAGGATATTTCCTTTGGCCCTATTTTCTTCAATGGGATCCGAAATATCTGTTCTCAGATTCCACAGAAATAAGGCTAGCGAAGAGATCCACGAAATAGAGATGTAACTCTGTGAGATGAATTAACAGAACACTAAGCAGTTTCTCAGAAAGCTTCTTTCCAGATTTCATCTGAGGATATTTCCTTTTTCACCATAGCCCTCTATGGGCTTCCAAATATCACTTTGCCTATTCCACAAAAACTGTCTTATCTAAAGGCTTCTTGAGAGGAAAGCTGTATCTCTGGGAGATGATTTCACAGAACACAAAGAAGTTTCTCAGTAAGCTTCTTTCTCTTTGATTTGGCATGATATTTCCTTTGGCCCTATAGTCTTCAAAGGGTTCCGAAATATCTGTTCTCAGATTCCACAGAAATAAGGCTTGCAAAGAGATCCACGAGATACACATGTAACTCTGTGAGATGAATTAACAGAACACTAAGCAGTTTCTCAGAAAGCTTCTTTATGGATTTCATCGGAGGATATTACCTTTTTCACCATAGCCCTCTATGGGCTTCCAAATATCACTTTGCCAATTCCACAAGAACTGTCTTAGCGAAAGGCTTCTTGAGGGGAAAGCTGTAACTCTGTGAGATGATTTCACAGAACACAAAGAAGTTTCTCAGAAAGCTTCTTTCTCTTTGTTTTGGCATGATATTTCCTTTGGCCCAATAGTCTTCAAAGGGTTCCGAAATATCTGTTCTCAGATTCCACAGAAAAAAGGCTAGCAAAGAGATCCACGAAATACACATGTAACTCTGTGAGATGAATTAACAGAACACTAAGCAGTTTCTCAGAAAGCTTCTTTCCAGATTTCATCTGAGGATATTTCCTTTTTCACCATAGCCCACTATGGGCTTCCAAATATCACTTTGCCTATTCCACAAGAACTGTCTTAGCGAAAGGCTTCTTGAGGGGAAAGCTGTAACTCTGTGACATGATTTCACAGAACACAAAGAAGTTTCTCAGAAAGCTTCTTTCTCTTTGTTATAGGAGGATTTTTCCTTTGGCCCTATTGTCTTCAATGGGATCCGAAATATCTGTACTCAGATTCCACAGAAATAAGGCTAGCAAAGAGATCCACGAAATACAGATGTAACTCTGTGAGATGAATTAACAGAACACTAAGCAGTTTCTCAGAAAGCTTCTTTTCAGATTTCATCTGAGGATATTTCCTTTTTCACCATAGCCCTCTATGGGCTTCCAAATATCACTTTGCCAATTCCACAAGAACTGTCTTAGCGAAAGGCTTCTTGAGGGGAAAGCTGTTACTCTGTGAGATGATTTCAGAGAACACAAAGTAGTTTCTCAGAAAGATTCTTTCTCTTTGTTTTGGCATGATATTTCCTTTGGCCCTGTAGTCTTCAAAGGGTTCCGAAATACTGTTCTCAGATTCCACAGAAATAAGGCTAGCAAAGAGATCCACGAAATACACATGTAACTCTGTGAGATGAATTAACAGAACACTCAGCAGTTTCTCAGAAAGCTTCTATGCAGTTATCATCTGAGGATATTTCCTTTTTCACCATAGCCCTCTATGGGCTTCCAAATATCACTTTGCCTATTCCACAAGAACTGTCTTAGCGAAAGGCTTCTTGAGGGGAAAGCTGTAACTCTGTGAGATGATTTCACAGAACACAAAGAAGTTTCTCAGAAAGCTTCTTTCTCTTTGTTATCGGAGGATATTTCCTTTGGCCCTAAAGTTTTCAAAGGGATCCGAAATATCTGTTCTCAGATTCCACAGACATAAGGCTAGCAAAGAGATCCACGAAATACACATGTAACTCTGTGAGATGAATTAACAGAACACTAAGCAGTTTCTCAGAAAGCTTCTTTCCAGATTTCATCTGAGGATATTTCCTTTTTCACCATAGCCCTCTATGGGCTTCCAAATATCACTTTGCTTATTCCACAACAACTGTCTTAGCGAAAGGCTTCTGGAGGGGAAAGCTGTAACTCTGTGACATGATTTCACAGAACACAAAGAAGTTTCTCAGTAAGCTTCTTTTTCTTTGATTTGGCATGATATTTCCTTTGGCCCTATAGTCTTCAAAGGGTTCCGAAATATCTGTTCTCAGATTCCACAGAAATAAGGCTAGCAAAGAGATCCACGAAATACACATGTAACTCTGTGAGATGAATTAACAGAACACTAAGCAGTTTCTCAGAAAGCTTCTTTCCAGATTTCATCTGAGGATATTTCCTTTTTCACCATAGCCCTCTATGGGCTTCCAAATATCACTTTGCCAATTCCACAAGAACTGTCTTAGCGAAAGGCTTCTTGAGGGGAAAGCTGTAACTCTGTGAGATGATTTCACAGAACACAAAGAAGTTTCTCAGAAAGCTTCTTTCTCTTTGTTATCGGAGGATATTTCCTTTGGCCCTATAGTCATCAATGGGATCCGAAATAACTGTTCTCAGATTCCACAGAAATAAGGCTAGCAAAGAGATCCACGAAATACAGATGTAACTCTGTGAGATGAATTAACAGAACACTAAGCAGTTTCTCAGAAAGCTTCTTTCCAGATTTCCTGTGAGGATATTTCCTTTTTGACCATAGCCCTCTATGGGCTTCAAAATATCACTTTTCCAATTCCACAAGAACTGTCTTAACGAATGGCTTCTTGAGGGGAAAGCTGTAACTCTGTGAGATGATTTCACAGAACAGAAAGAAGTTTCTCAGAAAGCTTCTTTCTCTTTGTTATAGGAGGATTTTTCCTTTGACACTATTGTCTTCAATTGGATCCGAAATATCTGTACTCAGATTCCACAGAAATAAGGCTAGCAAAGAGATCCACGAAATACAGATGTAACTCTGTGAGATGAATTAACAGAACACTAAGCAGTTTCTCAGAAAGCTTCTTTCCAGATTTCATCTGAGGATATTTCCTTTTTCACCATAGCCCTCTATGTGCTTCCAAATATCACTTTGCATATTCCACAAGAACTGTCTTAGCGAAAGGCTTCTGGAGGGGAAAGCTGTAACTCTGTGAGATGATTTCACAGAACACAAAGAAGTTTCTCATAAAGCTTCTTTCTCTTTGTTATAGGAGGATTTTTCCTTTGGCACTATTGTCTTCAATTGGATCCGAAATATCTGTACTCAGATTCCACAGAAATAAGGCTAGCAAAGAGATCCACGAAATACAGATGTAACTCTGTGAGATGAATTAACAGAACACTAAGCAGTTTCTCAGAAAGCTTCTTTCCAGATTTCATCGGAGGATATTTCCTTTTTCACCATAGCCCTCTATGGGCTTCCAAATATCACTTTGCCTATTCCACAAAAACTGTCTTATCTAAAGGCTTCTTGAGAGGAAAGCTGTATCTCTGGGAGATGATTTCACAGAACACAAAGAAGTTTCTCAGAAAGCTTCTTTCTCTTTGTTATCGGAGGATATTTCCTTTGGCCCTATAGTTTTCAAAGGGATCCGAAATATCTGTTCTCAGATTCCACAGAAATAATGCTAGCAAAGAGATCCACGAAATACACATGTAACTCTGTGAGATAAATTAACAGAACACTAAGCAGTTTTTCAGAAAGCTTCTTTCCAGATTTCATCTGAGGATATTTCCTTTTTCACCATAGCCCTCTATGTGCTTCCAAATATCACTTTGCTTATTCCACAAGAACTGTCTTAGCGAAAGGCTTCTGGAGGGGAAAGCTGTAACTCTGTGAGATGATTTCACAGAACACAAAGAAGTTTCTCAGAAAGCTTCTTTCTCTTTGTTATCGGAGGATATTTCCTTTGGCCCTATTCTCTTCAAAAGGATCCGAAATATCTGTTCTCAGATTCCACAGAAATAAGGCTTGCAAAGAGATCCACGAAATACACATTTAACTCTGTGAGATGAATTAACAGAACACTAAGCAGTTTCTCAGAAAGCTTCTTTCCAGATTTCATCTGAGGATATTTCCTTTTTCACCATAGCCCTCTATGGGCTTCCAAATATCACTTTGCTTATTCCACAAGAACTGTCTTAGCGAAAGGCTTCTTGAGGGGAAAGCTGTAACTCTGTGAGATGATTTCAGAGAACACAAAGTAGTTTCTCAGAAAGATTCTTTCTCTATGTTTTGGCATGATATTTCCTTTGGCCCTGCAGTCTTCAAAGGGTTCCGAAATACTGTTCTCAGATTCCACAGAAATAAGGCTAGCAAAGAGATCCACGAAATACACATGTAACACTGTGAGATGAATTAACAGAACACTCAGCAGTTTCTCAGAAAGCTTCTATGCAGATATCATCTGAGGATATTTCCTTTTTCACCATAGCCCTCTATGGGCTTCCAAATATCACTTTGCCTATTCCACAAGAACTGTCTTAGCGAAAGGCTTCTTGAGGGGAAAGCTGTAACTCTGTGAGATGATTTCACAGAACACAAAGAAGTTTCTCAGAAAGCTTCTTTCTCTTTATTATCGGAGGATATTTCCTTTGGCCCTAAAGTTTTCAAAGGGATCCGAAATATCTGTTCTCAGATTCCACAGACATAAGGCTAGCAAAGAGATCCACGAAATACACATGTAACTCTATGAGATGAATTAACAGAACACTAAGCAGTTTCTCAGAAAGCTTCTTTCCAGATTTCATCTGAGGATATTTCCTTTTTCACCATAGCCCTCTGTGGGCTTCCAAATATCACTTTGCTTATTCCACAACAACTGTCTTAGCGAAAGGCTTCTGGAGGGGAAAGCTGTAACTCTGTGACATGATTTCACAGAACACAAAGAAGTTTCTCAGTAAGCTTCTTTCTCTTTGATTTGGCATGATATTTCCTTTGGCCCTATAGTCTTCAAAGGGTTCCGAAATATCTGTTCTCAGATTCCACAGAAATAAGGCTAGCAAAGAGATCCACGAAATACACATGTAACTCTGTGAGATGAATTAACAGAACACTAAGCAGTTTCTCAGAAAGCTTCTTTCCAGATTTCATCGGAGGATATTTCCTTTTTCACCATAGCCCTCTATGGGCTTCCAAATATCACTTTGCCAATTCCACAAGAACTGTCTTAGCGAAAGGCTTCTTGAGGGGAAAGCTGTAACTCTGTGAGATGATTTCACAGAACACAAAGAAGTTTCTCAGAAAGCTTCTTTCTCTTTGTTATCGGAGGATATTTCCTTTGGCCCTATAGTCATCAATGGGATCCGAAATATCTGTTCTCAGATTCCACAGAAATAAGGCTAGCAAAGAGATCCACGAAATACAGATGTAACTCTGTGAGATGAATTAACAGAACACTAAGCAGTTTCTCAGAAAGCGTCTTTCCAGATTTCCTGTGAGGATATTTCCTTTTTGACCATAGCCCTCTATGGGCTTCAAAATATCACTTTTCCAATTCCACAAGAACTGTCTTAGCGAAAGTCTTCTGGAGGAGAAAGCTGTAAATCTGTGAGATGATTTCACAGAACACAAAGAAGTTTCTCAGAAAGCTTCTTTCTCTTTGTTTGGCATGATGTTTCCTTTGGCCCTATAGTCTTCAAAGGGTTCCGAAATATCTGTTCTCAGATTCCACAGAGATAAGGCTAGCAAAGAGATCCACGAAATACACATGTAACTCTGTGAGATGAATTAACAGAACACTAAGCAGTTTCTCAGAAAGCTTCTTTCCAGATTTCATCTGAGGATATTTCCTTTTTCACCATAGCCCACTATGGGCTTCCAAATATCACTTTGCCTATTTCACAAGAACTGTCTTAACGAATGGCTTCTTGAGGGGAAAGCTGTAACTCTGTGAGATGATTTCACAGAACAGAAAGAAGTTTCTCAGAAACCTTCTTTCTCTTTGTTATCAGAGGATATTTCCTTTGGCCCTATAGTTTTCAAAGGGATCCGAAATATCTGTTCTCAGATTCCACAGAAATAATGCTAGCAAAGAGATCCACGAAATACACATGTAACTCTGTGAGATAAATTAACAGAACACTAAGCAGTTTTTCAGAAAGCTTCTTTCCAGATTTCATCTGAGGATATTTCCTTTTTCACCATAGCCCTCTATGTGCTTCCAAATATCACTTTGCTTATTCCACAAGAACTGTCTTAGCGAAAGGCTTCTGGAGGGGAAAGCTGTAACTCTGTGAGATGATTTCACAGAACACAAAGAAGTTTCTCAGAAAGCTTCTTTCTCTTTGTTATCGGAGGATATTTTCTTTGGCCCTATACTCTTCAAAAGGATCCGAAATATCTCTTCTCAGATTCCACAGAAATAAGGCTTGCAAAGAGATCCACGAAATACACATTTAACTCTGTGAGATGAATTAACAGAACACTAAGCAGTTTCTCAGAAAGCTTCTTTCCAGATTTCATCTGAGGATATTTCCTTTTTCACCATAGCCCTCTATGGGCTTCCAAATATCACTTTGCCTATTCCACAAAAACTGTCTTATCTAAAGGCTTCTTGAGAGGAAAGCTGTATCTCTGGGAGATGATTTCACAGAACACAAAGAAGTTTCTCAGAAAGCTTCTTTCTCTTTGTTTTGGCATGATATTTCCTTTGGCCCTATAGTCTTCAAAGGGTTCCGAAATATCTGTTCTCAGATTCTACAGAAAAAAGGCCAGCAAAGAGATCCACGAAATACACATGTAACTCTGTGAGGTGAATTAACAGAACACTAAGCAGTTTTTCAGAAAGCTTCTTTCCAGATTTCATCTGAGGATATTTCCTTTTTCACCATAGCCCTCTATGGGCTTCCAAATATCACTTTGCTTATTCCACAAGAACTGTCTTAGCGAAAGGCTTTTGGAGGGGAAATCTGTAACTCTGTGAGATGATTTCACAGAACACAAAGAAGATTCTCAGAAAGCTTCTTTCTCTTTGTTATCGGAGGATATTTCCTTTGGCCCTATACTCTTCAAAAGGATCCGAAATATCTGTTCTCAGATTCCACAGAAATAAGGCTTGCAAAGAGATCCACGAGATACACATGTAACTCTGTGAGATGAATTAACAGAACACTAAGCAGTTTCTCAGAACGCTTCTTTATGGATTTCATCGGAGGATATTACCTTTTTCACCATAGCCCTCTATGGGCTTCCAAATATCACTTTGCCAATTCCACAAGAACTGTCTTAGCGAAAGGCTTCTTGAGGGGAAAGCTGTAACTCTGTGAGATGATTTCACAGAACACAAAGAAGTTTCTCAGAAAGCTTCTTTCTCTTTGTTTGGTCTGATGTTTCCTTTGGCCCTATAGTCTTCAAAGGGTTCCGAAATATCTGTTCTCAGATTCCACAGAAATAAGGCTAGCAAAGAGATCCACGAAATACACATGTAAGTCTGTGAGATGAATTAACAGAACACTAAGCAGTTTCTCAGAAAGCTTCTTTCCAGATTTCATCTGAGGATATTTCCTTTTTCACCATAGCCCACTATGGGCTTCCAAATATCACTTTGCCTATTCCACAAGAACTGTCTTAGCGAAAGGCTTCTTGAGGAGAAAGCTGTAACTCTGTGAGGTGATTTCACACAACACAAAGAAGTTTCTCAGAAAGCTTCTTTCTCTTTGTTATAGGAGGATATTTCCTTTGGCCCTATTTTCTTCAATGGGATCCGAAATATCTGTTCTCAGATTCCACAGAAATAAGGCTAGCGAAGAGATCCACGAAATAGAGATGTAACTCTGTGAGATGAATTAACAGAACACTAAGCAGTTTCTCAGAAAGCTTCTTTCCAGATTTCATCTGAGGATATTTCCTTTTTCACCATAGCCCTCTATGGGCTTCCAAATATCACTTTGCCTATTCCACAAAAACTGTCTTATCTAAAGGCTTCTTGAGAGGAAAGCTGTATCTCTGGGAGATGATTTCACAGAACACAAAGAAGTTTCTCAGTAAGCTTCTTTCTCTTTGATTTGGCATGATATTTCCTTTGGCCCTATAGTCTTCAAAGGGTTCCGAAATATCTGTTCTCAGATTCCACAGAAATAAGGCTTGCAAAGAGATCCACGAGATACACATGTAACTCTGTGAGATGAATTAACAGAACACTAAGCAGTTTCTCAGAAAGCTTCTTTATGGATTTCATCGGAGGATATTACCTTTTTCACCATAGCCCTCTATGGGCTTCCAAATATCACTTTGCCAATTCCACAAGAACTGTCTTAGCGAAAGGCTTCTTGAGGGGAAAGCTGTTACTCTGTGAGATGATTTCAGAGAACACAAAGTAGTTTCTCAGAAAGATTCTTTCTCTTTGTTTTGGCATGATATTTCCTTTGGCCCTGTAGTCTTCAAAGGGTTCCGAAATACTGTTCTCAGATTCCACAGAAATAAGGCTAGCAAAGAGATCCACGAAATACACATGTAACTCTGTGAGATGAATTAACAGAACACTCAGCAGTTTCTCAGAAAGCTTCTATGCAGATATCATCTGAGGATATTTCCTTTTTCACCATAGCCCTCTATGGGCTTCCAAATATCACTTTGCCTATTCCACAAGAACTGTCTTAGCGAAAGGCTTCTTGAGGGGAAAGCTGTAACTCTGTGAGATGATTTCACAGAACACAAAGAAGTTTCTCAGAAAGCTTCTTTCTCTTTGTTATCGGAGGATATTTCCTTTGGCCCTAAAGTTTTCAAAGGGATCCGAAATATCTGTTCTCAGATTCCACAGACATAAGGCTAGCAAAGAGATCCACGAAATACACATGTAACTCTGTGAGATGAATTAACAGAACACTAAGCAGTTTCTCAGAAAGCTTCTTTCCAGATTTCATCTGAGGATATTTCCTTTTTCACCATAGCCCTCTATGGGCTTCCAAATATCACTTTGCTTATTCCACAACAACTGTCTTAGCGAAAGGCTTCTGGAGGGGAAAGCTGTAACTCTGTGACATGATTTCACAGAACACAAAGAAGTTTCTCAGTAAGCTTCTTTCTCTTTGATTTGGCATGATATTTCCTTTGGCCCTATAGTCTTCAAAGGGTTCCGAAATATCTGTTCTCAGATTCCACAGAAATAAGGCTAGCAAAGAGATCCACGAAATACACATGTAACTCTGTGAGATGAATTAACAGAACACTAAGCAGTTTCTCAGAAAGCTTCTTTCCAGATTTCATCTGAGGATATTTCCTTTTTCACCATAGCCCTCTATGGGCTTCCAAATATCACTTTGCCAATTCCACAAGAACTGTCTTAGCGAAAGGCTTCTTGAGGGGAAAGCTGTAACTCTGTGAGATGATTTCACAGAACACAAAGAAGTTTCTCAGAAAGCTTCTTTCTCTTTGTTATCGGAGGATATTTCCTTTGGCCCTATAGTCATCAATGGGATCCGAAATAACTGTTCTCAGATTCCACAGAAATAAGGCTAGCAAAGAGATCCACGAAATACAGATGTAACTCTGTGAGATGAATTAACAGAACACTAAGCAGTTTCTCAGAAAGCTTCTTTCCAGATTTCCTGTGAGGATATTTCCTTTTTGACCATAGCCCTCTATGGGCTTCAAAATATCACTTTTCCAATTCCACAAGAACTGTCTTAACGAATGGCTTCTTGAGGGGAAAGCTGTAACTCTGTGAGATGATTTCACAGAACAGAAAGAAGTTTCTCAGAAAGCTTCTTTCTCTTTGTTATAGGAGGATTTTTCCTTTGACACTATTGTCTTCAATTGGATCCGAAATATCTGTACTCAGATTCCACAGAAATAAGGCTAGCAAAGAGATCCACGAAATACAGATGTAACTCTGTGAGATGAATTAACAGAACACTAAGCAGTTTCTCAGAAAGCTTCTTTCCAGATTTCATCTGAGGATATTTCCTTTTTCACCATAGCCCTCTATGTGCTTCCAAATATCACTTTGCATATTCCACAAGAACTGTCTTAGCGAAAGGCTTCTGGAGGGGAAAGCTGTAACTCTGTGAGATGATTTCACAGAACACAAAGAAGTTTCTCATAAAGCTTCTTTCTCTTTGTTATAGGAGGATTTTTCCTTTGGCACTATTGTCTTCAATTGGATCCGAAATATCTGTACTCAGATTCCACAGAAATAAGGCTAGCAAAGAGATCCACGAAATACAGATGTAACTCTGTGAGATGAATTAACAGAACACTAAGCAGTTTCTCAGAAAGCTTCTTTCCAGATTTCATCGGAGGATATTTCCTTTTTCACCATAGCCCTCTATGGGCTTCCAAATATCACTTTGCCTATTCCACAAAAACTGTCTTATCTAAAGGCTTCTTGAGAGGAAAGCTGTATCTCTGGGAGATGATTTCACAGAACACAAAGAAGTTTCTCAGAAAGCTTCTTTCTCTTTGTTATCGGAGGATATTTCCTTTGGCCCTATAGTTTTCAAAGGGATCCGAAATATCTGTTCTCAGATTCCACAGAAATAATGCTAGCAAAGAGATCCACGAAATACACATGTAACTCTGTGAGATAAATTAACAGAACACTAAGCAGTTTTTCAGAAAGCTTCTTTCCAGATTTCATCTGAGGATATTTCCTTTTTCACCATAGCCCTCTATGTGCTTCCAAATATCACTTTGCTTATTCCACAAGAACTGTCTTAGCGAAAGGCTTCTGGAGGGGAAAGCTGTAACTCTGTGAGATGATTTCACAGAACACAAAGAAGTTTCTCAGAAAGCTTCTTTCTCTTTGTTATCGGAGGATATTTCCTTTGGCCCTATTCTCTTCAAAAGGATCCGAAATATCTGTTCTCAGATTCCACAGAAATAAGGCTTGCAAAGAGATCCACGAAATACACATTTAACTCTGTGAGATGAATTAACAGAACACTAAGCAGTTTCTCAGAAAGCTTCTTTCCAGATTTCATCTGAGGATATTTCCTTTTTCACCATAGCCCTCTATGGGCTTCCAAATATCACTTTGCTTATTCCACAAGAACTGTCTTAGCGAAAGGCTTCTTGAGGGGAAAGCTGTAACTCTGTGACATGATTTCACAGAACACACAGAAGTTTCTCAGTAAGCTTCTTTCTCTTTGATTTGGCATGATATTTCCTTTGGCCCTATAGTCTTCAAGGGGTTCCGAAATATCTGTTCTCAGATTCCACAGAAATAAGGCTTGCAAAGAGATCCACGAGATACACGTGTAACTCTGTGAGATGAATTAACAGAACACTAAGCAGTTTCTCAGAAAGCTTCTTTCCAGATTTCATCTGAGGATATTTCCTTTTTCACCATAGCCCACTATGGGCTTCCAAATATCACTTTGCCTCTTCCACAAGAACTGTCTTAGCGAAAGGCTTCTTGAGGGGAAAGCTGTAACTCTGTGAGATGATTTCACAGAACACAAAGAAGTTTCTCATAAAGCTTCTTTCTCTTTGTTATAGGAGGATTTTTCCTTTGGCACTATTGTCTTCAATGGGATCCGAAATATCTGTACTCAGATTCCACAGAAATAAGGCTAGCAAAGAGATCCACGAAATACAGATGTAACTCTGTGAGATGAATTAACAGAACACTAAGCAGTTTCTCAGAAAGCTTCTTTCCAGATTTCATCTGAGGATATTTCCTTTTTCACCATAGCCCTCTATGGGCTTCCAAATATCACTTTGCCTATTCCACAAAAACTGTCTTATCTAAAGGCTTCTTGAGAGGAAAGCTGTATCTCTGGGAGATGATTTCACAGAACACAAAGAAGTTTCTCAGAAAGCTTCTTTCTCTTTGTTTTGGCATGATATTTCCTTTGGCCCTATAGTCTTCAAAGGGTTCCGAAATATCTGTTCTCAGATTCTACAGAAATAAGGCCAGCAAAGAGATCCACGAAATACACATGTAACTCTGTGAGGTGAATTAACAGAACACTAAGCAGTTTTTCAGAAAGCTTCTTTCCAGATTTCATCTGAGGATATTTCCTTTTTCACCATAGCCCTCTATGGGCTTCCAAATATCACTTTGCTTATTCCACAAGAACTGTCTTAGCGAAAGGCTTTTGGAGGGGAAAGCTGTAACTCTGTGAGATGATTTCACAGAACACAAAGAAGATTCTCAGAAAGCTTCTTTCTCTTTGTTATCGGAGGATATTTCCTTTGGCCCTATACTCTTCAAAAGGATCCGAAATATCTGTTCTCAGATTCCACAGAAATAAGGCTTGCAAAGAGATCCACGAAATACACATTTAACTCTGTGAGATGAATTAACAGAACACTAAGCAGTTTCTCAGAAAGCTTCTTTCCAGATTTCATCTGAGGATATTTCCTTTTTCACCATAGCCCTCTATGGGCTTCCAAATATCACTTTGCCTATTCCACAAGAACTGTCTTATCTAAAGGCTTCTTGAGGGGAAAGCTGTAACTCTGTGAGATGATTTCACAGAACACAAAGAAGTTTCTCAGAAAGCTTCTTTCTCTTTGTTTTGGCATGATATTTCCTTTGGCCCTATAGTCTTCAAAGGGTTCCGAAATATCTGTTCTCAGATTCTACAGAAATAAGGCCAGCAAAGAGATCCACGAAATACACATGTAACTCTGTGAGGTGAATTAACAGAACACTAAGCAGTTTCTCAGAAAGCTTCTTTCCAGATTTCATCTGAGGATATTTCCTTTTTCACCATAGCCCTCTATGGGCTTCCAAATATCACTTTGCCTATTCCACAAGAACTGCCTTAGCGAAAGGCTTCTTGAGGAGAAAGCTCTAACTCTGTGAGTTGATTTCACAGAACACAAAGAAGTTTCTCAGAAAGCTTCTTTCTCTTTGTTATAGGAGGATATTTCCTTTGGCCCTATTTTCTTCAATGGGATCCGAAATATCTGTTCTCAGATTCCACAGAAATAAGGCTAGCGAAGAGATCCACGAAATACAGATGTAACTCTGTGAGATGAATTAACAGAACACTAAGCAGTTTCTCAGAAAGCTTCTTTCCAGATTTCATCTGAGTATATTTCCTTTTTCACCATAGCCCTCTATGGGCTTCCAAATATCACTTTGCTTATTCCACAAGAACTGTCTTAGCGAAAGGCTTCTTGAGGGGAAAGCTGTAACTCTGTGACATGATTTCACAGAACACACAGAAGTTTCTCAGTAAGCTTCTTTCTCTTTGATTTGGCATGATATTTCCTTTGGCCCTATAGTCTTCAAAGGGTTCCGAAATATCTGTTCTCAGATTCCACAGAAATAAGGCTTGCAAAGAGATCCACGAGATACACATGTAACTCTGTGAGATGAATTAACAGAACACTAAGCAGTTTCTCAGAAAGCTTCTTTATGGATTTCATCGGAGGATATTACCTTTTTCACCATAGCCCTCTATGGGCTTCCAAATATCACTTTGCCAATTCCACAAGAACTGTCTTAGCGAAAGGCTTCTTGAGGGGAAAGCTGTAACTCTGTGAGATGATTTCACAGAACACAAAGAAGTTTCTCAGAAAGCTTCTTTCTCTTTGTTATAGGAGGATTTTTCCTTTGGCCCTATTGTCTTCAATGGGATCCGAAATATCTGTACTCAGATTCCACAGAAATAAGGCTAGCAAAGAGATCCACGAAATACAGATGTAACTCTGTGAGATGAATTAACAGAACACTAAGCAGTTTCTCAGAAAGCTTCTTTCCAGATTTCATCTGAGGATATTTCCTTTTTCACCATAGCCCTCTATGGGCTTCCAAATATCACTTTGCCTATTCCACAAAAACTGTCTTATCTAAAGGCTTCTTGAGAGGAAAGCTGTAACTCTGTGAGATGATTTCACAGAACACAAAGAAGTTTCTCAGAAAGCTTCTTTCTGTTTGTTTTGGCATGATATTTCCTTTGGCCCTATAGTCTTCAAAGGGTTCCGAAATATCTGTTCTCAGATTCTACAGAAATAAGGCTAGCAAAGAGATCCACGAAATACACATGTAACTCTGTGAGGTGAATTAACAGAACACTAAGCAGTTTCTCAGAAAGCTTCTTTCCAGATTTCATCTGAGGATATTTCCTTTTTCACCATAGCCCTCTATGGGCTTCCAAATATCACTTTGCTTATTCCACAAGAACTGTCTTAGCGAAAGGCTTCTTGAGGAGAAAGCTGTAACTCTGTGAGATGATTTCACAGAACACAAAGAAGTTTCTCAGAAAGCTTCTTTCTCTTTGTTATAGGAGGATATTTCCTTTGGCCCTATTTTCTTCAATGGGATCCGAAATATCTGTACTCAGATTCCACAGAAATAAGGCTAGCGAAGAGATCCACGAAATACAGGTGTAACTCTGTGAGATGAATTAACAGAACACTAAGCAGTTTCTCAGAAAGCTTCTTTCCAGATTTCATCTGAGGATATTTCCTTTTTCACCATAGCCCTCTATGGGCTTCGAAATATCACTTTGCCTATTCCACAAGAACTGTCTTAGCGAAAGGCTTCTTGAGGCGAAAGCTGTAACGCTGTGAGATGATTTCACAGAACACAAAGAAGTTTCTCAGAAAGCTTCCTTCTCTTTGTTATCGGAGGATATTTCCTTTGGCCCTATAGTCTTCAAAGGGATCCGAAATATCTGTTCTCAGATTCCACAGAAATAAGGCTAGCAAAGAGATCCACGAAATACACATGTAACTCTGTGAGGTGAATTAACAGAACACTAAGCAGTTTCTCAGAAAGCTTCTTTCCAGATTTCATCTGAGGATATTTCCTTTTTCACCATAGCCCTCTATGGGCTTCCAAATATCACTTTGCTTATTCCACAAGAACTGTCTTAGCGAAAGGCTTCTTGAGGGGAAAGCTGTAACTCTGTGACATGATTTCACAGAACACACAGAAGTTTCTCAGTAAGCTTCTTTCTCTTTGATTTGGCATGATATTTCCTTTGGCCCTATAGTCTTCAAAGGGTTCCGAAATATCTGTTCTCAGATTCCACAGAAATAAGGCTTGCAAAGAGATCCACGAGATACACATGTAACTCTGTGAGATGAATTAACA
This sequence comes from Macaca nemestrina, assembly GCF_043159975.1. NCBI lineage: Eukaryota > Metazoa > Chordata > Mammalia > Primates > Cercopithecidae > Macaca > Macaca nemestrina. The sequence continues at coordinate 100,227,701 of NC_092133.1, read as the reverse complement.
GAACACTAAGCAGTTTCTCAGAAAGCTTCTTTCCATATTTCATCTGAGGATATTACCTTTTTCACCATAGCCCTCTATGGGCTTCCAAATATCACTTTGCCAATTCCACAAGAACTGTCTTAGCGAAAGGCTTCTTGAGGGGAAAGCTGTAACTCTGTGAGATGATTTCACAGAACACAAAGAAGTTTCTCAGAAAGCTTCTTTCTCTTTGTTTGGCATGATGTTTCCTTTGGCCCCATAGTCTTCAAAGGGTTCCGAAATATCTGTTCTCAGATTCCACAGAAAAAAGGCTAGCAAAGAGATCCACGAAATACACATGTAACTCTGTGAGATGAATTAACAGAACACTAAGCAGTTTCTCAGAAAGCTTCTTTCCAGATTTCATCTGAGGATATTTCCTTTTTCACCATAGCCCACTATGGGCTTCCAAATATCACTGTGACTATTCCACAAGAACTGTCTTAGCGAAAGGCTTCTTGAGGGGAAAGCTGTAACTCTGTGAGATGATTTCACAGAACACAAAGAAGTTTCTCAGAAAGCTTCTTTCTCTTTGTTATAGGAGGATTTTTCCTTTGGCCCTATTGTCTTCAATGGGATCCGAAATATCTGTACTCAGATTCCACAGAAATAAGGCTAGCAAAGAGATCCACGAAATACAGATGTAACTCTGTGAGATGAATTAACAGAACACTAAGCAGTTTCTCAGAAAGCTTCTTTCCAGATTTCATCTGAGGATATTTCCTTTTTCACCATAGCCCTCTATGGGCTTCCAAATATCACTTTGCCTATTCCACAAAAACTGTCTTATCTAAAGGCTTCTTGAGAGGAAAGCTGTAACTCTGTGAGATGATTTCACAGAACACAAAGAAGTTTCTCAGAAAGCTTCTTTCTGTTTGTTTTGGCATGATATTTCCTTTGGCCCTATAGTCTTCAAAGGGTTCCGAAATATCTGTTCTCAGATTCTACAGAAATAAGGCTAGCAAAGAGATCCACGAAATACACATGTAACTCTGTGAGGTGAATTAACAGAACACTAAGCAGTTTCTCAGAAAGCTTCTTTCCAGATTTCATCTGAGGATATTTCCTTTTTCACCATAGCCCTCTATGGGCTTCCAAATATCACTTTGCTTATTCCACAAGAACTGTCTTAGCGAAAGGCTTCTTGAGGGGAAAGCTGTAACTCTGTGACATGATTTCACAGAACACACAGAAGTTTCTCAGTAAGCTTCTTTCTCTTTGATTTGGCATGATATTTCCTTTGGCCCTATAGTCTTCAAAGGGTTCCGAAATATCTGTTCTCAGATTCCACAGAAATAAGGCTTGCAAAGAGATCCACGAGATACACATGTAACTCTGTGAGATGAATTAACAGAACACTAAGCAGTTTCTCAGAAAGCTTCTTTATGGATTTCATCGGAGGATATTACCTTTTTCACCATAGCCCTCTATGGGGTTCCAAATAACACTTTGCCAATTCCACAAGAACTGTCTTAGCGAAAGGCTTCTTGAGGGGAAAGCTGTAACTCTGTGAGATGATTTCACAGAACACAAAGAAGTTTCTCAGAAAGCTTCTTTCTCTTTGTTTGGCATGATGTTTCCTTTGGCCCTATAGTCTTCAAAGGGTTCCGAAATATCTGTTCTCAGATTCCACAGAAATAAGGCTAGCAAAGAGATCCACGAAATACACATGTAACTCTGTGAGATGATTTAACAGAACACTAAGCAGTTTCTCAGAAAGCTTCTTTCCAGATTTCATCTGAGGATATTTCCTTTTTCACCATAGCCCACTATGGGCTTCCAAATATCACTTTGCCTATTCCACAAGAACTGTCTTAGCGAAAGGCTTCTTGAGGGGAAAGCTGTAACTCGGTGAGATGATTTCACAGAACACAAAGAAGTTTCTCAGAAAGCTTCTTTCTCTTTGTTATAGGAGGATTTTTCCTTTGGCCCTATTGTCTTCAATGGGATCCGAAATATCTGTACTCAGATTCCACAGAAATAAGGCTAGCAAAGAGATCCACGAAATACAGATGTAACTCTGTGAGATGAATTAACAGAACACTAAGCAGTTTCTCAGAAAGCTTCTTTCCAGATTTCATCTGAGGATATTTCCTTTTTCACCATAGCCCTCTATGGGCTTCCAAATATCACTTTGCCTATTCCACAAAAACTGTCTTATCTAAAGGCTTCTTGAGAGGAAAGCTGTAACTCTGTGAGATGATTTCACAGAACACAAAGAAGTTTCTCAGAAAGCTTCTTTCTGTTTGTTTTGGCATGATATTTCCTTTGGCCCTATAGTCTTCAAAGGGTTCCGAAATATCTGTTCTCAGATTCTACAGAAATAAGGCTAGCAAAGAGATCCACGAAATACACATGTAACTCTGTGAGGTGAATTAACAGAACACTAAGCAGTTTCTCAGAAAGCTTCTTTCCAGATTTCATCTGAGGATATTTCCTTTTTCACCATAGCCCTCTATGGGCTTCCAAATATCACTTTGCTTATTCCACAAGAACTGTCTTAGCGAAAGGCTTCTTGAGGAGAAAGCTGTAACTCTGTGAGATGATTTCACAGAACACAAAGAAGTTTCTCAGAAAGCTTCTTTCTCTTTGTTATAGGAGGATATTTCCTTTGGCCCTATTTTCTTCAATGGGATCCGAAATATCTGTACTCAGATTCCACAGAAATAAGGCTAGCGAAGAGATCCACGAAATACAGGTGTAACTCTGTGAGATGAATTAACAGAACACTAAGCAGTTTCTCAGAAAGCTTCTTTCCAGATTTCATCTGAGGATATTTCCTTTTTCACCATAGCCCTCTATGGGCTTCGAAATATCACTTTGCCTATTCCACAAGAACTGTCTTAGCGAAAGGCTTCTTGAGGGGAAAGCTGTAACGCTGTGAGATGATTTCACAGAACACAAAGAAGTTTCTCAGAAAGCTTCCTTCTCTTTGTTATCGGAGGATATTTCCTTTGGCCCTATAGTCTTCAAAGGGTTCCGAAATATCTGTTCTCAGATTCCACAGAAATAAGGCTAGCAAAGAGATCCACGAAATACACATGTAACTCTGTGAGATGAATTAACAGAACACTAAGCACTTTCTCAGAAATCTTCTTTCCAGATTTCATCGGAGGATATTTCCTTTTTCACTATAGCCCTCTATGGGCTTCCTAATATCACTTTGCCTATTCCACAAGAACTGTCTTAGCGAAAGGCTTCCTGAGGGGAAAGCTGTAACTCTGTGAGATGATTTCACAGAACACAAAGCAGTTTCTCAGAAAGCTTCTTTCTCTTTGTTATAGGAGGATATTTCCTTTGGTCCTATTGTCTTCAAAGGGATCCGAAATATCTGTACACAGATTCCACAGAAATAAGGCTAGCAAAGAGATCCACGAAATACAGATGTAACTCTGTGAGATGAATTAACAGAACACTAAGCAGTTTCTCAGAAAGCTTCTTTATAGATTTCATCTGAGGATATTTCCTTTTTCACCATAGCCCTCTATGGGCTTCCAAATATCACTTTGCCAATTCCACAAGACCTGTCTTAGCGAAAGGCTTCTTGAGGGGAAAGCTGTTACTCTGTGAGATGATTTCAGAGAACACAAAGTAGTTTCTCAGAAAGCTTCTTTCTCTTTGTTTTGGCATGATATTTCCTTTGGCCCTGTAGTCTTCAAAGGGTTCCGAAATACTGTTCTCAGATTCCACAGAAATAAGGCTAGCAAAGAGATCCACGAAATACACATGTAACTCTGTGAGATGAATTAACAGAACACTAAGCAGTTTCTGAGAAAGCTTCTTTCCAGATTTCATCTGAGGATATTTCCTTTTTCACCATAGCCCTCTATGGGCTTCCAAATATCACTTTGCCTATTCCACAAGAACTGTCTTAGCGAAAGGCTTCTTGAGGAGAAAGCTGTAACTCTGTGAGTTGATTTCACACAACACAAAGAAGTTTCTCAGAAAGCTTCTTTCTCTTTGTTATAGGAGGATATTTCCTTTGGCCCTATTTTCTTCAATGGGATCCGAAATATCTGTTCTCAGATTCCACAGAAATAAGGCTAGCGAAGAGATCCACGAAATACAGATGTAACTCTGTGAGATGAATTAACAGAACACTAAGCAGTTTCTCAGAAAGCTTCTTTCCAGATTTCCTGTGAGGATATTTCCTTTTTCACCATAGCCCTCTATGGGCTTCCAAATATCACTTTGCTTATTCCACAAGAACTGTCTTAGCGAAAGGCTTCTTGAGGGGAAAGCTGTAACTCTGTGACATGATTTCACAGAACACACAGAAGTTTCTCAGTAAGCTTCTTTCTCTTTGATTTGGCATGATATTTCCTTTGGCCCTATAGTCTTCAAAGGGTTCCGAAATATCTGTTCTCAGATTCCACAGAAATAAGGCTTGCAAAGAGATCCACGAGATACACATGTAACTCTGTGAGATGAATTAACAGAACACTAAGCAGTTTCTCAGAAAGCTTCTTTCCATATTTCATCTGAGGATATTACCTTTTTCACCATAGCCCTCTATGGGCTTCCAAATATCACTTTGCCAATTCCACAAGAACTGTCTTAGCGAAAGGCTTCTTGAGGGGAAAGCTGTAACTCTGTGAGATGGTTTCACAGAACACAAAGAAGTTTCTCAGAAAGCTTCTTTCTCTTTGTTTGGCATGATGTTTCCTTTGGCCCCATAGTCTTCAAAGGGTTCCGAAATATCTGTTCTCAGATTCCACAGAAAAAAGGCTAGCAAAGAAATCCACGAAATACACATGTAACTCTGTGAGATGAATTAACAGAACACTAAGCAGTTTCTCAGAAAGCTTCTTTCCAGATTTCATCTGAGGATATTTCCTTTTTCACCATAGCCCACTATGGGCTTCCAAATATCACTTTGACTATTCCACAAGAACTGTCTTAGCGAAAGGCTTCTTGAGGGGAAAGCTGTAACTCTGTGAGATGATTTCACAGAACACAAAGAAGTTTCTCAGAAAGCTTCTTTCTCTTTGTTATAGGAGGATTTTTCCTTTGGCCCTATTGTCTTCAATGGGATCCGAAATATCTGTACTCAGATTCCACAGAAATAAGGCTAGCAAAGAGATCCACGAAATACAGATGTAACTCTGTGAGATGAATTAACAGAACACTAAGCAGTTTCTCAGAAAGCTTCTTTCCAGATTTCATCTGAGGATATTTCCTTTTTCACCATAGCCCTCTATGGGCTTCCAAATATCACTTTGCCTATTCCACAAAAACTGTCTTATCTAAAGGCTTCTTGAGTGGAAAGCTGTAACTCTGTGAGATGATTTCACAGAACACAAAGAAGTTTCTCAGAAAGCTTCTTTCTGTTTGTTTTGGCATGATATTTCCTTTGGCCCTATAGTCTTCAAAGGGTTCCGAAATATCTGTTCTCAGATTCTACAGAAATAAGGCTAGCAAAGAGATCCACGAAATACACATGTAACTCTGTGAGGTGAATTAACAGAACACTAAGCAGTTTCTCAGAAAGCTTCTTTCCAGATTTCATCTGAGGATATTTCCTTTTTCACCATAGCCCTCTATGGGCTTCCAAATATCACTTTGCTTATTCCACAAGAACTGTCTTAGCGAAAGGCTTCTTGAGGGGAAAGCTGTAACTCTGTGACATGATTTCACAGAACACACAGAAGTTTCTCAGTAAGCTTCTTTCTCTTTGATTTGGCATGATATTTCCTTTGGCCCTATAGTCTTCAAAGGGTTCCGAAATATCTGTTCTCAGATTCCACAGAAATAAGGCTTGCAAAGAGATCCACGAGATACACATGTAACTCTGTGAGATGAATTAACAGAACACTAAGCAGTTTCTCAGAAAGCTTCTTTATGGATTTCATCGGAGGATATTACCTTTTTCACCATAGCCCTCTATGGGCTTCCAAATATCACTTTGCCAATTCCACAAGAACTGTCTTAGCGAAAGGCTTCTTGAGGGGAAAGCTGTAACTCTGTGAGATGATTTCACAGAACACAAAGAAGTTTCTCAGAAAGCTTCTTTCTCTTTGTTTGGCATGATGTTTCCTTTGGCCCTATAGTCTTCAAAGGGTTCCGAAATATCTGTTCTCAGATTCCACAGAAATAAGGCTAGCAAAGAGATCCACGAAATACACATGTAACTCTGTGAGATGATTTAACAGAACACTAAGCAGTTTCTCAGAAAGCTTCTTTCCAGATTTCATCTGAGGATATTTCCTTTTTCACCATAGCCCACTATGGGCTTCCAAATATCACTTTGCCTATTCCACAGGAACTGTCTTAGCGAAAGGCTTCTTGAGGGGAAAGCTGTAACTCGGTGAGATGATTTCACAGAACACAAAGAAGTTTCTCAGAAAGCTTCTTTCTCTTTGTTATAGGAGGATTTTTCCTTTGGCCCTATTGTCTTCAATGGGATCCGAAATATCTGTACCCAGATTCCACAGAAATAAGGCTAGCAAAGAGATCCACGAAATACAGATGTAACTCTGTGAGATGAATTAACAGAACACTAAGCAGTTTCTCAGAAAGCTTCTTTCCAGATTTCATCTGAGGATATTTCCTTTTTCACCATAGCCCTCTATGGGCTTCCAAATATCACTTTGCCTATTCCACAAAAACTGTCTTATCTAAAGGCTTCTTGAGAGGAAAGCTGTAACTCTGTGAGATGATTTCACAGAACACAAAGAAGTTTCTCAGAAAGCTTCTTTCTGTTTGTTTTGGCATGATATTTCCTTTGGCCCTATAGTCTTCAAAGGGTTCCGAAATATCTGTTCTCAGATTCTACAGAAATAAGGCTAGCAAAGAGATCCACGAAATACACATGTAACTCTGTGAGGGGAATTAACAGAACACTAAGCAGTTTCTCAGAAAGCTTCTTTCCAGATTTCATCTGAGGATATTTCCTTTTTCACCATAGTCCTCTATGGGCTTCCAAATATCACTTTGCTTATTCCACAAGAACTGTCTTAGCGAAAGGCTTCTTGAGGAGAAAGCTGTAACTCTGTGAGATGATTTCACAGAACACAAAGAAGTTTCTCAGAAAGCTTCTTTCTCTTTGTTATAGGAGGATATTTCCTTTGGCCCTATTTTCTTCAATGGGATCCGAAATATCTGTACTCAGATTCCACAGAAATAAGGCTAGCGAAGAGATCCACGAAATACAGGTGTAACTCTGTGAGATGAATTAACAGAACACTAAGCAGTTTCTCAGAAAGCTTCTTTCCAGATTTCATCTGAGGATATTTCCTTTTTCACCATAGCCCTCTATGGGCTTCGAAATATCACTTTGCCTATTCCACAAGAACTGTCTTAGCGAAAGGCTTCTTGAGGGGAAAGCTGTAACGCTGTGAGATGATTTCACAGAACACAAAGAAGTTTCTCAGAAAGCTTCCTTCTCTTTGTTATCGGAGGATATTTCCTTTGGCCCTATAGTCTTCAAAGGTATCCGAAATATCTGTTCTCAGATTCCACAGAAATAAGGCTAGCAAAGAGATCCACGAAATACACATGTAACTCTGTGAGATGAATTAACAGAACACTAAGCACTTTCTCAGAAATCTTCTTTCCAGATTTCATCGGAGGATATTTCCTTTTTCACCATAGCCCTCTATGGGCTTCCTAATATCACTTTGCCTATTCCACAAGAACTGTCTTAGCGAAAGGCTTCCTGAGGGGAAAGCTGTAACTCTGTGAGATGATTTCACAGAACACAAAGCAGTTTCTCAGAAAGCTTCTTTCTCTTTGTTATAGGAGGATATTTCCTTTGGCCCTATTGTCTTCAAAGGGATCCGAAATATCTGTACACAGATTCCACAGAAATAAGGCTAGCAAAGAGATCCACGAAATACAGATGTAACTCTGTGAGATGAATTAACAGAACACTAAGCAGTTTCTCAGAAAGCTTCTTTATAGATTTCATCTGAGGATATTTCCTTTTTCACCATAGCCCTCTATGGGCTTCCAAATATCACTTTGCCAATTCCACAAGACCTGTCTTAGCGAAAGGCTTCTTGAGGGGAAAGCTGTTACTCTGTGAGATGATTTCAGAGAACACAAAGTAGTTTCTCAGAAAGCTTCTTTCTCTTTGTTTTGGCATGATATTTCCTTTGGCCCTGTAGTCTTCAAAGGGTTCCGAAATACTGTTCTCAGATTCCACAGAAATAAGGCTAGCAAAGAGATCCACGAAATACACATGTAACTCTGTGAGATGAATTAACAGAACACTAAGCAGTTTCTGAGAAAGCTTCTTTCCAGATTTCATCTGAGGATATTTCCTTTTTCACCATAGCCCTCTATGGGCTTCCAAATATCACTTTGCCTATTCCACAAAAACTGTCTTATCTAAAGGCTTCTTGAGAGGAAAGCTGTATCTCTGGGAGATGATTTCACAGAACACAAAGAAGTTTCTCAGAAAGCTTCTTTCTCTTTGTTTTGGCATGATATTTCCTTTGGCCCTATAGTCTTCAAAGGGATCCGAAATATCTGTTCTCAGATTCTACAGAAATAAGGCCAGCAAAGAGATCCACGAAATACACATGTAACTCTGTGAGGTGAATTAACAGAACACTAAGCAGTTTCTCAGAAAGCTTCTTTCCAGATTTCATCTGAGGATATTTCCTTTTTCACCATAGCCCTCTATGGGCTTCCAAATATCACTTTGCCTATTCCACAAGAACTGTCTTAGCGAAAGGCTTCTTGAGGAGAAAGCTGTAACTCTGTGAGTTGATTTCACACAACACAAAGAAGTTTCTCAGAAAGCTTCTTTCTCTTTGTTATAGGAGGATATTTCCTTTGGCCCTATTTTCTTCAATGGGATCCGAAATATCTGTTCTCAGATTCCACAGAAATAAGGATAGCGAAGAGATCCACGAAATACAGATGTAACTCTGTGAGTTGAATTAACAGAACACTAAGCAGTTTCTCAGAAAGCTTCTTTCCAGATTTCATCTGAGGATATTTCCTTTTTCACCATAGCCCTCTATGGGCTTCCAAATATCACTTTGCTTATTCCACAAGAACTGTCTTAGCGAAAGGCTTCTTGAGGGGAAAGCTGTAACTCTGTGACATGATTTCACAGAACACACAGAAGTTTCTCAGTAAGCTTCTTTCTCTTTGATTTGGCATGATATTTCCTTTGGCCCTATAGTCTTCAAAGGGTTCCGAAATATCTGTTCTCAGATTCCACAGAAATAAGGCTTGCAAAGAGATCCACGAGATACACATGTAACTCTGTGAGATGAATTAACAGAACACTAAGCAGTTTCTCAGAAAGCTTCTTTATGGATTTCATCGGAGGATATTACCTTTTTCACCATAGCCCTCTATGGGCTTCCAAATATCACTTTGCCAATTCCACAAGAACTGTCTTAGCGAAAGGCTTCTTGAGGGGAAAGCTGTAACTCTGTGAGATGGTTTCACAGAACACAAAGAAGTTTCTCAGAAAGCTTCTTTCTCTTTGTTTGGCATGATGTTTCCTTTGGCCCTATAGCCTTCAAAGGGTTCCGAAATATCTGTTCTCAGATTCCACAGAAAAAAGGCTAGCAAAGAGATCCACGAAATACACATGTAACTCTGTGAGATGAATTAACAGAACACTAAGCAGTTTCTCAGAAAGCTTCTTTCCAGATTTCATCTGAGGATATTTCCTTTTTCACCATAGCCCACTATGGGCTTCCAAATATCACTTTGCCTATTCCACAAGAACTGTCTTAGCGAAAGGCTTCTTGAGGGGAAAGCTGTAACTCTGTGAGATGATTTCACAGAACACAAAGAAGTTTCTCAGAAAGCTTCTTTCTCTTTGTTATAGGAGGATTTTTCCTTTGGCCCTATTGTCTTCAAAGGGATCCGAAATATCTGTACTCAGATTCCACAGAAATAAGGCTAGCAAAGAGATCCACGAAATAAAGATGTAACTCTGTGAGATGAATTAACAGAACACTAAGCAGTTTCTCAGAAAGCTTCTTTCCAGATTTCATCTGAGGATATTTCCTTTTTCACCATAGCCCTCTATGGGCTTCCAAATATCACTTTGCCTATTCCACAAAAACTGTCTTATCTAAAGGCTTCTTGAGAGGAAAGCTGTAACTCTGTGAGATGATTTCACAGAACACAAAGAAGTTTCTCAGAAAGCTTCTTTCTGTTTGTTTTGGCATGATATTTCCTTTGGCCCTATAGTCTTCAAAGGGTTCCGAAATATCTGTTCTCAGATTCTACAGAAATAAGGCTAGCAAAGAGATCCACGAAATACACATGTAACTCTGTGAGGTGAATTAACAGAACACTAAGCAGTTTCTCAGAAAGCTTCTTTCCAGATTTCATCTGAGGATATTTCCTTTTTCACCATAGCCCTCTATGGGCTTCCAAATATCACTTTGCTTATTCCACAAGAACTGTCTTAGCGAAAGGCTTCTTGAGGGGAAAGCTGTAACTCTGTGACATGATTTCACAGAACACACAGAAGTTTCTCAGTAAGCTTCTTTCTCTTTGATTTGGCATGATATTTCCTTTGGCCCTATAGTCTTCAAAGGGTTCCGAAATATCTGTTCTCAGATTCCACAGAAATAAGGCTTGCAAAGAGATCCACGAGATACACATGTAACTCTGTGAGATGAATTAACAGAACACTAAGCAGTTTCTCAGAAAGCTTCTTTATGGATTTCATCGGAGGATATTACCTTTTTCACCATAGCCCTCTATGGGCTTCCAAATATCACTTTGCCAATTCCACAAGAACTGTCTTAGCGAAAGGCTTCTTGAGGGGAAAGCTGTAACTCTGTGAGATGATTTCACAGAACACAAAGAAGTTTCTCAGAAAGCTTCTTTCTCTTTGTTTGGCATGATGTTTCCTTTGGCCCTATAGTCTTCAAAGGGTTCCGAAATATCTGTTCTCAGATTCCACAGAAATAAGGCTAGCAAAGAGATCCACGAAATACACATGTAAGTCTGTGAGATGAATTAACAGAACACTAAGCAGTTTCTCAGAAAGCTTCTTTCCAGATTTCATCTGAGGATATTTCCTTTTTCACCATAGCCCACTATGGGCTTCCAAATATCACTTTGCCTATTCCACAAGAACTGTCTTAGCGAAAGGCTTCTTGAGGGGAAAGCTGTAACTCTGTGAGATGATTTCACAGAACACAAAGAAGTTTCTCAGAAAGCTTCTTTCTCTTTGTTATAGGAGGATTTTTCCTTTGGCCCTATTGTCTTCAATGGGATCCGAAATATCTGTACTCAGATTCCACAGAAATAAGGCTAGCAAAGAGATCCACGAAATACAGATGTAACTCTGTGAGATGAATTAACAGAACACTAAGCAGTTTCTCAGAAAGCTTCTTTCCAGATTTCATCTGAGGATATTTCCTTTTTCACCATAGCCCTCTATGGGCTTCCAAATATCACTTTGCCTATTCCACAAAAACTGTCTTATCTAAAGGCTTCTTGAGAGGAAAGCTGTAACTCTGTGAGATGATTTCACAGAACACAAAGAAGTTTCTCAGAAAGCTTCTTTCTGTTTGTTTTGGCATGATATTTCCTTTGGCCCTATAGTCTTCAAAGGGT